>NW_027507791.1:63711430-63881430 GCF_037356315.1 Lithobates pipiens
CATTGTTAGCTATACAAGTATTTCATTCATTCATTCAGACCCTTATGGGTATTCCGAGGAATGGTCTATCCTTTTTAGGAAGGTATAATACGGACTCTCCCACCAGCTATGATCTGCCTGGGTTGCATAGAGAAGTAAAGAAATCTAGTGCTAGCATCACACGCTCTCAGCATTGTAATTAATGTTACGGAAAGCTCCCGATGCATACTTGCAACTGGAAGCTTTTGATCATGTGACCGTCTGTCACAGTGACCACATGATCAGAATGGACACCTATGCCTCCCAGTATTTTGGTCCACTTAAAGGGTTGGAAGGGAGTATTGGGAAAGGGTTAAAAATATCATCAGCATGTTGAGGGAGAGAGATATGAACCAGGGAATTCAAAATATTAGCAGATTCAACTTAAACCTTTAGTAACATATTTAGGTCTTGTGGTTGCCCTCCACCCGTGATTGGACAATAAGAGAAGTCGCAAACACTTTTCTGTCCCCCTTCTTTTTTTCTTTTTTTTTCTCCTCCTATTGACACCAACTGATTGGTTCCTTGTGCTGCAGGTTCAGGTACACTGCTTACATTAAAAAAAAAAAAAATAAATGGGACAGTTGTTTAATACTTGGCTTGATGAGTTGGTGTTTGTTTATCTGCATGGAGTTAAAATTTTGTTTAAGAATGTTTTACTCTTTTTTACTTTTTTTAATTAATTTTTTTATTTCCACAGGATGTTGTAGTTGGCGTCCTTTATGCAATTATCATTTTAATAGTCTTCCTACCTGCTCTGGACCTTATTGACAATTTCAACCTTACTTATGAGTATTCCCCCCTCATCATCATCAGCCTACACCTTGCCCTTGGCATCTTCTCCTTTACACTTGACACGTGGAGCACCTCCCGGGGAGACACAGCACAGGTTCTCGGCAGCGGAGCTGGAGTCGCTTGTGGTTCCCACGTCCGTTACATGCTGGGCTTCATGCCAGAACCTTTGCCTTCTTCAATGCCTTTTACTATTCCAGCTATCACTGTGAACCTGCTTGGAATGGCCTTGTTACGGGTCTTTGTTGGATTAGTCATATTGTTGCCAATCAGAGCATTCATGAAGATGGTCACCATCCCGTTGGCTTGCAAAGTCTTTGGCATTCCTTGTGATGATATTCGAAAGGCAAGGCAAAGCATGCAGGTTGAACTCCCATACAGATACCTTACTTATGGGGTGGTTGGATTTTCAGTCATGTTCTTTGTCCCTTACACGTTTATGTGTTTGGGACTCCAATGATGGTAGATTCCTTCTAGCACAGACCTCATCAATGGAATCCTTGAAAAAAAAAAGGGTTAAGTTGCTCTGAGATGACCGGCTTCTCCCCTTACGACTTTTTTATAGGGGAAACTCCAATGCTTTTTAATAATCCTTACTCATGTTCTCAGAACCATCGCTGGGCAGGTATCTATATAATCGGGCCAAACGGAGCTGACAAATGGTCCATTCATTTTCATTCTAATTGCAGCTAACAAGAGGCTTATTGTATACTTGTATTTTTTAGTTTTTAACTTTTGAAACTTTTTTCAATTCAGGTACTGTATTAAACTGCTTAATAATTGTGCCTTTTTTTTTTTTTGCTAAAATCACAAGCACCATGTATACTGTGATGTAAAGATTAACATCCAGAACCAAGTGTGATCTAGAAAAATATTTTTGCACGCCAACGGAATTGGCAGTTTTAATTGTCGTTTTAAAAAGGCAGAAGAGATTTTTTTTTTTTTTTTTTTTTTTTTATCTTGAGGGAGATGATATCCTTTTAACCGTGTTTTATTGTATGCGTGTTAATGATTGTGTTTTAAAATTGCTTACCACTAAATGTAACGTGAATCTAAAACTACAAAAGTTTTTTTTTTTCTCGTTTTGGTTAAAGGAGTAATTAACACTTTTGTGTCCTGAGACAGTAAGTGAATTGTAATCTCCCCAATAGAACACAAAAAAAACTTGAGTTGTGTTGAGCATTCCCTACTCCACCAAAAATTGAAAAAAAAGTTTTGGCTTTAGATATACTGTTGTACCATGTTTGACCAAGGAGTGCATGCCAAACATTTTCCTTTCTTTTTCATTGCGCAAGCCCACTCGTGACTAATATTTCAACTGTGGATGATGGTCAATATCCATGTATCCTTAAGGAATATTTTTGAGGGATCTACCGTTTTCCGTTCCTTGAATATCTTTGGCTTTTTCAAGTTGTTAAACTTTGGTTGCTGTAGTCTCCATTCTTCTTTTATATCATGGAAGGTACTTGTAGGTGTATTTTGATGACATTGCTAATCCGTGTAAGACCTGTTGATGGTGGCAAGGATCATGGAGACTTGGAAGCATCATTTTGTTTTCAACCCACTAGCATCTGCCCTAAACTAAATTATTTTGAATTGTGATAGTTTAAGGTGTTTTAGCGCTAGAAAAAGCGCCTGAAAACTGCCTCCCATTCTGTGCAATGAGTGCTTTCGCACTCGTGTGGTGCATTGCAGGACATTAGGAACAGTTCTACAAGCAGCATCTTTGGGGCGGCTTTGGAGTGCTCCGCCCATTGAAATGAATGGGCAGCGCTTCTGCAAACACTGACCTTTTTATTTTCATTTTTTTTTTTTAAGGTCGCATGACCTTAAAAAATCCCCCCCCCCCCCCCGCTAGCACCGCAAAAGTGCCGCTAAAGCACCGCAAAAAGGACTTGCGCTGTTTTAGCTCCGCTTCAGTGTGAAAAGGGTCTTAGTGCAGAGAACTTTTTCTTCCTTTTTGTCTTAAACTAAATGTTGCCTAAGAGCAGTTACAACAACTTGCCTGCTGGTATATAGAAAAGCCTCCTCTGTGCCCCATTTGTGATTTTATGTCCTCTTTACTATGGAGGTCTCTACTTGACTTGGGCTGCCAACCCATCAGCCAGCAAGGCACTCTTGGACACGAGGATGTTAGTGAGGCTTATTTTCCAAGTCTAGGCCTTCTTAGAAAAGCGCATGTGATCTCAGATTGGGCACAGAGGAGACTTTTCTGGAAAAGAGATGTTATAAAAAGCAACAATTTTAGATAAAGAAGGAAAAGTTGATCCTGTTGCACTTATAAGACATAAGGGAGGGGGGGGGGGGGTAAAAGTCAAATAAACTGCTAGGAACTATGTTCTAATTGCAATTGTTAGCTGGCATCTGCCTCTTTTTTGCTCTGCTGCCTATAGTTTCTCTCCCCGTTCCCTTCTTCTAGTCCTGTACTTTTAAGCTTCAATGAGCAGCAAAGAACACCATACGCATTTTGGGTACTGCGCAATGCCTTGCAGGCAGCTTGCCTTGAGGAAGCTCTGAATGAGTTGGCAAAACCAGCATCCTCGTATGTTTATGGGCAGTTTGAGCCTTTAAAGGTACGCCTGTATCAGTGCTAGACCATAAAAACTAGCACAATGGTGGGAAAGCAGGCAATGGCACCCATGGGTGTGTGTAAAAAAAATTAATCAAAAAGTTAAATATATATACATACACACACACACACACACACAAACAATCTCTATCTCTTTCACTATGCCTGCCTTTCTGTGCCCATACTGTGTACATTAAAGTATCTTACATATTATAAACAAGCAGTGAAAGCAATTTAAAACCTTCACTCACCTCTGTAGCTGTAGGCATGCAAAGAAATTAATCCTCAAAGTTTATAACCGAGGAGGTAAAACCAGTTTCTACCCCCTTTTTATTTTCTATAGTAACAAAATCTTGCCTTCTAATGTAAACAAAGGCCAGGTGCTTGTAAGCTTCTAGAAACCGACTTTAAAGTCTTAGTTGTGATCTTTTGAGGATGAATAATGTCACAGTACAAGCAGCCTGAGAAATTGGTAAAAAAAAATTTAAGCTCTTTTACTGCTTAATAGGTAAAATGTGTCCATAGCAGCAGATGCACTTTAAATTACTATGTGAAATGTAATTTTCTGCCTTATAGTTGTTGCTTTTTTAGTTTACATGATTACAATGTAGCGGTACTAAAAAAAAAAAAAAAATCTCATTGTCAATACAATGCACATGGAAGAGCGTGGTACATTACGTAATACTTGTTTAAGCTAGGTTCTAATGTTATGGGGTGGGGGGGGGGGGGGGGGGGGCAGCATAATTATGGTACACAAGTGGACTCCATAATAAAGAGACCATTTAACAGTTTTTGGAAGTGCACCTGTCACTTTCATACAGGTGAGGTAACCGTTCTGTGAGCTCAGTTAGCTGATGAGAATGCAGCTTGCTTTCTTCTACTCTTTAAGACTTCCATGAAAATTCACCTTGGCGCTTCCTTGCTGTCCGCAATGACATAGGCTGGGCATTATTTTTTTTTATTTTTTTTTATTTATTTTTTTCATTCAGCTGACGGGCTCAGCGAAAAACAGATTTTTCGACCCACGCAATCATTGGGACATTGTATTGTGATAGTGGCTTCTGCTGCTGTCAGAGTACACTGATCAGTGCCTGCAGCTGCTGTTTGACCAAAGTTTTCCAGTGCTGTTTGACAGAAGTTGATCTAACGATCGACTTCTGTCAAATAGGGAGGTCCAAGCACAGATCAATATTTGGATGGTCCCTGCTGGCCGAATTTTAATTGTCTATGCCCAGCTTAAATCTAGTTACATATCTTAAAATTAGGCTAGATCTGTTCTCCCTCAGTCAAATAACTGCACCATAGCAGTAGCATGTACTACATGAGTGCTGAATTTTCTCTTTTTTCCTATAGAAAAGTGAATTTGCCAGCAATATTCTATACCGACTCTATCCAAAATGAAACGTTTTCCTCTAGTTCTGCCAACTTGAAAAAGATTGTCATTGTCAATCCAATGTTGATGGTTATAATGTCAGATTTTTTTTTTTTTTCCATCAGTGTCCCATATTGTGGAAGTTTTACTTCCAGTCCCATAGCCAATCAGGAAGTGAGAGGAAATCCCTAGAAATGAAGGTGTATATAATGTGATTCTGTACTGCCAACTATGCTGCAGAAATCTGGTTGCAATAATTTTAACTGTGGCCAGGTGAAGCTGCTGCCTGTTCACATCCTGGGTTTACACAGTGGCAACAGAGGTACACCTCTGGCTCTGCAGCCCTGCAGCTCTCATTAGGCCCTCTTATGACTCACCCCCCCCCCCCCCTTCCTGGCAAACTTTCAGGAGAGTGAGAGCTGTGGATGATGTCGTAAGCCTAGGCTTTTTTCCCAGACAAGAAACATGAAGTGGGCTGTATAAGGTATTTACTGATAGAAAAAAAAGTTTTACTATCCAAAATTAAAACGAGCTGAAGATTTAATAGATGGAAAGATGGAAAAAAAAAGTGACTGAAGGTCCGCTTTACGCTCTATAGCATGCAACATTTGTTATGTAATTGTTTTCCACATTTCCTTATATGGTCCATGAGTGCAGCAGGCTTGCCAAATGTCTCATGTGTACAAAGTTAGTCTTGAGTTACCAGAATTGAGCAAGATGGCCAATAACTTTAGGCTGGGCAAGCGTAGGCCCATCT
Source organism: Lithobates pipiens (assembly GCF_037356315.1). Classification (NCBI taxonomy): domain Eukaryota; kingdom Metazoa; phylum Chordata; class Amphibia; order Anura; family Ranidae; genus Lithobates; species Lithobates pipiens. The sequence goes on from NW_027507791.1 coordinate 63,716,939, forward strand.
ACTGTTGGCAGTGCACTGCAAACAAGAGCAAGCTTCTTATTACTGCCCTCTTTTAGGCATGGAGAAGCAAAAGGCACATATCAGGAATATAAAGTGTTAGGGTAACAAACGCTTTAAGTTTTAACAAGAAAACATGGAAGCTGATTGCTTTCTATGCACAGCTGCATCGGATTTTGCCCACTCCAGTTTTAGTAAATGAGTCCCTGAGAGATTTACCTGCTTGTTAGTCACCTCTTTTGTAACACGATGGAATTTGTGTGCTGCTAATGAGACGCAAAGAGATCAGCTGTGTCGCCTTATGCTCAGCCATAAACATTTTTCTTTTTAAAAGTGCTTGTTATTCTGTACACAGCTACTATTATGCTGATGCACAACCACTATGTGATATCAGACACTGGTACTCTTCACGGAAAAACTCATTCGAGATTGTTGCCAGTTGCTAATGGACTGCATTTTTATCAGATTTGGTATGGCTTGCAGAACGGCTGCCCATAACTGTGTACATGTGTATGGTATACGGTTTAGTATTTACATTAGAGGAACTCTTAGAAGAAAGAAAAAGTGTTTAAGGCTTCTTTCACACTTGTGCGACTTACCAGCTGAATCGTGAGACCTAAAGTCGTAGGACATGTGAAAGCCATGATATTCTGAGAACAGTTCCTATTGACACTACTGACGTCGTTGTGACTTTAGAAAAGGTCCCTGCACTGCTTTGATCTGACTTGGACTCGACTTCAATGCCAGAGAGTTTAAAAGTCTTATCAAAGTCACCTCACTGAAAATCGTGCAAGCTTGGAGTCGGCTAGCGTGAAAGGAGCCCAAATCTAAGGAGATGCATGTTACCTCCTGGATAGCTGCCTGCTTTATATGCTTTCATTTGGCACAGATAGTTATTCTTCCAGCACTCCAGCGTCAGGCTTGTGCCTGTCCTACGTACAAACCATTCTGTCCACTGCTGCTCTTCTCTGTCTATTCGTTTTAATTTTGTTTACAAAGCATTCTGTGATTGGACAGGAGGGGAGGAAGGGCAGGGAAACAGGATGGGTACTGTGTAGGAGAGCTGGAAGTATAACCAAAACTATAATATCGGTACGAAATAAAAGTGACAAATGAAAGTAACAGGCAGCAATCCAGGAGGTGGCATACAGATCCTCAGATTTAACTATTTGTAATGCAACAGATTAACAAAAAAATGAAGATTTATTTTTCAGCCATGACTTTTTTGTTGTGTGCGTGGGATGTTTTATCTCTGGTGCATTTAAATGTTAGCATAGCTATACTAACATGGTCTCTTTACTTTGATTGCGACATCTTTTCTGGTTTGTTTGACTTGCGCAGCACTTATAGAGCTGATAAGACAAAACTTACAGTGTCCGGTGGCTTATTTCAGCCAGTTAGATGTTGGTTTGCCCTTTTGCTTATAAATGGAAATTTCACATCTGCTTTTACCACCTCTGTGTAATAACTGTGTACTAGGACTCTTCTTGGGAGTCCATTCTTTGAGTGTGATACAAGATCTCTTCTGCATTTGGGTTATTTTTAATCTAAAATTGCACCTCTATTAGATGAATATTGAATGGAAAGGGTTACTCTGTTAATATATGAAGAGGTGAAATGCAGACTTTCAAAAGATGTCTTTCAGATATGCAAATGAGGCCAGATAGGTGGCTGGATTGTGAGGGAGCTAAACACCCCCTCTGAACTCGGCAGCGCTGTGAGGGCGTGTACACGGGCCAATTAGATTTGGTAAGAGACGCTGTCCTCAGACGCAAATTGTTTACATCCAGGAGCAGTCACATGACCACCTGTGTGGACGAGGCCTTTGTTTTTCAGTTCCCTTGTAATAAAGGTTTTTACTATGTTTTGCAGCACCTGGAAGTTTCAATGAATGTGTATAGAACTACATTTTTCATGAGAATGTACCTATGACTTGTATGTACAGAGAATGTAAACAAAACTTTTCTCATGCTTTTCTAATGAGCATTTTTACCATTGTGCATTTTCACTCAGCTGCCAAGCAGTTAGCAATATTTTCATTTAAGGTGTCCTTCCCAAATAAGAACTTATTTATTCTTCTATATGAAATCTCTATATACAGAGTGTTTAATAGTATGCTAATTACAGATTTTGTTCTATCTCACGTGTATATTTGTTTGGATGTTTTACCCTATGTCATCATGGAAAAACTTTTTAGAATACAAAATGCTTTTATTGTATAATATATGTTTATGTACGATTATATTAAATGCACTGAGCTGCCATTATTTGGGCAGAAAAATATACATATATGGCTTGTGAGATCATAGTGTAAAGAAAAATCTTACCAGGGCGCAGGGCATTAAAGCAACTGCTGGTGATTATAATGGAGACTAAGAGAGTGCTTTTTTTATTTTATTTTTTTTTTTTTTGTGTTTGTGCAATCGTTGCACAATAATAGGCCACCAGCTGTTTTTTCCATGTACTTAAAAGTTTTTTATTTTGTTTTTTTTTCACTGTTTGTGATACCATGGCGGTAATGATGATCAAATTTAGGAGTGGTGGGGTTTGTTTGTTACTTCTAGCAAGGGTCCAACCTAAAATATCCAACTCCAGTCCTCAAGGTGCCCCAACAGGTTATGTTTTTAGGATTTCCCTCAAATGAAACGGCTGTGGTAAGTTACTAAGACAGTGAAACTGATCAAATCACCTGTGCAAAATAATGGAAGGGGTGAAAACATGACCTGTTGGGGCACCTTGAAGACTGGAGTTGAGAAGCACTGTTCTAGAAAACCACTTCAGTTTTTATCCTACATAAATTATTTTTTGTGGCATGGTTTTGAACGATAACGGGTCTTTACCACAGTTCATGTCTCAAATTTTAAAAGTCCCACCTATGCCACAGTTGTGGACATTGTATTTATCATCTTTTACTTTTACCTACTATGAGTACACTGACACCAATATTAGTGTATGTGTAGACCCCAAAAAACCTCTGCAATACATACATATTCCCCAATGTTTTGTTTGCAAAAAACATTTCAGGTACAGAAATACCCAGTGATCCTGCCAAAAATCCAGTAAGATTCTAGGCATTTCTGCTCTCCCTCTGTCCCTTTTTTTTAATGCTTTAATTTTCCCTACCAAAACAGTCCTGCTTCCTTGGCTCCCAAGAGCCTGTCTGCACAGTGTGTTTGTGTAGAAGGGCTCTTGGAAGTTGTTCAGATGGAGATGACCTTGCTGATCCTTTCTCCCAGCTGCTGTCCCTGTAACAGTTTTGCAAGCTTGGTAATTACCTTACGAGGAGGGCGGTACATTTGAGCCATGTCTGGAGACCACCTTTGAGGAGTTGTTGGCCCTCTAGTAAATGTTTCAAAAATGCCCAGAAGAGTGTGCTTTGCCCTAGTTGAGGAAGCTCCCGCCTCTTGGGTTGTGGACTGCCCATACTTGTTTTTTGGTTTAGCAACTCGACCTACTGAAGCCATTGGATCTACTTGATAACCAGGCTATTGGGAGATTTGTAATGGAGATGACTTTTAAACCAGCCGACTGTGTTCTTTTTAGCTTTCTTTATACTTGTCTCCACATTCTGTTCTAAGTGCCAGATTATATAATTCTTTATTTTGATCAAAGAACTGATAAAAAAAAAATTGAGATCTGCCCAGGCTTCTTTACTTCGAGTGTTGTGGTATTCATAAACGATTCACATTGGGTCTAAAAGCTCAATAAGTAGAGTGTGCAAATGATTACTATTATCAAAAGCTTTCAGGCCCCTTTCACTCGGGCTGGATCTGGTTTTTCTCAACAGGGGATCCATCTGCTTATCAGTCAGTGAGCAGTCCTTTTCCAGTTATGCAAGACGGACACACACAGCCTGCTCTGCTCTATGGGCAGCCAAATGTAAACAGACTGGCTGTCCGTTTACACCCGACTATCCTGCAATATGGCCAGAGAGAGGGGAGTAAATCCCCTTTCTTTTTTTTTTTTTTGGAAGGGGGCGGGGTTTATCGAAACATACTCAGTGGTAGCTGGGTGTAAATGGACACCAGTCAGTTTACATTAGACTGCCCATAGAGGAGAATGGAGCATCCGGTCACGTCTGGCTGAAAAAAAAAAGTGTAATTGGCACCCCCCAGCATGAATTAAACCCTTTTTCTGTTTTTTATTGTATCGCTAATTGGTTCAAATTTGCAATTTGTCATTCTGTTTAAAGAACAAATCCCCATCTGACTCCAGTGCCTCTGACATCTTTTAAAATTCAAAATCAATGGTATGCCTGCTAAGAAAATGGTTAAAGCGGTTTTGTACAGAAAATTGCAAGTTCATCTTATTCAAATGGCTTTGGAACATAGATGCAGTTATGACCATTGAAATAAAATAATATGCAGTATTTACCTTTTTGTTTTTAATGTTTATGCCGACTTCCGGGCTCTCCTCCCGTGGGAGTAGGCGTGTTTATCGGCTTCGCAATGGTCCCTGGGAACTTTTTTAGCTATTTCCCAGGAATCCGTGGGGGACACAGTCATGCCGAAATCTCGTGAGATTTCTGAAAGGAAGACACCGGTCACGTGACGAGGGTGTGTCCGAAATTGCCATTTTGAAAGTGGGCAGGCAGCTCTATCTGCCATTACCACTATAGCACACGAGGCAAGAGGAAGGAAAACAAAGAGGACACTCAATGAGCATGTGCGAGATGGAGCGGTGGATGCTGGGAGCTCAGCGTCATCGCATCCAGGAAGTAAATGCCTGTGGGCTTCAAACGCCCACAGTGAAAATGGAAACCGCCGGACTGCTTTTTTAAAAGTTTTCCTTGGCAATGAAATCGTCACGCCAGGGGTTAAAAAGACGCCGATCGTGACTGCAAAGACAACGTAGGAACCGCCCACCAGTGACACAGGTAAAAATAAAAAAATAAACTGCAGCGGAATCCCGCTTTAACACCTCTCCAGGCGCCAGTCTCCTTGGTCCTCTTCGGCTCTGTCTGGTTCTTCCTGCTGGCATTTAGTAATTATCTTCTATTCACATTGAGGTCAGGATGAGGGGGACCAGTGAGAGCTGTGGGAGGACTTTGGAGGTTGACACTCCTGGAAGTGCCATTACGGTGGTCTTCAGAGGACCGTTTTCCATTAACTGTTTTTTGGTGGCAGAAGAGGTGAGATTTTACACCATTCTTTACTAGCGATAGATTGCCTGAGGTACAGTTACATCAGTTTATCAACAGGGTTGCTATAAAGCTCATCACCTTAAATTGTGTCAGAAGATTATAGGCCAGATGCCAGACTCCACTTTGAACTTCAAACTGCTAAAATAATTTGAGATTAAAGAATAAACCGTTCTTAGAAAATGAGGTTTAAGAAAGTTAATCTTTGTACTTTGTTATACTTTGATCTACATCTCATTTCAGCAAATGTAGTCCTTTTTTCTTTTTGTTTACTTTAATGGCTACTATGTGTGGCAATGTCAATAGCTCCCTCATATTATCCATATGAATATAGAATGCACTTCAGAGAGGGAGAACAGGAATAGGAAAGTGTTTTCAAGACAAAGTGCTGACAAATCTTCCAACAGGAAATTGGCAATAAAACTTAAGACCTGAAATGGGCTCTCATGGTGAAAAATGTGTCCGGTGCAGAATTTTGATCTGTACATAACCCTTCCAATTCAATCAAAACAGATTTTCAATTGGCTTCCCTAGAACAGATCCACTGGGAAGCCTCCTCCAGTCAGTTGCTTGCAGCATTGATGAGTATTTTCTGACAGTAGAGTCCCTGCTGTCAGAAATGTCCTTGTGTGAAACAGCGAGTATGACTGCATCCACCTTGCTTGTGTGCAGGGATCTGTTTTTTATTTATTTTTTATTTTATTTTAGTCAGTCCACTAGTTGAATGGGGGAAAAAAAAACGACCCGCGTACCCAGCTTAAAAGAACATTTAGGTACCATTTGGAAACAGAAAAACGTATGTTTGTTCCCTGTAGAGGTTATGCTAACTTTTCAGAAGAAAATCAACTGAACATGTAATCTGATTAGGTATGGTAAAATTGCATAATGCACTCTGGCCCTGACCCCCTGCTTGTAAAGTTATCTGGACTGGCTGTCAAAATTGCCTGACTAGTGTTTGGGAAGAGAACTCTTTTGGTAATTTTTAAATGCAGGTGTTACACACAAGAGGGGAAAAACTTAAAGAAAAAAATTGAAGGATATTAAATACAAAAAAATGTATTATTGCAGCTTACCTATTCTTAAGGACTTGTCCACACCAACCACTGCATATTACAGCGGCTGGTGTGCTCTGCAATGAGATGCTGTAGTGCTGATGTACCGATCATGGTTAATTTGCACTGTTCACTTTTTGTTAACCACTTCAGCTCTGGAAGATTTTACCTTCATGACCAGGCCACATTTTGCTATTCAGCACTGTGCTACATTAACTGGTAATTGCGTGGTCATGCAACGCTGTACCCAAACAAAATGTATATAATATTTTTTTCACACAAAATTTTACTTTTATTTTTTTTTATTTTTTTGTGGTACTTGATCACCACTGGGTTGTGTGTTTTTGTTTATTTTTATTTTTTTTCTGCGATTTAAAAATGAAAAAAAAACTTTTTTGCTATAAAACCTATCCAATAAATAAAAATTTTAATCAAATTTCTAAATACATTTTGGCCAAAATGTATTCTGTGTCATATCTATGATGTACACTTATTGATATATTTATTTTTTTATATTGGTTTGCATGAAAGTTTTATAGCATCTACAAATATGTACTGGAACTCAGTGACTTATAACAGGATAGTGCGACGGACAATCAGACACTAACTGAGGCTGAGGGAACTGGCTGACAACACCAGTGACATTAATACTATACACGGTCACTGTAAATTAGCTGGGAAGGGGTTAACATCTAGAGCAATCAAGGGGTTAAATGTGTGCCTAACTGTATTGTGTGTACAGTGTGCTGCTTTTATTAATAGATATCTAAGTTTCTCATCCCTGCTTTGCAGGAATGAGAAATGGCGACTGTTCTCTCTGTACAGAACTTTGTTTTGATTGTACACAGTCGATTAGCAGGTCCTGGCCGTGAATCGTTGGCTGGGACTTGCTGATAAGCTCTATGTACAATCATGAGTGCCCTAAACCCGTTAGTGATGTACAGGTACACTGATTTGCCTACACCCGTCGCCTGTCAGCAGTACAAGGTGGGCTGAAAGTGGTTCAACTTTATTGAAATGACGTTTCATTAAAGTGTTTGTAAAAGCTGAAGGTTTTTTACCTCCATGCATTCTATGCATTAGGTAAAAAAAAAATCTGTTTGCAGCCCCCCCCCCCCCCCTCCGCCCCCTAATGCCTGAGCCCAATATCGATCCAGTGATGTGCACGAGACCCGAGGCTCTCCTCTGTCTCTCTCTTTTATAATTGGCTCCCACTGCTCTCAATCGGAGCCAGTTAGGCAGGGGCCATGCTTTGTGCCAAGCTGCTTGCTATGGGGGCACATGGCAGGGGAGGAAAGGGGCCCAGAGTGCCAACGGGGTACTTGAGAAGAGAAGGATTAGGGCCACTGCACAGATCAGGTAAATATAACATTTACTTGCTGTGGACAAGGCTCCTAAGTTTATCTTTAGAAAATGAATGCAACTACCACTTTTAAGAATTGGTATGCTGCAACTTATTACATTTTTATTTTTGGGTTTAATAACACTTTTGTTAGCCACATTTTTGCCCATAACCAGGTAGATTCTGTTCGCTGTGCTAGAACTACTAGCACCAAATTCCACCCCCCCCCCCCACTTGATGGATGTCCAATTCTGTGTAGGCCAATGTTTTGAGAACACATGACCATCACATCAAGACTTTGGGCTTTAAAGCAGAACTTCATTCAAAAGGGGGGTGGGGGGGTACCTGCTCCCCATTTCCGCTTGGCTCGCCTAGCCAATCCAAGCACAATGTCTCCTTTCTCCCCTCCCCCGACTCTTTTAGGACACATCGCAGATCCCAGAAGACTGCGGGACCCTTTCACAAATCTCAGTGGGCACCAGGCTGTGAAGCCGAAAGCAGCTCAGCCCACTGCCCACAGTTAGGATGCTGTCCCAGGTGAGGACAGCACTGGATCCCAGTACAGGTAAGTGGCCTTTTATTAAGTCAGCAGCTGCAGGATTTGTAGCTGCTGACTTGTTTATTTTTCCCCAGGGTGGAGAACTGCTTTAATAAGTTGTTCCCCTTTGCAAAAAACATCCTTCACTCTTCTGGGTGGGCTTTTCTCAGAACTCTGACGCAGCCATGTGGGCAGAACACCACGTGGCTGTGTGGTTTTCAAACTGTGAGTAGGTGCAGAAAGAAGGTACCCCACCCACTGTCACATGGAAGGGGGGATCCGGGGGATGAGGTGGTAGATGCTAAACATGTTACACCCTAAATACTGGTGTATCATGTTCAGAAAGGTGAACCTCTCCTTTAGGCTGGATTCACACCTATGCATTTTTAGCGCTTGTTGCAGATTTGCACTACAGTCCATGTAACATGGTTTCCTATGGAACACGTTCTGTAGTGCAAATCTACAAAATGCACAAAGCACTAAAAATGCATAGATGTGAATCCAGCCTTAAGCTGGTCATAGATGGTTTTAAATTCAGCTAGTTCCTGGCAATTCAATCTATGGGCCAGGCTGGTTGTACAGAAGGCAATTTTCTTGAAACGTTTTCAGTAAACCAGCTTTTCATCTTTAATGTGAGAATGGGGATTCATTTTCTTTCAACCGACTGGTTCAATGGAAAGAAAATGAACCGTCTATGTCCTGCCATACTCTTGGCAAACTAAATGAACTTATCTTTACGTTTTCAGAAGGCTGCTCTGTCACATTTTACATGGCATCCTAGATTTCATCGAATTTAATATTGTGGGGGAAAAAAAAAAATCCTGTAGCTAAAATGTTCTGCACGGCCATCTTATACCAGAAATGCATTGTAGGTCATTATTTCCTTTATCAGAGAATATATATATATATATATATATATATATATATATATATATATATATATATATATATATATGTGTATGTATGTATATATATATATATATATATATATATATATGTATATGTATGTATATATAATTTAATATTAGATAGAGAGATACATTTCTCTCTCGCTCATAGAATAGAGAGATAGATGGATATATCTATCTATCAACTACATCATGACCAGGTGTATTTGTGACTGAGGCTCGGTTCACCCCAGTGCAAATCACATGCGATGTCTGTGCGATGCGATTTCAGCCATACAGATAATATGGCTGAATTTGCATCACATTCAGACCAAACTCCCACAGGACCCTTTTTTTTGGTCTGCACCACAATTGGATTACGTTGGTGTTCACACCCATGCGATCCTAATCATATCTGAACTGTCAGGTCGCAGTGCGACATGTAAGCTGAAATGGGGGTGTCATTAACATTGTATTGACACTCCCAGCAGGTCGCATATGGCAGTGTAAACTGCCTTGTGAATCGGGGAAGATGTGGGAACCCGCAGTGGATTCAGTGTTCCGGCATCGCACAAGTGTGAGCGGGGCCAAATGGCGTAACATTTTATTTGGATGGCTACTAATTGCTTTCTTAAGGCCATGTTTACATTTGTGGTTGGGGGAGCTAAAAATAAAACAATGTGTCGTGGTTTTACAACCTTCCCTGACCACTTACCTTGACCTGTTGTGGTGACTGAAGGTGGGTACACATGCTTTGCTTTTTCTACCATGGACAAATCTAAAATATGGTTCGGGTTTTGGGGCCAAACGCAACTGTAATGTAATGTATGAGGTTGTGATGCGAAGGGCTTTCAAGAGTTAAACAGTTGGAGATCACATTGACAAATTGCACCACCTGTCAAATTCACCAGATTTGACACTCTCCAGCTTTAGTACATCAACCCCATTGAGGTCTGTACACAATGGGCTTCTTTCAGCACAATGCAAAACTGAAATGGCCTGAATATATGAAAAGGAGATTGTTATATCCAATGTCTAAAAAAAACACTATTACTATGCAAAATTTAAAGCGGTAGTAAACACTGTGTGGATACTTGTACCTACAGGTAAGCTTATAGTAATGCTTACCTGTAGCTGCAAGGCATATCTCCTAAATGTCCACCATTTAGGAGATCTTCACTGTTTCTGCAGCCCTCCCGAGTATGCCGTCTCTTCAGAGCGCTTTGGCCCGATTGTTCCTCCCGTGCCCAGGAGTGACCACATTGCGGCTCGGCCATTCAAATGGCTCAGGTGAAGAGGGAAGCCCAGTCAGTGGTGACAGCATGCAACTGTAGGGCTTTGTTTTAAGGCAAGTCTTTGTGTAAAAACATACTGCCAAATTATGCTCTTCACTTGCAGAGTTAAGGTTTTTTTTTTTTTTTTAGACTTTATTGCCACTTTAATGCTAGCAATAGTGTGAATGTTGGTGCAGTGACAGTGCATGCACCTGTTTTCTACACCATTCTTTGTTAGTCCTAATGCATCATTGGAAATTGCTGCAGTCATATTTTGGAAGACTGAAATTTAATTGCAGTTAGTACCGTAGTGTTTGACATTCGGCTGTCACTCCTAAGGTGGAGGCTCTCCACAGCGCATGTGTAGGTCATTTTAATACTACCACTACTGTCAGGGATGATTTATAGTCAAAAATAATAGGATGCTGATCTTTCCAAATGGCTGCTAGGTACTGCGCATGTGTGGTTTTATGTTTTTTTTTTTTTTTTGTATTTATGATTGCATTTTTCTACTGCCATTGATACAGAATCCCACAGCCATAATTAAATCTGGAGAGAAAAAAAAAAATCCTATTCTTATTACCATGTCACAATAATTTTTTTACATTCAAATGCACACAAATGATTACCCATAGTCACCTCTACTAAACATTCTACTTTATTTTAACTCTCACATTTCTATTTCAACCTGGAAATAAAGGGGAAACTAAAACATTTTACTTCATGTTAATCTTCTCTTACATAAACTATAGCACTTACTTGACATTACAAAAAAAATTATACTGGCCATAATAGAGAAAATATGTTCCAACCCACTATGCATTCCATTGTAAAGGCTAAGTTCACCTTTAAGTAAAAAAAAAAAAAAAAAAAAAAAAATGCACGTATGTATGCAGGTAAATTAAAAATGTTGCTTTTTTTTTTTTTTTTTTTTTTTTTTTTTTTCAGTGGACTTGTAGTTTGCCTCTGATCAGTGGCCTTGCAGTTGAATGAATGATGCGACTGTGAATTTGCCCCCTGCTGATTTTACATGCAACATCGGCTGCGGGGGAGAACCCCTGCCCGCTGTCAGAGGGCTCGGGATGGGAGAACATGTTGCACACTAAATACGGGTGCAACAAGTTATAAATGGTGAACTTATCCTTTAACTTGTTGTCCCCAGCAATAGGGGCATGTGTTTTTTCCAGTCTCTTAAAATAAGCATGCATAAATCCTCATAGTGACAGAGTGTAATATAATCTATATATAAGTATAATTGCAAATTAAGGCTTAGATTTGCACCCTTTTGGTTATCTAGGGTTTAACTTCTTTTAGACTCTCCTTGCCAGAACCTCGGTACAATTGCAATACGTGAACAGATTACTAGGACATGCTCACAAATATAATATTAGTAATTGTTTACACTTGTTTGTTCTTTATTGCTTGAATTAAAGCCTTTAAGTTAAAAATACATTGGCAGTGATTCTTTATTTTCTATAACTGTGCTTTTCTAGCAACTATTGCCAACGGTACGTGAAAGTATTTTAGTTGCTTTTGAATCGGCCTAGTACTGGGCCATGTGCTGTTGTATGCACATGAGGGTTCTCCCCGTTCACTGAAATGTGTGTTTTCAACTTTATGAGCACTAGGTGAAATGGGTTCTCTTCCCCTTTCATACTGGGGCGCTTTGCAGGCGCTACAGCGCTAAAAATGACGCCTGCAATGCGCCCTGAAAGAGCTGCTCCTTCACTGCTCCTGCCCATTGAAATGAATGGGGCAGCGCAGCTATATCAGCAGCACAGCGCCACTGCAGCAATGCTTTGCGGTGGTCTTAACCCTTTCTCGGCTGCTAGCAGGGGGGTAAAACCGCCCCGCTAGTCGCCAAATAACACCACTAAAATGAAGGTAAATCGGTGCTAAAAATAGCAACATTTTAGCACCGGCGCCCGCACCGCCCCAGTGTGAAAGGTGCCTAACTGTGCATGAAATAAGATTTGTATATGTCAGCTGGATGCATCATATACCTCTACTACTTTACTATTTGATAAAATAAACATTTATTGAACGAAAGTAAGGTGTGTAACTTGGACCAGGACATTAAACATATGATGAACAGGCAGATGGTAATGTGGAACTACGCTGCATCTGAGCACCACAAACAAAAAAACGCTGTTTAATAAATTAATATTCAAAGCAAACTCCCCCATCCATCCATGTCTCCTTGCTTTATTTTGCTCAGAAATCAATTTGAAAAACACCCCCAAGCATGTCTAGCAATGGCCATTTTGAGTAAGGGCAGATTCATGTAGCTTTTACTTCCTGCAGTCCATCTGCCCTTTGCTCAGGTATGCAGACAGGAGGGTGTGCTTAGCTGTGAAAACCGATCCTCTTTTCTTCCCCTTCCTAAAGAATCCTGGGATATGACATCATTTGCCTAGGCCTGGAAACCAGAAAGTAACTGAAGACATAACACAAGTAAATATTATACTTTCCTATCTGTTTACTAAGGCTATTGGCATAAGGATTAAAAATATTCAGTGTTGATTGAGGGAGAAGTTCCACTTTAGGTTTTGTGAAAAAGGTCAAAACCCTTAGTTTAACCAGAGATACACAGTTAACAGGAGAAGTTCTATGTAAATCTCCAGTTTTCATGTGAAATGTCTAGCCAATATGCCTACTGAACTTCCTGTCAGTAAGGAGACCCATAATATTAACCACATGCCAACCAGCGCACGACTATGTACAGTGGCACAGCTGGGCAAATGGGCATACAGGTACATCCCCCTTTAAACTGCAGCATTGTGGGCATGCACCAGCTGCGTACTCCGTGCCCGTGGGTCCCGTGCACTCTATGTCCGCTGGGGGCCCGTGATCATGTCACGAAGCAGCAGAACGGGGAGATGCCTATATAAGCAAGGCATTTCCCTGTTCTGCCTAGTGACATGGCAGAGATCTGCTCCCTGTCATCAGGAGCAGTGATCTGTCATGTCAGTGGTAGCCCCCACCCCCCCACAGTTAGAATCACTCACTAGGGCACACTTAACCCCTTGATCGCTCACTAGTGTTTAACCCCTTCCCTGCCATTGTCATTTACACAGTAATCAGTGCATTTTTATAGCACCGATCGCTGTATAAATGGTCCCAAAATAGTGTCGAAAGTGTCTGCTATAATGTTGCAGTCACGATAAAAATCACAGATCGCTGCCATTACTAATAAAAATGCCATAAATCCCCTATTTTGTAGACGCTATAACTTTTGAGCAAACCAATCAATATTTAGGCTTATTGCAATTTTTTTTTTTTTTTTTAACAAAAATATGTAGAAAATGCATATTGACCTAAACTGCGGAAAAAATTAGTTTTTTTGGGAAAAAATTATTATAGCAAAAAGTAAAAATATATTTTTTTTCAAAATCAACGCTTTTTTTGTTTTATAGCGCAAAAAATTAAAACCACAGAGGTGATCAAATACCACCAGAAGAAAGCTCTATTTGTGGGGGGGGAAAAAGGATATCGCATGACCACGTAATAGCCAGTTAAAGCGACGCAGTGCCGTATGGCAAAAGGTGCTCTGGTCATGAAGGGGGTAAATCCTTCCGCGGGCTGAAGTGGTTTAAATAACCCCACTATTAAAAAAAACGCTTCCCTGTAAAAAAACATTTAATAGTTCCCTATTTATCAAGCTGCCTGTTCTACCAAAATCTGCGAAGTAGTAGAGGAGATCTTCCTTAATAAAAATTACTGGACACTACCAGTGAGTGTCAGACATTCCTGTTGCACTTTATGGGATCATTGACCAGCTCCTACATCTCTCTGAAACACAGTGGTTATATAGGGACTTATCTCTGGCCCCAGGAAGTGTCGGATGCTGAAGATCATTCAGCAATATTGGATCTTCAACGGCAGAGTTTGCCAATGTGACTGGTAAGTATTGAATGTACTCTTGGCCTTCATTTTATTTTTATTAATAGATTTTCTCTAAAAGAACAGCCAAGACTATGCATTTTAGTCAGAGGTTTATTTAAAGTAACAGGTTTGTGATAGTTTTAAGATAATTGGGTAAAGGATAAGTTAAACTTCAGGAGCATGCTACATGTTACACCCATATTTAGGGTGTAACACACAAAATGCTTTTATACACCCACCTCCCGCTGCCAGCACTCCCTGCTCTGGGACAGCTCTCACTTTTCGAAAATGTAGGGCTCCACCCACACAGCTGTGTCATTCAGTCAGTTTCCAATGAATGAACTACAAGTACCATTGGCCGTGGTGGCAGATGGCTTATATTTCTCAATGAACTGCAAGAGCTCTCGTAGTACATGAATTCTTCCTGCAATTTGGTAATTGTTTGCCCATACGGGAGGTATGGGCAGACTGAGAGTCTGCAGGATTCTGCTATTGCAGCATATTTCATCAGCAGATGGCGGGTAAAATGCTTTATAGGCTGCAGTGTATAAAAAAAAATTAGATTATACATTTTTTTTTTTAACCTGTAATAATTATTTTCTAAGGTAAACTTATCCTTCACGCCTTTTTGTTGAGTAAATTTGCATTCTATGTTAGTGTGATAGAAGCTTACAGAAGGGGGGTGTTAGATTAAAATGCACTTAATTTCCCATTACCAGCCTAATATTTTCATCAAACATTATTATAGAGTTTTACATTAAGTTTTTTTCCCTTTTAGGCTAGGTTCACATTGCTGCGATGCGGGAACGCCGCGAATCCGCGGCGTTTTCCCGCATCGCATACCTCCCGCCGGCAGTTCACACTGCCCTATGCGGACGGCTGGGGGTGTCAATGTTATGTTAATGACACCCCCAGATCCGTCGGCATATCGCAGTGCGATCTGCCGACTCGCACAGGAATCGGATCGCATGGTGTGAACCCCCATGCGATCCGATTCCGTTGCGGACCCAAAAAAGGGTCCCGTGCGAGTTCGCTGCGGGAGCGCTGCGAGTTCAGCCATACTATCTGTATGGCTGAACTCGCAGCGCTACGGAGATCGGATGTGATTTGCTGTGCGAATCACATCCGGTTCTCCCCCCGCAGCAGTGTGAACCCAGCCTTAAACAAAATGTCTGCAAGAAGGTTGCTTTTCACATTTCATCTACCCTTTAAACCAATATCATCAATAGCATTCTAGCAACACAATAGTTCTTCTGTGCCAGTAGCCTAAGGGTGATGTTAGTTTTTTGTTAGGGTTTTGTTTTCTCACTTATTATTCACCTATTTTAATTAAAGTACAGTTTACAAGCTACCAGCCTAACATACATCCTGGAATGAGGAGCAGCATCCCAAAGTCATTTTCAGTTTCTCTAAATGTGGAGTTTTATTATGATAATACCTACCGATCCTACCATGAATGATTTTGTGTAGGCCATTCCTGTTATAGTGTGACAACGCTCTACCCTGTCTATTAATTACGGTCCTGCGTTGTCACCCTGTCAATATTGCTTTTAATGAAGCCAGGGGAGAGGAGACGTTTTTTCTTACGAAGTAGGAACAATAATATGTCTCCTCCCCTAGTCAGTCCTATCTCCTATGACCATGCAAGTGTTAGTTAAAGCAATGCATTGCCAAATTGTAAAAAGTGCTTTGGTCAGGAAAGGGGTAACATTTTCCAGGGCTGAAGTGTTTGACACCCCGCGATCTCTTTGCAAAACGTAGCATGATTTGCAGAATCTGATCGCATTGGTGTGAATACCCTTGTGTACCGATTCTGGTACAGATAAAAAAAAGCAATGGTTTGGTGCAACTGCTAGGCGATTTGAGATGTACAAATTCATTGCTCAAATCGCACCCCAGAGACATTGCATGTAATTCGCACAGGAATGTGCTGCGATTCTTGTGTGAATTACATGCTGTGTCTGAACCGCAGCAGTGTCAACCCGGACTTAAGGATTAAAAAAAAAATTTTTTAGAATAGAAAGCTGGCAGTTGTTTACACAGAACTTGAGCAAACAAAATGTCAGTTAAGGTAGAGACTTTAACATTTAATTAAAGTCAAACTTTTGGATAGAGCAGGGAAATATTAAAGTCTTGTGTGTTTTTGACCATTCCCTGCTCTATCCAAAATAAAACAAGTTTTTTTTTTTTTTGTTTTTTTCAATACTGAAGGTTTATATTCTTTATTGTTTTGGCATAGAAACAGGTCCAGGTTAATGAACAGAACCTTCCGTAACCCTAGGGGGGGGGGGGGGGAAAGAAATAAAGCTTGTTGCAGTCTTGAAAACCACTTTAACACCACATTTGCTATTGACTTCTATTATATTTTCACATTATGGTGTCATTCTTGCTTTGGCCAATGGAAGACCACTGATGTGCATGCTTACTGGAGTTGCAATCTCCTGGCACTCATCTCCATTCTTGGTATCTCAGACAGGGCGGAAATGTAAACTTCCCCATGTATGCATTGCAGTCATTGTACACCTAACAAAAAATTGCAATTTTTTGCTATCTTTGCTATGGGGGCACTCGGGGGAGGGGAAAAGCTAAGAGCGCTGGCTAGGGAACCAAGAAGAGGAGGATCAGGGCTGCTGTGTGCAAAACCGTTGCACAGAGTAGTTAAGTATAACATGTTATTTTAAAAAAACATTACATTTAGTATCATTTTACTCTTATACAGTACAAGATGCAGGCTGAATATTCATTGACCTTGGGTTATAGACTGGCCATCAGGTGATTGGACACTGGCACGCTTTTCAGGATACACCCCCTTTGCATCCCCCCATATCCCTATACAACAAAGTGTTTTGTATAAGGTATACCACCTTAGTGTTTTGCTAGTGTCCAAAGGTGATAGAGCTCTTCTTCCTAAAAGAGAAATCACTCTTCGCTTAACTAGATTTTTATTTTCTCTTTAAGTCTTCCATTAATTCTTCACTGCCTTCTGATACGATAGAAGCAATTAGCTATAGGGGACTACACAGGTCCAAATCCCTGGTCCATCTCTACGGAACCCAGACCCTAAAGACTTTTCTGGGGGTATATCCACCATGATGGACAAAGCCTGGACCCTATATAGGTCCAGCGATGTGGACAGGTATAAGGCCACCCTCTATCTGACCGTTACCGTAGAAAACTGGGACTGTTTGGAATCCACTTTTACAGTGTAAGCTTTTCAAACTTGCCGCCAAAATCCAACCACCTAGACCTCAGTCTTAGGTGGATGACTAAGAGTTACAGCACACAAGAGGTCACACACTTTACTGCTACTTCTGGCTAGAGTCCTTTTGCCATGAGGACTTTGCAACAGGACAGCCCGCCACCAGGTTGTAGTGTACTCCTCAGATGCGATTATCTGATTTCTGCACCCTAGTCCATGAGTACCCCACAGGGGTAATACCATCACCCGTAGCAATGTTGGAATCCAGGTGAAAAGGAGCTGTAGAAACCTCAGGTGAACAATCGCTGTTCTGTAGGCACGCTCAAAACTCATAGATTTTTTAGCAATAAAAGCATGAAAAAAGTGGCCCAGAGGGTGCCAATCACCTAAAGATACCAGCTCTCAACTTGGGGTTTATGAATATTCAGCCTGTGTCCTGTACTATACTCCCAAGATAGGGAATTTACAGGTAAGTCACTTTTTTTTTTTTTTTTTTTTTGTCAGACTTCAAGTAAACATTATTTTTCACCATAAAAACTACCTGCTGACCTTTTTATTTTTTTTCACATATCTTTCCAGTTTAATATGAAGTTTGTTTGCTTCCTATGTAATGCATTACAGAATTTACTATCCCATAGTAGACAATTTTATATTTCACCTTAGTTGCACAAGTAAAAACAATGGGGTCAAATTCCTAAATGGGAGTTCAAAATCTGGTGCAGCTCTACATGGTGGCCAATTAACTTCTAAATACAGCTGAAAGCTGATTGGTTTCTATGCAGAGCTGCACCAGATTTTGCACTCACCAGTTTAAGGCCCCTTTCAAGCAGACCCGATTGGAACCTCCATTGCTCTCTGTGGAGCTGTGGATGTCAGCGGACCTCTGACCCGCTCTACCAAAAATCGGACAGATGGGAATCCATTCCCCATTCTTCTAGCGGATCGGACAACAGTCAGATGGAAACAGACAAGCGGTTCATTTCCACTCAAGCGCCCCATAGAGAACAGCGTGCTGTGTCTGAGCCGCATAAAGGAGCAGACATGGACCTGTCATCCACCTGCTCAGCAGAAATCTAAGGACAGGTTCTCCATTGACCAGGCTGATCTGCTTCCGTATTCCGCCCATTTGAAAAGAGCCTTAGTAAATTAGTAAACCCCAGTAACTGCACTTTTCTAGTGTGGACAAATATGTACTTGCTTTATACTATACTGTTCACGGTTTGAGTGTTCGTGATAACTAGTGTTATTAACCCTATACTTGACATACATAAAGAGTGCAGTAAGTAGCTGACAACAAGACCTTTTGCCTTTCATTCGTTTGGGGAAAAATTTGCTTTATCCTGCCAGGCAACATCTGTTGGGGACAAATGACATTTCCTGATTGCAAAGTAATTGCTCCCTCCTTGTGTTTGATCATTACTACGCTAAAAAGAGGCAATACAATATACACATGGGGTGGGGGCTCCTTTGCTGACCTCCTAAAAATGCTAGTTGCCTGGCTGCCTGATTTCGATCGTTTCTGTATAAAATCAAGCACTTGACATGTAAATGTGTTTTTAAAGGAAAAAATTCTAATTGTCTGTTAATATGACTATGACTTCACTGAAAAAAAAAAAGCACAAATCTCTCATGCTTATGATAATGATGATTGCTATAAATAAATAAAATGCTTTTACAGTAATGAAACCGAGTGTTGTCTGATTCTTCCTCAAAGCCAAAGGTCACTGCTGGACTTAAAAATAAACTCCAGTTTTAAAAAAGATTCTATTGACGCGTGTATTCCTAATTACCAAATATCAACTTCTGTTGCTCTGTCTCCTCCAAATCTACATTTTAATTTTTTTACTTCAGTTAATAAATGATTATCCCGGTGAAATAAATGCCCAAGTGTTTGAAACTCCTAAACATTTGAAAAAACGCATCTTTAGCATATTTTTGAAGCCGCTTTTCTCCTGCCAGGAGAAAGGAATTTTTATTTATTATATAGTGTATAATGCTAGCTACTTGATGTACCCTTGGCAAAAATTCCTTTATTAACTACATATAAAATCACACAACATTAAAATGCAATGTGTTTTTGGCTTACACAGCCGTCTTCATAGTGGTTATGGCCCAGGGATGTCAAACTAGCAGCCCTCCAGCTGTTGCGGAACTACAAGTCCCATCATGCCTATGTTTTTGGGAGTCGTGCTTGTAACTGTCAGCCTTGCAATGCCTCATGGGACTTGTAGTTCTGCAACAGCTGGAGGGCTGCAAGTTTGACACCCCTGTTAATGCTATGAGGAAGGCTGTGTAAGCTGAAACGCATTGCATTGTTGATGCTGTGTCATTTTATATGTAGCCGATAAAGGAATTTTTTACCAAGTGCACACAGAGTAGCTGGCTTTATACACTACTGATTTGTGTTTTGGGAGTTGAACGCCCCAGCCAGAGCACTGGTCTCCAGCATTTGAATCCTGCAAATAGCAGTTGGGTAAGATCTGCTGTATTGTTTGTTTATGATAGGTCCTCTTTAAGGACAGGAACGTTCTCAGCACAGGCCTCAGTTATTAGTAATCCATGGTTTCTCTGTAAACAGAAGGCTATTGTCTCTATAACAGCTGCCGCTACAGCTGTCTGGCTGCTTAAATGTCATACAAAGATACAAAGTCTGTCACAGCTGCTTATTCTCACTTTGTCTTTTTTTCTTCTTCTCCTTTTAAAGTTAAAAAACGGCTTTTCTGAGCGGAAAAAAAATGCCTCCAGGTCCGCATTATACATATTACTATTGTTATTGCAGATGTTTATTTGCTTTCTTTCTGCAGAAATTGATCTAGGCTTTGTCAGCATTTCCTAAAAGTGACAGCCAAGTATAATCTTCAGTTTAATCTTCTATTTATTCTCATTGTTATAAGAGGCTGTAGCCCCGGCAATAGTAAAAATCATTGGTTTGGATGGAATATGTGCAAAAGTACAGACTTTGGAGGTACTAACGTATAAAGCAGTATTATACAAGATGTATATAGCGCCAAGAGTTTATGCAGCGCTTTACAGCTTGAGGGTAGACAATACAAGTACAATACACTTTAATACATTAGGAATCAGAGGGCCTTGCTCCTTAGAGCTTACAATCATTAGGCCCCTTTCCAAGCGGATCCTCCTGCTCATTGGAGAGAATCTGTCCATTGATCCCCGCAGAGCAGGCGGACGACGGGTCCATATCACGAACACAGCCTGCTATTCTTTATGAGAGTTTGAATGGAAACGGGGCTGTATGTCTGTTTCCAGCAGATAATCATCTGATACACCTGATGGATGGTGAACGTATCCCCTTCCTTCTGTTTTTAGCGGATCGGATCCTGGCAGGTGACAGCGGACACATTAGAGTGCTGTTAATTTGAACGAAGGACCCCCAAAAGGACTAAGACTATGTTTGCAGTAATACATTATTTGTACTAGGCCCAAATTTGAAAAGGACCCCCAACATACATTTTAAAATCTCACAGAACAAGATTAGAGTATCATTTATATACAGAAAAAACATCTCAAAAAGATTATTTGCGTTAAGTACTCAAAATCTATTTTAGAATGTAATTTATTTGCAGATAAAGCCCCAAAAGATTGTTTGTGCCTATATTTGCAGTATTCAGTTAACTGAACTAGACCCCATCTTCAGCAGGACCCCCAACAGCCATCATGGTGGTAAAAGTCAAAGGTAGCATTGTATTGTACATCCTAGTGCTGTTTGTTCCGTGTTTTCGAATAAAGGACGTTCATGGATGCTATCTGCAGTGTGCAGCCAATCTTCACTTTTTCAAGAATATGCAAATGGTCGATAGTAGGAGGGTGTAATTTTTTGGAGCATTTCTCATACCTAATTCTGCTTCCCCAGAAACAATGGGAGATTACACTGCATATAGTACCATGCAGTAACAAACCTATATCTATGGTAGATTGTAGGGAGTAAAAATGTGCTGCAAAGTACCAGATGTTGTTAATTTCAGGATACTGGGATCTCAGAGCATGTGTCACATAGGGTACATTATCCTATGTCTGTATCAGTTACCAGGGGAAACAAAAGAGACTGTATGATGTCCAGACAATGCAGGTAGTATCATCAGAATGAAGAGTGGATCACAGTAACTCTGAATTAGGAGAGTTCAGTGAGCTCTAAAGAACACACACAATGGATTACATCCCAATGACAATTAGTGAGAGGTCCATCCACAGCAAGTCAATTGTATTTGTTATATTTGTGTAGCAAGGTTCCGGGGCTCCAAAGGCCTAATGGTGACCTCAAGGGTGAGGGAGAGCTGACAGCCTTCCTTGTAGAGTGAGTTACCAGGCATGGTGGGTGTGATGCAAGAAGAATAATGGGCACCAGTCACTATTTGAATGCAAAGAAACGATTTATTGTCTCTTAACAGAACTGGGGGACGAAGGGTTAGGCCAGGAGTAGATGCAATGGTAATGGGCAGACTCCGAGACTTCTATAGGTAGACAGTTATACAGTGGAAGGCCTCCAGCCAGATAACACTTCTGTATAGTTAGGACCGCTGTCTCCTATGGCAGGCAACTAATCTTGCAAAAGCCACTAACGGTAGTTGTACATAACTCTTGGTAACACAGAACAGTCCTTTTACTTATCTCACAGTATCCCACTGTAGATCTTCACTCACTGAGCTCCCAGTCTCTCACTAGACTTCCAGATCCCAGTCATCACTGGATCTCCTGAGCTCTTCCACAGCTATCCCGCTGTATACTCCTCAAGCGACACACCTGCTATCCTGCTGGGTCCCTGGCTTTGCACTTGCTGATGCTTTCCCACTTCTTCACCATCCTCGGCTGGTGAGAAGACTGCTCGGGTACTTGCTTTAGCTTACTCAAAGTAGTCTCCGGTAACGAGGTAGATGGTCCCTTAGTGGCAACAGCTTCCCCTCTACCACCAACCACAACCGGTTCCCCATCCGGCTGAACCTTCTCCACTTGGTCAGACTCCAGTCCCAACCCTACACTGCTTCTCCTGCTCATGGATAGGCCTCAGGCAGCCTAGCAGCCAGGTGTCCCTGGGATAAGCCTCAGGCTTCTGGCCTAGCAACCCGGGGGTGACATAACACATGTCCACCCAGACAGCCGTCCGATCACCTGACTCTACCCAATAAATAGGCTCTCCCAGCAAGCCAAGAGGCTTAAAGAAACCCTTGCCCATTGGCTGAGACACCCCCATCCATTCATAATCTGTCCTTGCTATGCCCTTGTCTGTCTACTGTCACCAGCTACAATGCTACCTAGTGACAAAAGAGAAAAGTGCAGCAATTCCAGAATTATGGGGAAATCAGTGGTTCTTCTAAAAAATAGCCAGGACAATTACTACATGGCAAACAAAATTTGTTATCAACCCTGCCTAAACACCAGGGGGCTACATCTGAGAATGGATTCCATGAGCTTCCTGATTTAAAGCGGGACTGTACTGGGGAAAAAAATATTAAAAGCCAGCAGCTATAAATACTACAGCTGCTGACTTTTAATAAATGGACACTCACCTGTCCCGGGGTCCAGCGATGCCGAGGCCGATCGATCGCTCGGCTCTCGGCTGCTGCCGCCACCATTCTAGGTGAGGGAATCAGGAAGTGAAGCGAATCGGCTTCACTTCCCGGTTCCCTACTGCGCATGCATGAGTTGCGTAGCGCAATAGGAATTGTCCGCGCTGTCTCTGGGACCCGTGTGTGTCCCAGCAGACAGCGCGGCAGAACAGGAAAAGGCATAGACTCCCGTGGGAGTCTATGCCCGGAAGTGGGTGTAAATACCTGTCTTTGACAGGTATCTGCACCCCCCTCCCCCCTGAAAGGTGCCAATTGTGACACCGGAGGGGGGGAGGGTTCCGATCAGTGGAAGTTCCACTTTAGGGTGGAACCCCGCTTTAAGCCATGTCTCTGCACTTCCTGTTTGCCAGATTATTGTGCTCTCTAGCCAGTATCTTGCTGCTGTCTTCCCTGCTGCTGTCCATATTTTGCTACCACTCGTTATCGACCCTTTACTTCAGGGATATGCAATTAGCGGACCTCCAGCTGTTGCCAAACTACAAGTCCCATCATGCCTCTGTCTCTGGATGTCATGCTTGTGGCTGTCGGAGTCTTGCTATGCCTCATGGGACTTTTAGTTCTGCAACAGCTGGAGGTCCGCTAATTGCATATCCCTGCTTTACTTGTTCCTTGACTATGCTTCTGCCTGATCCCAACCTGAAACTATTCGATACTGACCTTCTGGTTTGGTTACTGACTATGCTTTTGTTTGATCCCTACCTGCTTATCCGCTACTGAACGCCAGTTTGCTCACCTCTTGGTGGGGCGATCCTGAGGACTGCGACCTGGTATTAACACACAGAAAAATCCATCTATATCACTAGGAGCTCTGGTGAACACTGGTTAGTACTTAGTACTTCAGGTGAGCCAGGGTGACTGCCTGTGTACCTATGCTACTGGTCGGTGGTATTTGCGCTACTGCTAAAGCAACTGGTCTTCGAGCCTGACCCCTGATCGTGACAGTGCCCCCATGTAGCTGGTCTCCACATAAGAATGCCCCCTTATATCAGGTGACCCCATGAGAATGTCCCCTTATATCAGGTGACTCCATCAGAATTCTGACTTATCTCAGGTGACCCCATAAGCATGCACCCTTATATAATTTACCCCATCAATGCGCCCCCCTTAAATCAGGTGACCCCCATCGGAATGCCCCCTTGTAGATGCTATAAATTTCACACAAACCGATTAAAATACACTTAATGACATTTTTTACCAAAGAAATGTAGAATACATTTTGCTCTAAATTTATGACAAAATTTGATTTAATGAATATTTTTTATAGCAGAAAGTAGAATATATAATAATTTTTTTTTGTTTATTTAATAAAAACTAAAAAAACTCAGTGCTGATCAAATACCACTAAAAGAAAGCTTTTGTGTGAAAAAGTGATATAAATTGAATTTGCATACAGTGTTGCACGATCGACCAGTTAAGTAGCGCAGTGCTGAATAGCAACAAAATGCCATGTCATGAAGGGGGTAAAACCTTCAAGGTCAAGTGGTTAAAGGGGTTTGGTTTAATGACACGTAATCCTGCTCTAGATCAAGAGTGCATAATACGTATGTAGAGGCCAAAAATTAGTAAAGCACAGGGTGCCTCACAAACAAAAATTCCACCCAATACAAACTTCCTTGGCACCAAACGTACCTTGGCATGGTGTTGCTGGTGAGTCCCTACAGTCCACTCAATGCTGATGAATTCTCTCTCCTCCTCTTCAGTACAGGAAGGAGTCTGTGGCATCAGATGGAAGATGTCACCTCTCAGCCACCCTCGTGCATCTCTCTGCACAGGTAATCGTCAACATGCTCATTTGACAAGTCATGTCCCAGGCTTCATTTATCTGCTCCTTCTGGATGCCCACCTACCCACTTGTTCTGGCTCTGCACCTAGGCGTTCACATACTTGCTGCAAGCCCAGATGTGCACTGCAGGTCACCATTAAAAAAAAGAGCAAGGCAGCAAATAATCCATATCCTTGTTACCTGCAAAAATGTCTACACAAATTGAAAGGGTAGGGACCTGGTAGACCACTTGATATGAGCATGTGACATCATCAATAAGCGAGTATGTAATATGGCTTTTGCAGAGTAGACTGGCCAGAGAGGGATTACTTTGACACAGTTGGCCGCCTCACGCCGATATACATAGGCAGAATGGCATGGCTGGGCACAAGCACGTACTGGTATGTTGCCTTTTAAGAGCCCAGTTATGGGTCGCGCACTCGCGACCCGGTCCTGAGCTCCGTGATCGTGGCCGTGAGACCCGCAGACCCAATCGACACTGGTGTCCCGCGATCGGGTCACAGAGCTGAAGAACGGGGAGAGGTAAGTGTAAACAAACCTCTCCCCGTGCTTCCTAGTGAGCTTGTCACTGATAAGTCACGCCTCACTACAGTAAAAAAAACACATTAGGTCACACTTAACCCCTACACTACCCCCTAGTGTTAACCCCTTCACTACCAGTGACATTTTTACAGTAATCAATGCATTTTTAATCGCACTGATCGCTGTATTAATGCCAATGGTCCCACAAATGTGTCAAAATTGTCTAATGTGTCCGCCATAATGTGGCAGTCACAATAAAAATCGCTGATCACAGCCATTACTAGTAAATAAAAAAATGATTAATAAAAATGCCATAAAACTATTCCTTATTTTGTAGGCGCTATAACTTTTGCGCAAACCAATCATTAAACACTTATTGTAATTTTTTTTACCAAAAATATGTAGAAGAATAAAAATTAAAATTAAAAAATATTGCATGTTTTTCAAAATTGTTGCTCTATTTTTGTTTATAGCGCAAAAAATAAAAACCGCATAGGTGATCAAATCTCACCAAAAGAAAGCTCTATTTGTGGGAAAAAAAGGACACCAATTTTGTTTGGAAGCCATGTCGCACGACCACGCAATTGTCAGTTAAAGCGACGCAGTGCCTTATCACAAAAAAGGGCCTGGTCCTTTAGCTGCAAAATGGTCCGGGGCTTAAGTGTTTAAACATGTTTTGCAATATATGTGAACCAAAAATCCCTATTTTTATGGAAAGTTGGCTAGGAATGTGTGAGAGTGTAATCCAATAGGATTGCTTAATGCTTTGGCCAATCTGGAGACAGGTCTCACTGACCTGCCTCCTGATTGGCATTGAGGAAAGTTAGTGTGAAAGTAGCAAAAATTTATTGGCTACCTCACAGTGGTGCTCCGCACCACGATACCACGCTGTTTTGAATCCAATTAGAGCCTCTGGCTCTAATAACATGCTTCAAGATACACAGTCCTGCCTATCTCCGCCATAGTATTTCATGTGTCCAGGGGCGGCCCCTGAATAAAGAGGTCGGCGGAGGTGTTAGGGGGGGGGGTGGTTCCCGTGCGTCCACAATGCATGGGCCACCACTGGTAATCAGTGTACATTTCCCTTTACATTGGTGGTAAATGCAGAATTGCCCTTACACTGGTGGTCAGTGTAATTTCCCCTTTACATTGGTAGTCATTGTAAATCCCCCCTAACATTAGCGGTCGGTGTAGAAGTGTCTCCTTACATTGGTGGTCAGTACAAATCTCCTCAACAATGGTTGTCAATATAAATTCCCTCTTACAGGGAGGCCATTTGATATTCCCCCTTACACTGATGGTTAGTATAAATCCTCCTATTAAATCGGTGTCAGTGTAGAAATCCCTCTTTATATTGGTGGGTTGTGTAAAATCCCTTGTTACATGGTGGTCATTGTAAATCCTCTCTCACATTGGTGGTCATGCACTATACTTACTCTACATGATTCAGAATTTGCCACAGTGTACTGCCTTCTAACTAATCCCATCAACTCCCCAGCACTGATTCCAGGAGTCCTAGGATCTCTAGGAGATTTCTGTCTATTGATGGGTCTCCTCACCTCCCCAGTCCATGGTGCAGGCAGTGAGGAGATGATGTGCTGTAACTTTTAGCAACCAATCAGTGAGCAGTAATGATGTGCACTAACCTCTTGCAGCCAATCATTGCGCAATAAGGATATGCAGTAACCTCTAGCAACCAATCAGTGAGCAGTAATAATGTGCAGTAACCTCTAGCAACCAATTAGTGAGTGGTAAGGATGCCCAGTAACCAATCAGTGAGCAGTTTTGATGTACAGTAACCTCTAGCAACCAATAAACAAGCAGAAGTCATGTGCTGTAACCTCTATCAAATAATAAGTGAGCCAGTCAAACCAATCTATTAACCTTCTATGAGGAGCTGCCATCTGAATAAAGGAAGACCCATAGACCTGGTGTATCTGGATTTTGCAAAAGCATTTGATGAAGTTCCCCATAAAAGTTTACTATACAAAGTAAGGTCCATTGGAATGGACCATAGGGTGAGTACATGGATTGGAAAGTGGGTACGGGGCAAGTTTAGAGGGTAGTGATAGGCCTGGAGAGGCCCGGGACTTGGCTACATATATTCAAACAAAAATATTCAGGCTTAAATCATTGGTGTGACACTGCTTTTCTAAATCTCTTAGCCCCTGTACACACGGTCGGAGATTTCGACAACCAAATCCATCGGATTTTGTCAGTCGGATTTTGTCCGTCGGATCTTGTCCGAAAGTGTTGCATACACACGGTCGGACAAAGTTGTCGAAAAATCCGATCTTTCAGAACGTGATGACGTAATTTAGTTACGATGGGACTACGTTCAGGCTAGTAGCCAATAGCTTTGATGTAGGAATTTGATCGGAGCATGCGTGGCACTTGGTCCGATCAAAATTCTCTACACATGATCGGAGTATGTCTGATCGGCCCAGTTGGTCGGGAAATATTTCCAAGTTGGAAAATTGGGTCCGACGGATATTCGGACGGAATCAGTCCGATGCATACCACACACAGTCGGATTATCCGACAACACGGTCCGATAGGACACATTCCGACGGATTCTCCGACTGTGTGTACAAGGGCTTAACTTTTATCTGAAATACCTCCCAGAGGCCTCTTTTATACATGATACCCGTCTAACCTGAGTCACTGCGCCCCTCTTCATATGGTCAATACTTCTAACCTATTCCTTCGCAAAACCTTTAGTGTCTTCGGTTTGGATCGCTTTCAAAAAAAGGTATGTATACTGATTTCTTCTTTACAGGATTAGATAGGTCAGTGTTAGATCATGGATGTCTGAAGAGGAAGGGATTTTAGTGTTAAGGTTGACTTATCCTTTAATTGAAGCCAAACTCCAGCTAACACTTTGTAATCAGTTACATGAAAAAATAAAAACTGATAATTTTAATCACCCCTCCCAGTGTTAAATGGTTTGTGTAAGCTAATACATGCTGCTGGAAAGTTTGAGATTTTATAAAACATCAGACTTAAGTCTGGATTAACATATGAAAGTAGAAGAAAAAAAGCCCAAAAAAGAAAATT
Organism: Lithobates pipiens; assembly: GCF_037356315.1. Classification (NCBI taxonomy): domain Eukaryota; kingdom Metazoa; phylum Chordata; class Amphibia; order Anura; family Ranidae; genus Lithobates; species Lithobates pipiens. Next base: position 63,745,197 of record NW_027507791.1, read on the forward strand.
AATGCATCCATCACATACAGTATAAGCCCTTGTACACACGGTCTGAGAATCTGTCGGAATGTGTCCTATCGGACCGTGTCGTCAGATAATCCGACTGTGTGTGGTATGCATCGGACTGATTCCATCGGAATCTCCGTCGGACCCAATTTTCCAACTTGTTGGAAATATTTCCCGACAAACTGGGCCGGTCGGACATACTCCGATCATGTGTAGAGAATTTTGATCGGACCAAGTGCCACGCATGCTCAGATCAAATTCCTACATCAAAGCTATTGGCTACTAGCCTGAATGTAGTCCCATCGTAACTAAATTACATCATCACGTTCTGAAAGATCGGATTTTTCGACAACTTTGTCCGACCGTGTGTATGCAACAGTTTCGGACAAAATCCGACGGATTTGGTTGTCGAAATCTCCGACCGTGTGTACAGGGGCTAAGAGTTGATAAGTTGTGAAATAATAAATGTTTTCTTTTGGATTTAATACTAATTTAAAGGATTTCTCTCTCTAAAGCCCTATACACACTGTCAGATTTTCTGCTGATTTTTGTCTTCAGATTTACCAAAACCATGTAGTAGAAGGGCCTACCTGATTGCATACAAATTGAAACTCCTAAGGTTTGACCTCATATTATAAGGTTTTGGTAAATCTGAAGGAAAAAATCTGCAGAAAATCTGATAGTCTGTATGGGGCTATAGTGTGATAACTGAAGTTTGGGATTTCCCATCAATTTCTGTCACCATGAAAACAGTCAACAGGTAAAGCAGAGAGTTTGAATCTTCCTTGATCACCTTTTATAAATACAAAAATGGTCTTCATAGACAACTTGGGGCAACGTTATTTACTTTTAGAATGTATATAAATCCTATAAATGAACTTCTCTTACAGGAGATGTATGGGAGGATGCGGGGCCTGCGCTATCACTAGGCAAACTAGGCAGCCGCCTAGGGCGCACTACCACCTAGGGCGCAGCCACGGACTCTGTCCCTGTGAAACCCCAGGCATGGGTGAGCTTGGCACTCCTCTCCTGGTCACTGTGAGCCCGGTTCAACTCCCGGAGCACATCTGTTGCAAGTGCCGTCAATCCTCCGATGTGTTCGCTGAGCTCCCGGCTTTCACATCTCCTCCTCCAGTAATATCTGACAGTGCCGGCCCCGGGATTCTGCTGTGCTCTGTGTCAGTGTGAGTACAGCGGAGGGGGCGGGCCTTGGTGGAGATCATGGATCATGGGAGCATTGTGAAAAGTGCAGCGGCTTTTAGCTGACCTCCCAGCCGTCGGGGGACACCAAGGAGTGGTTGGATGAATACTGCCCGCCTCCTGCTGAGAGCCCTGATGATCTGTACGATGAGGCCATGAAGAGTTAAGGAGGAGAATGGATCTTCTGATCTACATTGCGCGCTGTGTGTGTGTGTGTGTGTGTGTGTGTGTGTGGGGGGGGGGTGAGTAGTGCAGGAATTAGGTAAGTCAGTTTTGTGGTCAGGTAGGTTAGTGTAATGGCAGGCAGGTACGTTTAGTGGTCAGGTAGGTCAGTTTAGGTAGGTCATGGTGTTACATGGGCAGGACAAAGGGGGTGGAGTCAGGTAGGATTACACACGTGAGTACTCACTATTAAAGAGCAGCACCACACAAAATTATATTCTTATAATTGCATTGTAATTTAATTGTAATTTAGTGCAAATAATTCTAGTTACGTATCTTTTTTAATCTTTAATCTTTTAATCTTTCTCTGTATTTTGAAATTATTATTTTTTTGTACAGTATAACGTTTTGGATTTAGATTATAGTTTACATACCAAGTATTATGATAGGATTTAGCTGACCTCTAGTGGTAAAAAAAGGTAATAAACAAAACGCAGCTACATAGTTTTGCAAATGACATATATTTACTGTATTGGTTAATAAAATAAATGCATTCAGTGTGCCCCTGGCTTCCAAAAAATCCCCCCCCCCCCATCCCATTCTTAAAGAACGGGATGGGAGGGGTTGTTTTTAAGAAAAAAAAATTCTTCATCAGTTTAGGCCAATATATATACTTCTACATATTTAGTTGGGTTCAAGACATTAAACTAAATATGTTTATAATCGCTGTGGACATTTTTATACATCGTTGCCTCTGAAGTGCAGGAAGGTTTCATAAATATTTTTTTTAATTCAGTTTTTTTGCACAGCTAAATTGAAAACACAGTGATAATGATACTATTTAGGGTCAACTTACATCTATGCGTTGCAACAACATGCGTGATACTGCAACACAGGTTTTAAATGCGTTGATGCATTGCCGCTAATTTTGAATAGCACCCCAATGCACAATGTACAATAGAAGGGCCGTGTAGGTACGTTTGCACGCACTAGTGCTGCACGAAATGCCGGCGCGTGCATACGTCCGGTGACGTTCATGGCGCTAATGGACTATTTAACCTGCCTTACTTCCTTGGATCAGTGCTGCCTGGTCTACAGCGTTACCTGTGATTCCTGATTAGCATTTGCCTGTACCTGCTCCAGTTGACCCTACCCGGCTTGCTCCTGACTACCCCTGCTTATCTGCCTGCACCTGACCTCGGCTTGTTTTGACTATGTTCCTGTCTGCTCCTTCTGCCACTTCACTGCCAGTCTGTTGCCGATCCTGCCTGTACCTGAGACAACGTTCCTGCCTGCTGCTTCTTCTACCTTGCTGCCAGCCTGTTGCCGAACCTACCTGCATCTGATTATGCTCCAGTGTCCACCTGCTCGGGACTAGTATGCCTACGCTTCCAGTCCATCTGCCTGCACCTGCCTGAGCTCCAGTTTCCAGTCCGACAGCTCTTCCTGAGTCCGTTCCAGTTCTTGCTTCAGTTCCGGTCCAGTTCGTCTACCAGCAACCTTGTCAGGCACTCGTGCTCCTCCTGGTTTTTCTATCAGGGGCCTCGAGTCAGAGGGGTAAGAGAGGCCTCCCTCTGCATACCAGACTCTACCATCAGGTACGTGACACTTTTTGAAACTTTATGTATTAAAGAAGAAGTACAGCCAAAGCTTGTTTGGCTGTACTTCTCCTGTGCATCACAGGAGCGCAGTTCATTCTGTCAGCTGATGTCACCGAGCGGATCCAGGCTTGGGAAGGATCGCGACCATATGGTCGGGATCCGCCCATTTGCCTGGACCAGCACCCAGCTCAGCCAGCCGCTGAGAGCCTGGGCCAATCGCTCCCGCCACCTCCCACAGCCCAGCACTCCAGTGAGCGAGAAGGGGGGGAAGCAGAGAGCTTCTGCCTGACAGTCATCAGCTCTCTGCTCGCAGACCTATGAGAACCGAGCGATCGGCGGTATTTGATTGCTCGGTTCTCGATGTTAGAGCCGACGGGTGACAGATGCTGCATCCAGCTAGGTAAGTATGAATCTGAAAAAAACAAACCGCATACTTCTCTTTTAACTAAATTATCCATTTTAGCACCAGAATATTCTACCCCCTTCCTGACTAGGAGCACTTTTCCAATTTGGCACTGCGCTACTTTAACTGGTAATTGCGTGGTCATACAATGCTGTACGAAAACAAAATTTTAGTCCTTTTCCACCACAAATAGAGTTTTCTTTTGGTGCTATTTGATCACCTCTGTGGTTTTTATTTTTTGCGCTATGAACAAAAAAGTGCGACAATTTTGAAAAAAAAAAATATATATATTTTTTTTCTTTTTGCTATAATAAATATCCACAAAAATGTTTTTAAAAACAAATTTCTTCATCAGTTTAAGGCCAATATATATTCTTCTACATATTTTTAGTAACAAGAAATCGCAATAAACATATAATGATTGGTTTGCTCAAAAATTATAGTGTCTACAAACTATGGGAAATATTTATGGTATTTTTATGGCAATTTTAATATTTTAATTTTTTTTATCTAGTAATGGAGGTGATCTGGGATTTTTTGTGGTACTGCAACATTGCGACGGACAGATCGGACACTTTTGACACATTTTTGGGACAATTGACATTTATTGCATTGCATTATATTGCTATAAATATGCACTGATTACTGTGTAAATGACACTGGTAGGGAATGGGTTAACACTAGGGGATGATCAAGGGGTTAAAGGTGTGTTCCCTCAGTGTGTTCTAACTGTATGGGGCTAGGACTGACTAGGGGAGGAGAGATATTGTTGTTCCTACTTACTAGAAACAAACGATGTGTCTTCTCTCCCCAGACAGGACAGAAATTTGTGTGTTTACACACATAAATCCTTGTGCTGGCTCTCGTGCACATGCGACCGTGCATGGCCAGCGACGATCAGTCACCCGCCTTGCAGCAGGTCTTAAAGTGAACCCTGTGTATATATATATATATATATATATATATATATATATATATATATATATATATATATACGGGGGTTTTGCACAGGGGTGTCATTCTGCCCCTGTAAAAAGATGTGAGCCTGTCGGGAACCGGTTATACGGTTATATACCTCACTTTTTTGAGGGTTTGTATCTGATTAATTACTTATTCAAAACAATAATCGGACAAATAATCAATTATGAAAATAATTGTTAGTTACACCCTATTCCAGAGTGGCAGCTCCCAGCAAGGTAACAGGCACTATCAAATGGTCCTTGTATAGTCCCAGCTGTGACATCCAGTGGCTGCCCATGCATTGTGGGCGCTTGGGCGCCACCCCCCCAATGCCTCTCCACCACCATCCCTATCCATGTTCCCCCACCCCTTTCAGGACACCGGACACATGAATTACTATGGCGGGGATAGGCGGGGGGGTTTATTTTGAAGCACGTGATTAGATCCAGAGGCTCTAATAGACTTCAAAATAGGGTGGGCTCTGGGCCCAGAGCATTGCGTCCTGATCCCACCCTGTTGTGTGACGGTTGCGAATATATAGCGTTCCTCCCTGGCAATCAGGAGGCAGGTCAGTGAGACCAAAAGCGTCAGCCAATCCTATTGGATGCCTAGCTTTGGAGGAACAGGAAGAAGACACACGGCTGCGGGAATAGCAGACACTGCCCACATTCCATCACCGGAGAGGAAGAGGGGACACCGCAGCACGCCAGCCCTAGATTGGGTAGGTGCCGCGACGCTGTCCTCAGGGGATGGATTGATGTCAGTGTCACACCGCGGTCCATGGCGTGGGGGAAATGTGGCTGGTATGTGTCATACCGCAGTCTTCCTGGGGGGGGGGATGCTGCTGTCAGTGTCGCCCACCCAAAAGAAAAGCCACCAACCGCCACTGGTGACATCACTATAAGGAATGGAGGGGGATATGGAGCTAAGATGTAAATGACCACTGTGCACCAATGATGACCACTTGCACTGACACAGGGGCACCATTCCTTCCTGATGCCAGGATGTTTACTTACATTGACCATAAGCTGTTTATTATTCCCACTGACATGGGATGTTCATTGCTCCCAAGGATGTTGGGATGTTTATTAATCCCACTAACACAAGATGTTTGTTTATTACTCCCACTGATATGAGATGTTTATTACTCCCCTGACACTGGGTCATTTATTATTCACACTAACACAATTATACTAGATTAGTATCCAATAAACTAGAATGTATATTACTTCCACTGACATAAGGCGTTTATTACTCCCACTGATGCTGGTTCATTCTTTACTCACACTACCACAATGATATTTATTACTCCCACTAAATTGGAATATTTATCACTCCCAGTGACCATGAGATGTTCACTACCCACACTAACACTAAAATTATTATATAAATTATATAATATATAAATATATGATTATAACCCCTTCCCACCTGTCCCGGTGTCCCTTTAAAATATTCTGAATGCCCAGGGCGCAGGAAAGATCTGTGATCATATCCCCACTGTGATTGGCTGTCACAGTGGTCACATGATTGGGAGTCAGTCCCACCAGCTACCGATTGTTAATGGTGATGAGCTGTCAGAGACAACTCAGTCTTTGTGCTGGGATGTGGGCAGTATGTGGGCTTTAAAGCCCACCCTTTTGCTGCCACACATATGTGTTATGTGGGTGGCAACAGGTATATCACTTTAAGTGATGTTTATTACTCCCACTGACCCCAGGGCATTTTTTTACTCCCACTAAAGCCGGGATGTTTATTAATCTCACTTACAATAAAATGGGACACTGGGATGTCTATTATTCTCTGAGTACCCGGGGTATATGTGATTTGATGTACAACACACCGACAAATGTCCGTTGGGATGTATATAACACTCCCCGTAACAATAAGATTTTTATTACTCTCATTGATAATGAAATACTTACAACAGCATTTATTGCTCTCTCTTTATTATTCTCAATTTATTACAGTTTTTCTTTTTCAAATTAAATGTTCATAAAAATATATGTTAAATAAATAAATATATTATATAATATATATATATATATATATTTTAGAATTTACATTTACAGTTAAAATATTTAAAATAGAAAATGTAAATATTTAAAAATGCTTTTTTTTTAAATATACAAAAATAAATAAATACAATATATTTAAAAATATATGAACAGCATATCTCAATTTATTATTAGAATGTATTACTCCCATTCACACCGGGATGTTTAATTGTTCTCTGAGAACACGGGGTATGGTTTACTATAGACGGGCAATTTTTTTTTTTTTATTATTTATGTAGAACACACTGATGACAGGTTCTCTTTAGAAGGGCATTTCCTGCCTTTGGGATGTATATAATTCCTGCTGTTGGGATGTATATGACTCTTCCTGTTGGGATGTATATAATTCCTGCTGTTGGGATGTATATGACTCTTCCCGTTGGGATGTATATGATTCCCACTGTTGGGATGTATATGACTCTTCCCGTTGGGATGTATATGATTCCCGCTGTTGGGATGTATATGACTCTTCCCGTTGGGATGTATATGATTCCCGCTGTTGGGATGTATATGACTCTTCCCGTGACATTAAGATGTTTGTTACTCTCACTGACTATAAGATTTGTATTACTCCCATTGATGATGAAATATTTACAACAGCATTTATTGCTCTCTCTTTATTGTTTTCGATTTATCAGTTTGTTTGTTTTTTTTTTCAAATTAAATTTCATAAAAATATATATTTAAAAATATAATACATATATTTTAAGAATTTACATTTACAGTTAAAATATTTAAAACAGAAAATGTAGATAATTAAAAATATATATTTTTTTAAAGAATTTACAAAAATAAATAAAAATATATATTTAAAAATATATGAACAATATATCTCAATGTATTACTCCCATCCACACTGGGATGTTTGTTATTCTCTGAGAAGGCGGGGTATGGTTTACTATAGGCGGACAGATGGGGTTGGATGTAGAACACACTCATGACAGGTTCTCTTTAAAACGACATTTCCTTGTTGGGATCAGCTGACTGTCACACAGGAAGCCGATCACCAGGACTTCCGCCCTTCTTCCGTACGCTACACACAGAGCCCGCCCACTCGAGTGACGCTACCGGGCGGGATCTCCCTCTACATGGGAATACGCTCTATGTGGGCGGATTGTTTTTCTTCGTCTAACCAATGAAGGCAGAGACAGAGACATGGGCGGAGAGTGCGTGCAGTAGTGCGCATGCGCAGTCTGTGACTATGTCTACCGGTAATGTGCACATGGATTGTGCGGTGTGCTGATGGGGTTTTAGTGGTCGGCGACTTTTTGTATCGGTTGCGGGTCATCCAGACTCTGTGATAAGGTGAGATGAATGACATCTACAGTATGCTGGACTGGATTTGGCTGGGAATAGGTGATCACGTGTATATGACATCTGTGTGACAGACAGAGACAGTACATGTGTGTGTGTGTGGGGGGGGGGGGGGGTCATGTCTGCTTAATAGTTGATGTAAGTAGTGGCTGGGGTTATAAATGATGGTAATATCCAGGCACTATTACAGTGATCTATTATTACTGCCACACATTTCAACACATTGTTATAAGGAAAGTTTTATAATATAAAGTATAATCTATATTCGGATTTAAGATGTCTGATTGGCCATGCAGTTTAAGGACAAATTATTTTTCAAGCTGTGCATCTCCTAGTTTTAAGTAGGGGGCTGCAATACTAACCTGCAGCCCACAGCGGTCCCCCCTGAGATTCCTTATTTTGCCACAAGATGTCCTCAGTCTTCCATGTAATTCCCAACATTGCTCAAACCAGAATATTTAGGGCAGGGGTCTTCAAACTGACCCTCCGGTTGTTCAGGAACTACAATTCCCATCACGTCTGTTAATGTCAGAGTTTTACAAGGCCTCATGGGACTTCTTTCTTTCTACATGTTGCGGCACATCGCTTTGAGGTGAATAAGGGTGAATGAAATGCTACTTGATGGCACTTCAATAAATAAAAAATTAAAAAGTGCAAGGCATTATTTAAGACCTTCTTGGACCGCGCCCATTACATAGAACACTACCTGCTATGGTAGAATGAGCCCTGAAGGGATCCTGTGTGGTCCAGATGTCATAGATCCACCCCTGAGGGAGCATCTCTGCTACAGATGAGCACAGGCTGGGATCAAACCCAGAGGCAACTCTCACTTCCAATCAGCAGTGCCCATGGCATTCCACAGCCAAGCATAACAAAGGGACAGGGATGCTTGTGACAGCAGTGACCTAATATGGCCATATATGGATAATGTCCTTGGCAAAATTGGGCCATGGCAAGTGATTTCCTGATCATCCCCACCCCTGTGTTACATGCAGCTGTGGGGTGGAGGATGCTCTGACTGCAGCTGATTAGGCCGGAGTGACAGCTTGCTGATGGATTTGGTCCGCATTTAAGTTTGGACAAACCCCATTGCTCATCTCTCATCGCCACTATGCCTGACATTCACTAAGCAATAATGCAGAGAGTGGCAATCAGGTTATGGATGAAAGTCTTGGCTGTTTCCACATTTGCGTGTTCCAGCTCCATAGAAAACTTCAAAACATAAAAAGATAGCATACATGAATGGGGTAGAACCAAAACCTTGCTTTGTGCACTGCTCCAAATCATTTGGTGGGGGGGGTTATGGTGTGGGGTAGGGCTTGGCCCCTTAGTTCCAGTGAAAGGAACTCCTTAAAGCGGAGCTCAACCCTAAAGTGGACCTTCCGCTCATTGGAACCCTCCCCCCCTCCGGCGCCACAATTGGCACCTTTCAGGGGGGAGGGGGTGCAGGTACCTGTACAGTACATGTATCTGCACCCACTTCCAGCATAGATATCTGCAGAAGCTACGCCCCTTTCCGCAGAATCTACGCCCCTTTCCGAAGGTCCCCCGCTGTCTGCTGGTAAACACACGGATCCCAGAGACAGCGGGGACCATCCTTATTGCGCAGCGCGACTCGCGCATGCGCAGTAGGGAACCGGGAAATTAAGCCACAAGGCTCCACTTCCTGATTCCCATACCCAAGATGGCGGCGGCAGCACCCGAGAGACGAACGAGAGATCGGCTTCGGGTGCCGACATCGCGGGTGCGCTGGGCGGGTAAGTGTCATTATTTTAAAAGTCAGCAGCTGCAGTATTTGTAGCTGCTGGCTTTAAAAAAAAAAAAAAAAAAAAAACCGGCGAACTCCCGCTTTAAGGTGTCAGTGTACCAAGACACTTTGGACAATTTCACGTGGGAACAACTTGGGGATGGCCCCTTCTTCTCGTTTGTTCACTGGTGACTGCACATCAGTGCACAAACAAGGTCTATAAAGACGTGGATGAGCCAGTTTGGGGTGGAGGAACTTGACTGGCCTGCACAGAGTCCTGACCTTAACCCGATAGAACACCTTTTGGCTAAATTAGAGCAGACTGCGCGCCAGGCCTTCTCATCCAACATCAGTGCCTGACCTCACAAATGCGCTTCTGGAAGAATGGTCAAACATTCCCATGTACACACTCCTACACCTTGTGAACAGCCTTCCCAGAAGAGTTGAAGCTGTTATAGCTGCAGAGTGTCGGCCAACTCAATATTGGTCCCTGTGGACTAAGACTGGGATGCCATTAAAGTTTATGTGTGTGTGTAAAGGCAAGTGTCCCAATACTTTAGATAATATAGTGTATCAACACATTAGTAGTGTAAGGCTCGATTCACATTAACTGCTTGCCGACCGGCTCCTGTACTTTTATGTCGGCAGAATGGGACGGCTGGGCAGTAAAGTAAAAAGTACCTGTACACTACTTTGAATTTTACGCCGTGCCCACGCATGCCGCCGGCGGCGCACACGCCTGCCGCGAGCTCTGTGACTGTGCCCGCGGACTCGATGTCCACGGGATACCCGCGATTGTGAATGGGGAGATGCCAATGTAAACACAGCATCTTCCCCGTTCTGCCTAGTGACAGGACACTGATCATCTGCTCCCCGTCATCAGGAGCAGCGATCAATGTCATGCCACTGCTAGCCAGTCCACCAGACGTTAGAATCACTCCCCAGGACACACTTAATCCCTCCCTGCCCCCAAGTGGTTAACCCCATTCACTGCCAGTGACATTTTTACACCTATCCATGCAATTTTATAGCATTGATCGCTGTATTAATGGCAATGGTCCCAAAAATTGTCCAATGTGTCCGCCATAATGTCGCAGTCACGATAAAAATCTTGATTGCCGCCATTACTAGTAAGTAAAAAAAAAATAAAAAAAATGGGGGGGAAAAAAAAAAGATGAATAAAAATGCCATAAATCTATCCCCTATTTTGTAGACACTATAACTTTTGTGCAAACCAATCAATCGCTTATTGCGATATTTAAAAAAAAAAAAAAAAAGGGAAAATTATTTTTTGGGGATATTTATTATAGCAAAAAGTAAAAAAAATGCTTTTTTTTTTTTCAAAATTGTTGCTTTTTTTTGGTTTATAATGCAAAAAAATAACCGCAGAGGTGATCAAATACCACCAAAAGAAAGCTCTACTTGTGGGGGGAAAAAAGGACATCAATGTTGTTTGTGAGCCACGTCGCACGACTGCGCAATTATCAGTTAAAGCGGTGCAGTGCCGAATCACAAAAAATGCTCTGGTCTTTGGCCAGCAAAATGGTCTGGGGCAATGCCATTTTGACACAATTTTACCATGTATTGCGATTTGAAGTGACCTGGTTGCATTTTTTCATATTTGGAGCCGTGTCGCACAGTAACCTTTTCCAAAATGTTTCCGTAGTAAGTCTCGTTGATGTGAATGGGCATCATTGATAATAATGTGATTTCCCCAATGGACTCAAGTTGCATCAGAAATTGCGTTAGTATGAACGGAGCCTAAAGCCTAGTACACACGGGCCAAATATCTGGCGGCATCGGCTGGTTCAATAGAAACCGGGTGACGTTCATCCTGTGTGTACATCAGCCGGTCTGACAGAAGCCAAGGAGGGGCATGACCGAAAAGGGACTGCCAATCAGCTCCCGTTTAGTGCTCTCAGCTAATGGCTAAGAGTGCTAACTAGAGAGTTCTGGTGGGGTCGTCTTCCTGTCAGAACACAATAGCTCAGCGGGGGGACATGGGGTACTAACATCAGATTGTTAGTGTAGCAACTCCCGAGCTCTTCAGTTTGTTTTTGTTTTTTGTTCAGCCTGCTGGCTTGAATGGGGGGAAAAAAAACTACTAGTGTTTACCAGGCTAAACAATCATGGGTCTTTGAAGGTGAAATTATAAGACTGAGGAAGATTTACATATAATCCACATTTATTGGTATGTATATTTCTAAAATGTGCATCAAGGTTTAAAACTAACAAAAGTTTCCATGTATACCAGCACAATGAGATTCAAGATCTTGTATGCAGGTATCTCCATTTTCAGATAAAAACTTTGAGTAGTTACTGCAACATGTTTCGCCCAAACAGACTTTGTAAGGAAAAGTACTAGAAGTTACTGCATATGTGAAAAAAAACAATTGTATCTTGTATTGTAAAAAAATACAATTTGAGATACACAAAAATTTATAAGACCCCTTTCACACCACACCACCCTTTGCGTCGGCGGTAAAACGCTGCTATTTTTAGCGGCGTTTTACCGCCGGATTTGCGGCGCATTTCGGCCGCTAGTGGGGCGCTTTTACCCCCGCTAGCGGCCACGAAAGGGTTAAAACCACCGGCAATATGCCGCAATAGCGGCGTATTGCCGGCGGCATTACAGCGCTGCCCCATTGATTTCAATGGGGCGCAGTGGTGAAAGAGCGGTAAACACACCGCTCCTTCACCGCTCCAAAGAAGCTGCTGGCAGGACTTTTTTCTGACGTCCTGCCAGCGCACCGCTGTAGTGTGAAAGCCCTCTGGGCTTTCACACTACAAACAATGGTGCAGCTTCTTTAGGGCGGATTGCAGGCGCTATTTCTAACGCTATAGCGCCTGCAAAACGCCCTGGTGTGAAAGTGGTGTAATATATTGTTGGATTATCTGTGTGTGTGTGTGTGCGCGCGTGCGCGCGCGTCCACGCCTCCCAACATGAAGCCCATGTTGAAGTACCTTCTGGAAGTCATTATCCTGAAAATGAAGATACCTGGAATGTAATCTCATCATCGTGCTGACGTATGTGGAAACTTTGTTACTTTTAAACATTGATGCACGTTAAGACATACCAATAAATATGTGGATTTTATGTAAATTTTCCTCATTGTACGGATGATTGGCCCCTTCAAAGTCCCATTAGTGTTTCCATAAAATGAAAGAATATAGAAGGTGTGCTTTCCCAGGAACTCTGCCCAGAGATCTCGCCCAACAAAAATCGGTAGGTGGTTGACCTATTCAACATTTACCAAAAATCTGAAATTAGTTTTGCGTGAAATGACCTTGAGGCATGATGAGTACCATGAGATGCGATATTCAACCTTCCTGAAAGTGCCACCAAGATCCACAAGTTTGTATTATTTTTGAATGGGCTGTCAACACACCCCAGCAGTATCAATGGAATGAAAGGGAAAGTGTTTGTAATGAAATGCACTGCAATGTGTAGTAGTGTGGTGCAGGTGCGTTGCTTTAGTGTATTGAGGAGCCATTAAAAATGAATAGTAGCGGGTTACAGTGTGTAGTGCTAATGCACCCATTACCACAATGCAAAGGTGTGATTCCCTCCTTAGAAACACACCCCCAGGTAATGGTCTATGGCCTGGGTAATATGTTGTAACCACTTTGAACACTGCAAGGCATGATGGAAATGTGTTTTGCCTATACTGTCCATATCCTGGAAGTCAATCAATTTTGGTGATTCTAGTGGCACTGTCAGCAGAATTGTAGAGAGGTGCAATGCGGGTTTTATAGACGATGGAAGGGATAAGTGGTGAAACAATCGCATCCTGATCAATTTATACTAGAAGTACTTTTTTTTTTTTTTTTTTTTAAGTATTTTTTATTGAAATTTTCAAAAATAGATACAAAAGGAATTGTTGAAAGAAACATATTAGAAAAGAAAGTAGACATTTCAGTTGCCGTATATGTATACATAACTCAAACAGTAGAATCATACAGCGTCTGCTTATTGTGCACGTAGGTTATACATAAGTACAGAAAAGGCACAGAGGATTCAGTTCGACAATCATAGTTCGTCACGAACTACTAGAAGTACTTTGCTGCTTAGTAGTTATGGTTGAATACAGCCTATATTCCCACCAGAATTGCTTTAGGACAGGACTTTATGTCATTGGCCAGTGTTTAAGTTTAAACTCTTTTCTCTTTTTTTTTTTTTTTTTTTTTATTTTGCACAAAGTTTTTTATTGTGATAGGTCTCTAACAAGGAAAAAAAAAAAGACAGTCTACTGGTAGACAAGTCTACAGCAATCCACTTATAACTGGATACATATAAATATCAATAATGTTATGTTACTGAAGCACCAGTGAGCATATAATAATAATAATAATAATAATAATAATAATAATAATAAATAATAGGAATGTGGCATTGGGGCGATACTCAATCCTTCCAGTAGGTGGAGCCATAAACAGGAAATTCTGTGCAGTTGGATGATCTGGATTACCCATACATGTTCAAGATTTATTTTTAATCAGATTTGTGGAACTCAATATAATATTGCAATGTGAGTGCAGAAAAAAAAAGCTGAGGCTTATTTTTCTTGTGTATTCTACAGCCCTCTGGGTTGTGCTATATGCTTTACTTAGCATCGTAGTGTTTTGTTTCAGGCAGAAACATGTGCGTTTTGTGCTGACCTTATAACTCTCTTAAAGTGGACCGTTCCATACAGTATACAACTAGAGCAACTAGTGGCCTACCTCCTCACAAGTGATATATCTGTTCACTCCCTGCTGCATCATGTTCAGAAAAAATAAATGATAGTAATAATTTAGGATTAGAGAAAGCTCCCATAGCATCTTTTTCCTCCATAATATTGTTTTCTAATACTACTTGGCTGTGGCATTCTGACCATCGACCATACCAAGTAGGAGCTAATATTTTTTAATTCATGTGCATGTTCTTCGCAGCCCTAGCTGACTTGAGTGACACTCTGTAGTATTCCTATTCACTCTTTCCATGGCAGCTTCATAAAAGGTTGTGCAAGGAGGAAGGGCCATGCTAGGGAATTAACTAGTTAATTTTCTGTCAAGTTTGTCTTGCTTTAAGCTACGTTCACACCTTTGCGCTTCCTGTCCTGGACCCTTTTTTTTTTTTTTTTTTTTTATTTATTTATTTTTTTTTTTGATGCACCCGAAACTGCAACATGTTTTCTGATGGGTGGGTGTGACATTAAGCATTTTGGCTGCAGGAATGTGTGCAATTTACATGCATACCCGCAATAGTGTGGCTTTAGCCATAAAATTAATAGATTTTTGTTTATATTTTATTTTATCTGAAGGGGCCTAGTCAAGACAAAAAAATAAATAAAAATGCACAATTTTATTCATGGAATGGACCTGTAATAACCCTATCATCTTTGGGCCCCTGGTGACATAAGTTATGACAAAACGTGCATAGGGCAGAGTGGCTGTGGCGCTACCACGTTCGTGCATGTTCTTGCATTGCATTGTGGTATACATAGTTTTACATAGTTCTACTGAACCGATGAACACACATGTTTTAACATCCTATACAATAAATTATCTCAAGGATTTTATACTATGTGAGCCTGGGGCTCTGTTTTTGTTTATTTCTGGGACCACGAGCTGCTAAGGACTGGTCTGGAGAGATCTGATTGATAGCAGTAAGAGCCATTGGCTTCCGCTGCTGTCAATCAAATCCAGTGACACGGGGGTGGAGTTAAGTCTTGCTGTGTCAATGGATGCAGCAGCAGGACTTGGGAGTGTGCCCCCATTGAATGGAGCACTCGAAGAGGAGGAGCCAGGAGCGCTGCTGGAGGACCCCAAAAATGGATGCTTCAAGCCCTCTCTGTGCAAAACCCTTGGTTTGCACCCCCAGGGGCTTGCAGCGATTGGCGATGAGGCATGTCCCTCGGACACAGTCTATCCCCGATCAGGGTAAAGAGCTAATGTCCAATCACAGCCGGTCACAAATGTCAACAAACGGCTGTAGTGCAGTTTCTGGGACAGTGAGGAGGAGACCGGGAATTTTTCTTTTTTTTTAAACACCACAGTACAGTGCCCCGATTGTCTGTCTCTTCCCCCCCCCCAATAAAGAGGACCAGTCACAGCCCATCAGAGTATCCGAGTACCCATCTGTAGTCCCAGCCTCATAGAATATACGTTGGGGTGTTTGCCTTTCAAAATGGGATCATTTTGTGGGTAATTCCATGTTAAAAATTACAACTTCAAAAAACTCGCCATGACTCTTACTAAATACATTGGACTGTCTAATTTTCGAAAAGGGGTAATTTTTTTTTATTATTATTTTTTTTTTTTTTTTTTTTTTTGTAATTTCCTGACATTTTAGGGCCTCAAGAAATGAGATGGGTGTGACCATCAGGTTTGATACATTTTCAGTGATTTGCACCATAGCTTGTAGAGCAGGGCTCGACAAACCCCGGGCGCCAGGTCGCATTTGCGACTAGAATTTGCATCCTGGCGCCTGGGGCAACACAGCTGGGGTATCCTGTCTCCGTGTGGACCCCGAACTCCGCCGTGCGATTGCATCGGGCCGCGCCGGCCAGTAATTGAGGCCGCGGCTCTGCGGCCTTCTAAAGTATTTCCGTAGTCTGGCGCCATCTTGTGGTGGATGTTGAAATTACAACCCATCCAATAATGCTAATCCTAATGGAGCTTCAAAGTGAAGAGAAGGAAGTGATTGCGGGTATCATCTGGCGCCTTTTGCCCAACGATGAGTGTGGTGGCTGGTAAATATATAGATATAGATAGAGATATATATATTATAAAAAAATTATTTTATTTTTTTCATAATAGCTTTTATTTATTTATTTTTTAAAAGTAAAAAAAAAATTATTTTAATTAAGGGAAAAAAAAATTATTATTTGTAATCCTACCTGCTTGGCCCCTTTCACAAGGGCTGTCTGATCAGGTTCACCTGTCAGTTTTTCAGGTGGACCTGATCGAACCCTTAGCGGGGATATGGCAGTAAATAAGCGGGAATATGGCGGAAGTAAAAGAAGTCGCATTCTTTTGTTAACCACTTCGTGCCCACGCTACAGATGAAAGATGTCTACAGCGCGGACAACAATTGCCGGGAGGGTGTCCCTGGACATCCTCCTGTTTACTTCCCCTCTGCACACCGCCATGGGCGCGCATCGGGGAAGTTCTGTGTTGGCCGTGTCCCTTGGATACAGCCAATCACAGATCATGCTAAATGGCCAATCACAGCGGCCATTTAGCACTGGAGCGGTGTGTCCAATGAGAGGTGATCTCATATGTGGGGGGCTGGGGGCTATCTTCCCCTCACTCGTCTCCATGTCAGGCCAGGGACAGGTCCAGATCGCCGTCACGGACCTGGCTCCTAACTTTTTTAGCTGGCTCCTAGATTCCAAGCAAATTTGTCAACCCCTGTTGTAGAGACTATAACTTTCACACAGATAAAATAATATATACTTATTTGGTTTATTTTTGCCAAAGAAATGTAGTAGTATAAATTTTGGCCCAAATTTATGAACAAAAATTGTTTTGTTTTTTTTTTTTCTTTTTTTTTTCTCTTTGTTTCAAAAAATAACCCAGTGGTGATTTAAAGCGGAGGTCCACCCTAAAGTGGACCTCCGCTCATCGGAACCCTCCCCCCCCCTCCGGCGCCACAATTGGCACCTTTCAGGGGGGAGGGGGGTGCAGATACCTGTACAGTACAGGTATTCTGCACCCACTTCCGGATAGCTCTCTGCGGAAAGGGGCGTAGATTACGCCCCTTTCCGCAAGTGCCCGCCCCTTTCCGCAAGTGCCCCGCTGCCTGCTGGGAAACGCACAGATCCCAGAGGCAGCGGGGACCGTCCTTATTGCGCAGCGCGATTCGCGCATGCGCAGTAGGGAACCAGGAAATGAAGCCAAAAGGCTCAATTTCCTGATTCCCATACCCAAGATGGCGGCGGCAGCACCTTACAGACGATCTAGAGATCGGCTTCGGGGGCCGACATCGTGGGCGCGCTGGACAGGTAAGTGTCACTATTTTTAAAAGTCAGCAGCTGCTGGCTTTAAAAAAAAAAACGCGGAGTCCCGCTTTAAATACCACCAAAAAGTTATTATTTTTTTTTTTTTTTTTTACACAAATAGAAAAGATACAAATTTTGTTTGGGTACAGTGTTGCATGACCGGAGGGGTGTATAAGTGGCCTGTATTGAAGTGATTAACACTATATGGCCAAAGGTTTGTAGACAACTGTCATACGTATGTGAGTTGTTAGTGTTCCCATTCCAAAACCATGGGCATTAATATGAAGTTGCCGTCATTGTTCTGGGAAGGCTTTCTGTATGATCATGGAGTGTCTGTTTCAGAATTTGAGCCCATTCAGCCAAGAGAGCAATTTGTGAGGTCAGTTATCAATGTTGGATTAAAAGAACTGACTCGCAATTTGGCATTAAAGTTCATCCCAAAGGTGTTAGTAGGGCTGAGGTCAGGGCTTTGTTCAGGCCACCAGACTTAGCCACACCAAACTTATCCAATCATGGCCTTGTTCGCAGGGGCACAGTCATGCTTGAACAGAAAAGGTCCTTCCCCCCCCCCCCCCCCCCCTAAACTGTGGCTACAAGTTGGAAGTGTGCGATTGTCTTGGATACCTTTTGTATGGTGCAGCATTTACCCTTTTTCTAAAAGCGCTTGAACGCCGTTATTTAAAATGTCTGCATATTTTTGGTCATATAGTGAATAAACCTCTAGGCAGCTAGGATCGGGTTGTGCTACACAATTTTATGGTTTTCATATTTATCAACTTTGTTTGTCCCATTAGGTTTTTGGTATGTGTATTTTTTCCTATTGGACATTTTCTCTATTATTCTTGGATAAGCTAGAGTGATCTGGCTATGTCCTCTGTTTGTCCTGCCCTCTGTGTATCACACTGCAGGAGATGTTGGCACTCTATAAATCAATACTAATAACACTGAAGAAGTGAAGTTTATTTTAATTGCCCAGGGTATGACGCCAGGACAAAGATATCTTTCAATCCACTATACAGAGAGCACTCCAGAACCATGGCATGCAGTCCATCGTTTACCATCCAGCTTTCCTCGTTGTAGGCCTTGTGTGCCAGAGGGTCTAAAATAAGACCTGTATCCATCACTTTATTGCAGATCGGACTTTTATTTTCCACTACGGGCATTCGTCTGGCTGCCCTGGAGTAATGTACACAGTTCTATAGTGCTTTTCGTGCATTCCAAACAAGTGGCTCAACTGCACATTAGATTTTTTTATCTTTTCAGGTAGAACATTTTTCCAATTTTTGGATAGAGTAAGGGAGGGCTATAACCCCATAAAGCTGTGTGTTTTTTTTTTTTAATTTTTTTAAATATATCATATTTTATTTTTATGTTCCATTGTCCTGTAGCCAAAGCGGGAAGTGAGAAAATATCTTTAGTTAGGGAATCCCTGGTTGTCACCAGAATTAGTGTCTCAGGTGGAAGTTATCCCTATTATTGCTGTTTTGGGGACAACCCAAAATTTGGGATTCTTTTACTTTCACTTTTGGTGATAATGGTAAACATGACCAATGGAGAGGGTAAATCTGCGTTTCTCAACTTTTTTTTTTCAGCCAAGACACCCTTTAAAATGATAAACAATCTCGAGGTACCCCATTCTAAAATGTAAAAAACTAAACCAATAGTTTTACATTATGCACAACCATCCCAGACATAGGACACCCAGAATTACATGTGATTCATTCCTCCAAAGTTAAATACCCCTTTTGCGTTTTGGTACTCGCTAGTATTCCAATGCTTCTCTCCTCCCTCAGTTTCCTGCCCTCACTCATCTAATGCGACCCAAATGCTGATGGAAAGGAGCAGTGGAAGGGCAAACAAGGATGCTTTGCAGGCACCTGACGTTCATGTGATGTCAAAGATTGTTAAGACACCAGTGGCTGGAAGATTGTAATGGTGCACAATGAAAAAGCTGGCTTGTATACATTTTTTTGGGCAATTTTATAGACGTTTTGCCATACCCTGGTTGAACGTTGCGGTACATCACCTCCAATGAGGGCACAGTAAAGATGTGACAGGTGTTCCAATCCCTCTACACTAAATTCAAAATGACAACAAAAAAAGTTTTGCCTTTAGTTATTCTTTACGCCAAACTCCACTTTCAGCAGCAAATTCAAATTGTAACCCAGCAGTACTAAGCCTAAAAATGATATTTGTTGCAGTACACACCTCCTCTGTGATGCTGTCCTCTGTAGAAGGTCCGCTCCATCCAAGCACTGGTCTTGGAGGTTGAAATCAAATTTGAAACTAAAGTTTGACTTTAAGGGCTTCACAATAGTATGTCATGTGACACAACAGATGTGCTTCTTGGCATAAATGCCAATGGTCCCAAAAATTGTGTGATGTGTCCGCCATAATGTCGCAGTCACAATAAAATTCACAAATCCCCGCCATTACTAGTAAAAAAAATAAAATTTATTTTCGCAATTATTTTTTTTTCCTTTTGTATATGTAGAAGAATAACACATCTGCCTAAACTGAGATGGAAAAAAAAAGGGGGATATTTTATTATAGCAAAAAGTACAAAATTATGTGTTTCAAAATTGTCGTTCTTTTATTTATAACATAAAAACTGCAGAGGTGATAAAATACCACCAAAAGAAAGCTCTATTTGTGGGGGAAAAAAATGATTTTGTTTGGGTGCAGCGTCCCATGACCGCGCAAATTGTCAGTTAAAGCGATGCAGTTCCGAATCGCAAAAATGGCCCGGTCATTCGGCACCCAAATCATCCAGGGCTGAAGTGGTTAAAGCAAAGCCTCCTAAGCTCCCCCCCCCCCCCCTTCAGCGGAAGCTGGCTGTAAAGCAGGGGTCTCAAACTGGCGGCCCTCCAGCTGTTGCTAAACTACAAGTCCCATGATGCATTGCAAGGCTGACAGTTACAAGCATGGCTCCCACAGGCAGAGGCATGATGGGACTTGTAGTTTTGCAACAGCTGGAGGGCCGCCAGTTTGAGACCCCTGCTGTAAAGCTTCACTGCTGGTTTCCCTTACTCAAGATGGCCGCGGCAGTACCCAATAGCAGATTTAGAAAGCAGCACGGGTGAGACTCAAGGTTTCTGTCCCCAAATATTGAACGTCAGCAGCTACAGTGTTTGTAGCTGCTGACTGTTAAGATTTTCTGAAGCAGCCTGGAGCTCCGCTTTTTAAGATATTCCCGATCTTGGTTTCTGATAAATTAGGTTTTTATTAGGCTTCTTTCCCTGTGTATAGAAGATATTGCTCCTTTAGAATTCTTATGAAACTGACAATAGTCTGAGTGATTCACCTTCATTCTAGAATTCTTTTGTGCTTTTATTAGGAAGATCTCCTATTTCCTGTCTCCCTGATGCAAACCAAATAGATCTTACAGGTCTGTCTCTCCGAAGCTTACAAACCATTTCCTGCCCTGTAGAGGAAGAGCTTGGCGCCTGCAGTTTTGAAGTTAAAAATGTGGCTGTCTTTTGTCGGCATTCCAGCAAATATACGTGTATTTTTATTTATTTTTTCTCTCTCTCTCTCTGGATTTTATTGTGCCCTTTAGATTTTAGAAGTAATGGCTTATGGAATTGGTACTTATCAAACATTATTTGTGTGATTTACAATAGAGCTTTACTCTAAGTTTTAGAACTATAGTAAACATCCTGGAAGCATGGGGTTTCTCCATAGTGACCACCTTGGAAGCACATGTGACTGTCCTGAATGGGCAAAGTGCCAGGCTCTAACTTTATGAAAAGATTAGGGAACACAGGAATTGATTCTTGGACCATGGGTTTTATGCTGCTATCTTCAAGTGACTGGGCACTGGCAAAAGCTTTGCTGGGATGTCTCCCCCCCCCCCCCCCTCTTTTATTAAGGTTACCCATATAACGCCACACATTCTGTGATGCTCCAGTTTTTTGCTAGTGTACTTGGGTGATTGACCCCCTTCTGTGGAAGATTTTTAATTTATCACTAGTTTCCCTTCCTTCATTGACTGACACTTCTATAAGGCTGGGTTCACACTGCTGCCGAATGCGGCTCACAGCAGGGATCCAGTGCATCTCTGTTCTCCATTTCAGGGACAAATCAAGACCAAATTTTTGCCTGAATCCAGCCCTGAAATAGAGCCAAAGACGCACAGGACTCCTGTGCAAGTCGGCTCCATAGAGAGGCGGTCACAATCTCCTGTCATGCGAATTGGATGCAGAGAAACCCACATCCAATTCACACTAGTGTGAACCCAGCCTTAAGTGCCAACTGCTTATCGCCTCATGGCTCACTAGCAGTTTTTTTTGCTTTGGGCACTGGATCCTGCCTTTTGGTGTTCACCTTGGTACGTGGTACAATGAGTGAGCTGGCCACAGGGTGCTATACAGGTCTAGGGCTGTGGTCCATTCCTTTGTAACCCTGACACCCCATTTGTGGGTATGCCCACCATGGTGGGCGAAGCCCCCTAGATGGGACCAGTGATTAGGGCAGAGTTTTACTGTATTTTTTGTTTTTTTATGTTCGTTCTATCTTATAATATATTTTGTTGCATTATTTAGATCTCTCTATCTCTATTTTTCCAGTGTTCTTTTTCCCTAGCTGTTCTTCTCAGGGGCGAACAGCACGCTGCTTGGCGGCTTCCAGACCCCCCCGCCATTCCTCCTCCCTCCCTCCCTGTTGATCCCATAGGATCAGGAGTCTGCGCTCACATGGGAAAGAGCTGTTTTTTTGATAAAGAGAGGGGAAGGGCTGTAGGCGATGGGGGCGGGGCTTAGCACAACGTTGGCGTCCTCCAACGTCTAGTGCTGGAAGGTATGTTTTTAAAAGTCACCATTAGTGCTGTTACATTCTGCAGGAGGGACATGAGCATATAAGAGGTTTGGTGACCCAGTGCATTCATTTGACACATTTACTACTGCATCAAGCTGAACATTAATACAGAGCTGAACTATTGCTCAAGGAGTAGATGCATTCCTTCTAGTAGTTCCTTTGCTTTGTGCATCGACTATGGTCAGAAGGGGGGTTAAAAAACACCTCAATAAAGGGCTCTAGAAAGACTCCTATAGTCACACAGAAGCCTAGATCCATCCCAGTAAAAATGGCATCCTCCCCTGAGCGTAATATGGCTGGTCAGAGTGAGCTATCAGGAGGGGCTGGTGTTGCAGCTGCAACACTGCAGCTCCTGTGTATATTATTTAAGCTGGAAGCAAAATTTTGATGCTTTAATCATATCCCAGAGTGGGACTATGCGTAACAGGTCCCCGTCCATTGCTCAGGACCCTCATACTGAGGAACAAGGGGCGAGAGATGAATTTCTCTCAAGAACCAGGAAAAGGCTGATGTCTTCTATTCTGAAGAACCTGATACGGATGTATCAGCTTCACAGGAAAGGTTGTTGGTACAATCTCTCACTGAATTGATCCACTCCACGTTTTTACTGCCAGTAATGCAGTCGGTCGATGAGCCCACTTCTACTTTGGGTTCACTAAAGTCTCCCCAATCTCTCCATGCTTTCCTATCCATTCTTGGCTAAGAAAGCTTATGTATTCTGAGTGGGAGCACCCAGATAAACATTTTTTTTTTTTCCTCTGAAAAAGTTTTCAATACTTTATTCTATGGAGGAAGGGTTTTATAAGAAATGGGGAGTTTGACGCTGCTATATCCTTTGTAAACAAGAACATGATTTGTCCAGGAGACTATGCTCATATGCTAAAGGGCACAACGGATAAGAAGTTGGAGTTCCTTTTTTAAAAAAACTATATTTCGCTCGCAGGTTCAGTCATTCAACCTGCACTGGCAGTGATCAGTGAGTATCTCAGTCCTTAAAGGACCAGTTTATAGAGGTACTCAAAGTTATTCCTGATCAGCAGGCCCGGGATTTGGCCGGCATATCAGAAGCATTGTGTTTTATAGTAGACGCTATGAAAATTTCCCTTTTTTATGGTGAATGGTTATTTGGAGATGATCTGGATAAGTATACCCAAAGAATTCTAATAGGAAAAGTTCCCTTTTTTCCAGTTAACAAGAAGTTTAAGTATTTTTATTTTAAACATGCTTCTCCAGTGCCAGGGGCATCAGCCTCCCAGGCAGTCATGACTGCCTCCACTGTCAGGTTTCAAGAGGTGAACCTCAGGGTCAGGCCCAGGGTCAAAAGAGGACCTGGGGGAGGAAACCCACAAAATTAAAATGCTAAAGCCTTATAAAAGGCCTCCCCGCTCGTTCGAGTGGGGAGAAGGCTTCTATAGTTTTCAAGGGTCTGGCAGAAACGATGTCAAGACAGATGGGTGTCTTCCTCAATTTCTAAATTTTTCGCCGAGGGTTCCTGTCTCCTGGTTTTCCCAGCTCAAATGTTCCCAGAGATCCAGTGAAAAGAAGTCCTTTCTAGCTTTGGATCATCTCTGGTCTCAAAGAGTGATAATGGTGGTCCCCTTGGTAGAGCAAGGTTTAGGATTTTATTCAAACCTTTTCACAGGTTCCAAAATAGTACAGGGATGTCAGACCCATTTTAGATCTCAGACATCTAGACCATTATTTGAATATCCATTCTTTTCACATGGAGTCTATGCGATCATTAGTCTCCATCCTATGAGGGGGAGAACTTCTGGCATCAATCGACATAAAGGATTTTTTTTCCATGTGCTGATTTTACCTGCTTACTAGAAATTTCTACACTTCGAGGTAGAAAATCGTAATTTCCAGTTTGTAGCTGCCTTCGGTCTAGCTACTGCACCTCGAGTGTTTACAGAGGTCCTGTCTCCTCCTTTAGCCAGGTAATGGGCTCAAGGTATAATGATACTAGCCTAATTTAGATCTACTCTTGCTAGATCAATCGGTACCCCGGTTAAAACCAAAGTTTGGTCGTCGCAGTCAGCTGCCTGGAATACTTGGGTTGGATTCTCAACCTAGAGAAATCCTCCTTAAAACCATCACGGAGGTGCCAGTACTTGGGGCTGATCATAGATACAGCTCAGAAGAGTGTGGTGTTTTGTTTTGTTTTTTCTCCCCAGGAAAGTATCAGTTCCATAAGGGAACTGATTCAGTTGATCAAGACAAAGATGAATCCTTCCTTTTGACTTTGCATGAAATTGTTGGGAAAGATGGTGGCTTCTTCTAGGCCATTCCTTATGTGCAGTTTCATTCAAGACTGCTGCAAAACAGTATCCTGTCAACTTGGAACAAGAAGGTCTAAAGGTCTGGACTTCCCAATGCACTTATCCCCCAAAGTGTGTCGGAGGCTCAATTAATGGTTGATATCCAAGAATCTTCAAAGGGAAAATCCTTTCTATCAGTTACCTGGAAAGTGGTAACAGATGCAAGCCTTCTGGGCTGGGAAGCAGTCCTGGAAGAAGTGTCTGTCCAAGGGAAATGGTCCAAATCAGAGATGACCTTGCCCATCAATATTCCAGAAATTCAGGCAGTACACCAGGCCTTGGAGGCCTGGATGCTCAGACTCTGGAATTGTCCTATGTAAGATCCAATCCAACAATGCCACAGCTGTGGCCTATATCAATCACCAGAGAGAGATGAATCATATTCTATCATGGGGAAAACAACATTCCTTGCCTATCAGAAATTTTCATTCCAGGGTTAGAGAATTAGCAGGCGTACTACTTGAGTCACTAACAATTGTTCCCTGGAGAATAGTCCCTTCACCCCGACATTTTTCTCTCAATATGCCAAAAATGGGGAGTTCCGAACGTGGATCTGTTTTTGTCCAGGTTCAACAACAAGATCGACAACTTTGTGACAAGGGATCAGATGGCATACGGAACAGATGCATTGGTTTTTCCGTGGGATCCGTTTTTTTTCATTGGGATCAGTTTTTCATTGATCTATGCATTCCCTCCTGTTCTGCTGCTTCCGCGTCTTCTTGCAGGATCAAGCAAGATGGGATGGAGGTGATTCTTGTGGCCCAGGAGATCTTGGTTTGCTGAGATCATAAAAATGGCAGTAGGGGAACCTTGGACCCTACCTGTATTCCATCTTACCTTACAAACACTAAATTTAGCGGTTTGACTATTGAGACCGACATTCTGAAAGATCGTGGGCTGTTTCATGCTAGGAAGCCAGCCTCCAGAGTTATATTCTATAGAATCTGGAAGGTATATGTCTCCTGGTGTGAATCCAGGGGTTGGCACCCCAGGAAATGTCATAGGTAGGATCCTTGTATTCCTACAGATATGATTAGAAATGAAGCTGGCCTTGAGTATTATCATTGGCCAGATGTTGGCCTTATCTGTGTGTTGGTGTGTTTGTGTTTGTTTTTTATTTTATTTATTTTTATTTTTTCTACGACCACTTGCTTCATACTCTTTGGTTTGTAAATTTATTCAGGGGGTAACGCCGCAGATTAATCCTCCCTCCAGTTAGGTCTCCCCTGAACCCTTAGTCCTGTCAGCTTTGCAGAAGCAGCCTTTTGGGCCAATACGAGATATTCCCTTGGTCCTTGACGAGGAAAAGTAATTTTCTTGGTTGCCATATCTTCTGCAGGAAGAGTTTCAGAGTTGGCTGCTCTTTCTTATAAAGAACCATATTGGTTCATTCATAAGGATGAGTTTGCATTGCGGCCTCATCCTGAATTCCTACCGATGGTAGGTTTTTCATTTAAACCAGGATATTGTTCTGCCTTAATTTTTTTCCAGAACCTTGTTCTGTGGAAGAAAGGTTACTATGTTGTCTTGATATGGTGAGAGTAGTCAAGGTCTGTTGGAAGGTGACCGCTCAGATTCATAAAACAGATGTTTTGTTTGTGTTGCCAGTTGGTCCTAAAAAGAGAACAGGCAGCGCCAAAATCTACTATTTTAAAATGGATTAGTTTTATGGTTATAGTTTATGGTTTAAAGAGGATAATTCCTCCTTTTTTATATTTAAAGCGCACTTCTCCAGGGCTGTTAGTGCTTCTTGGACAGTGCATCACCAAGCCTCCATGGCTCAGATCTGCAAGGCCGCAACTTGGTCTTCAGTACATACATTTACTAGTTTTTATAAAGTATATGTAAAAGATCATGAGGATATCGCCTTTAGGCACAATGTACTGCAGTCTGCATTATGAGTTCTCTAGTTTCTTGGTACCCTACATTTTGTTGTCTCCCTCCCATCAGTTGGCATTGCTATGGGACATCCCACATAGTAACTACTATGGCTGTGTCCCGTGATGTACGAGAAGAAAATAGGATTTTTATAATGGCTTACCTGTAAAATCCCTTTCTTTGAAGTACATCACGGGACACAGCGGTCCCTCCCTTTTTGGTATACACGTGTACTGCTTTGCTACAAAACTGAGCCCTCAGGCTCTCTCCATTGAGTGTCAGTTTCACACACAGCGCGGTGCTGCAGAGTGTGAAGGAGGGAGGAGGACGGCAGTCAGTGTTAATGCTGCTGCATGTCTGGGGCATCGATGGTGAGTGGGCTGGTGGCAGCTTAGGCGCCAGGTCGCGATTTCTGGTCGCATTGGCGACCTGGGGTTTGTTGAGCCCTGCTGTAAGCAAATCAATTTTTATTCCCTGAGGATCTTCTCATTACCCTCTGTGGGAATGTCGTTCTCCTTCTCCCTATCCTGCTTTTGAAGGCATGTCAAACTGTTTACAATTAATCTTATGGGAGGAGTCAGGCTAACCTTGGTCTATGGCTGCCTACCACTTCTTCCCTTGGGAACTGACTCCCCTTTAGTTACCTCACAGGTGGGATTCATCTGACCTTTTCCTCAAGGCTGGCTGGTTATTTTGCCTTTTTTATTCTTGGGCTACTGCCCTCAGGGAACAAGTCCCTTTTTTCCTTAGCTGACCCATTCTTCCAAAGATATTTGGGTTCTTGGGCGGCTTACAGCATCTAGCATCTGTTATTTGTCACAAGTTACAAGGGCACCACCTATTTCTCTGTTCACATTTTCAAAACTTTTTTGATTGGCCAAGGTGGAGAGGCAGGCAGATGACCTGACAAGCTCCACTATGGCAAACGGAGGAAGCCTTGTGTTCAATGGAGTACATATACATGAATTGTATTACTTGTCAAAGGACGTCATGGGTATGTAATTGGGAGCGCCCTAGTAAAAACTGTCATCTTACTTTTGAAGTTTTCTAATGGCATTTATTGAACAAGAAAGTCAGTCGGATACAGCCAATGCATTTTGGGGGAGGGGCTCCCTCTTTAGTAGAGGGAGGTGCACATATAGCATTTACATGTGTTTTTTGCTGTTCTATGTACACTAGCCCTGAAGAAGGAGGCCCATCCCCTAAAATGTGTTGGCTGTATCTGACGTTCTTGTTTAGTAAGTACTATAAGGTCTCATTAAAACGGCTGTACATTTTACTGTTGTATCAGCTGTGTTTTCTAGGAGAGAAGTTCCTGGGCAATGAGCAGTATAATACTTGTGTAAAGGATGCGCTTAAATGCATAAAGATGTGTATGCGTACATAACTTGTTTTTTATGATCAGTTATTTTTTCCCCTTCTTTTAGATAATGTACGTGCTTAGAAAGCGTATGTGTAAACGCGTAAAGAGCATGTTTTTTGGGTACAGATTTTTGGTTTCTGTGTTATGGATCTGAAAGCAGCACATGTTTGAGCACCTGTGTGAATGGCTATTGAAAACAATGCAGCTGCTTGCGGATCTCCCAGCATATACATATGGTGGAAGGATTGCCACTCGGTCGTGATCTGACATTTTCAGGTCTAGGGCTTTTGCCGCCAGCGATCCACTCCCACTGTGATCACACAGCGGGAGCCCCATGTGCGGGTACTGCGGACTTGATTTCTGCCGGCATCTGCCAATTAGACAGTACACAGGCAGAACGGCATTCTAAACAAGGCAGATTGCTGTTCTGTCAGAAGGGAAGTTATTGATCCTGTGTTATTGTCCTACAGTGAGGGGGAGAAAAAAGTATTTGATCCCCTGTTGATTTTTATACGTTCACCCACTGACAAATTATGTTTATATTTAATTTTAATGGTAGGTTTATTTTAACAGTAAGAGACAGAATAACAAAAATATTCAGAAAAATGCATTTCAAAAAAGTTATGTATTGTTTTTTGCATTTTAATGAGTGAAATCATTTGACCCCTTCGCAAAACATGACTTGGTACTTGGTGGCAAAACTCTTGTTGGCAATCAGAGGTCAGACGTTTAGTTGGCCACCAGGTTTGCACACATCTCAGGAGGAATTTTGTTCCACTCTTCTTTGCAGAGCCTCTCCAAGTCATTAAGGTTTCGAGGCTGACGTTTGGTAACTTGACCCGTCAGCTCCCTCCCACATCTTTTCTATGGGATTAAGGTCTGGAGACTGACTAGGCTACTCCAGGACCTTAATGTGTCTCCTTTTTGAGCCACTCCTTTGTTGCCTTTGTCTTGCATTTTGTGGGGGGGGGAAAGGACACATTTTATTTGGGTACAACGTTGCACGGCGATGCAATTGTCAAAGTAGGGCACCGCTGTATTGCAAAAAATGGCCTGGTCAAGGGGGGGTTAAATCTTGTGTATGCCCCTCCTTTTCCTTTTACGGCCATGTGAATGAAGCCTCAGCAGATTTACTGTTTTTACAAGGTGCCCCCAACTACGCGTCCATAAAATCATCTGTCGGGTAAAATGGTTCATGTATATGTATTTATGTTTCCCTTTGTCTAAAGTTTTGCAGTAACTGATTTGTACACGTAGACTGTTTTGGTGGTATTGGAAACATATGCCATGTTCTGTTTCCCTGGCCTCATTATATTGCATACGCCTTTAGTTAGGAGTATAGGCTGTCTGGGTTTAATCTCAGCACAACACGTGGATTATCCTTAATCTGACTGGCCACAGGTTTACAAATCTCAATGTCACACAGACCAGCTGCTATTGCATCCTATTTTTCTCTGCCTCTGTAGTCCATAGGCTATCAGTGTATGAGTCGCATGCCTGTGTAGAAAGATTTGTTTAATTTCAGCTTAGTTTGTGTGAGTTCAAGCGAAAAAAAGGTTATATTTCTTAAAGGGGTTGTTGTGTGTTTGTTTGTTTTTTATTTTTATTTATTTTTTTTACTCCTTTTTGTCCTTGAGATGTGGCTACTGCTCGTGTTAAACTTTTTTTTTTTTTTTTTTTAGTTGAAGAACGACCTTGCCTTTTTTGCTGCTGGATTTAGGATTGCAAGAATTCCTGTACCGTAAATACCCCCCTGCATCTTGACCTCCTTTTGCTTTGTATTCATGATGTAGATTTTTTTTTCTTTAAAAAATAAATAAATGATAACAACATAAATATAATATATTGTAGAGAGAGTGTGTGTGTGTCACAGTGCAGATAGTATCTTCTAACTTTTAAACTTTTACCTAGTCCTTCCCTGTCACTAATCGTGCTTTCAAGGGAATTTTTTTTGCTGAAAAATTTGATATTGTCGGGGATCCGCCCACATGCCTGGATCGGCACTCGGCTCAGCCTTTCCACGAGCCACTCCCGCCCCCTCCACAGCCCAGTGCTCCAGTGAGCGCTGGAGGGACAGGGCATACAGCAGTGACTGATGGTCACCAGCTATCTACTCGGGGAGCTCCTGAGAACCACGCGATCAGCATTCTTTGTTTGTTTGGGTCTGTCTTGGAGCATGTGGGGGACAGATGCAGCATCGCATCGGTGCTGCATCCACCTAGGTAAGGTTACTTTGCCTAATCTTCCTATCGGCATGCTTCTTGTTGGCACATGAGCTGATTGGCTCCTTGTGCTGCTTCTCCCTCTTACCATCCAGCTCTGCTGCTGTACAGGGGACTACAAGATACCAGGTCACTGCTTAAAAAAAACGACATTTATGATGTACAGAACTTAAGCCCCGTACACACTATCAGTTTTTCTGCTGAGTTTTTTTCCCTCAGATTTACCAAAACCATATAATATGAGGTCAAACCTTAGGAGTTTCAATGTGTATGAAATCAGGCAGGCCCATGCACTACATGGTTTTGGTAAACCTGAAAGAAAAAAAATCAGCAGAAAATGGTGTGTATGGGGCATTAAGCTGGGTTCTGGCAAAACTAAAACCCTCCTTTTGCAGTGGGATTAAAGTGGTTGTAAACACTTTGACCTACATCTAAGCCTAGATTAAGGCTTATCTGTAGGTCCAAGAAATATCTCCTAAACCTACACAGTTTAGGAGATATGTGCCAAAAGACAGGCACCGCTGTCTACGGCGCATGCGCCATGGACAGCTGCGCGCAGGCGCACTCAGTGCGCCGCTGTTAACGGCGATATGCCGCAGGTGGCGGCTCGCATTCGCGGGTGTGACGTAATCACGGCTCCGTCAAATGACAGCGCCGGAGCAGCGAGAATCGCCAAGAAGATGGAGGCTCCGTACACAAGGGGACAGCGGTGACTTCGCTGGCTCCTGTGTCAGGTAAGTGACACATAATGGACTTCTATGCGATGCATAGTAGTCCATTATGCTTTACCTTCGCAGGGAATCAGAGGAAGTAAACCAGATGTTGGTAATCCTCAGATTGAAGCAGGAACTATTTTTATTATAGGGAAATAAGACTCATGCATTTAAAATTTTAGAAGTTGGACACGTGCATTCATACAATATGTGCATTAACACTAGTGTGTGTGTGTGTGTGTGTGTGTGTGTGTGTGTGTGTGTGTGTGTGTGTTTGTTTTTGTTTTAGACTCTGTCCAGGTCACTCATATTAAAAATTCCAGAATAATTATTGAAGATCACGAGAGGTGTATTGCAGACACCTGCATAGCGCAGCAATCTTTAACCTAGATAGTTTGCTGCTGGAGATAAAGAAAGAGCTGAAATGTTATATGTAACGTATACTGTGGGAGTCTAACATTAGATACAGTGTCACCCTGCTCTGACCTGACACTGGCTCCCATCCCAGCCATTTCCTAAGGTTGTGTTGCTCAAATTTCATGGCAAAAAGCTGCTAATCAAGCACACTTGGCAAATATCATCTGGCCAAGTATTCAAGAGCTATAATCAACATACAACACATAAACCACAGTGTCCATAAATGTTATTGGATGTGGTAAGTGTTAATAGGTGAGCTGTACTATTAAAAAAAAAAAAAAAAAAAAATTGATCTCTATACAGTATGCATATATATCTATCTTTTTCTGTTTTATAGGCTTTGTATAATACAGGTCAAATATGTAACCATACAAATGAATGCAGCTCTGTATTCATTAGGCTCCTTTCACACTTGTGCGACTTGGGATCCGACTTGTCACAGGTTATTTGAAATTCAATGTTTTTCTATGATAGCTGTTCCTACTGACACTACAGAAGTCATTGCGACTTCAAAAAAAGGTTCCTGCGCTACTTTTTTCCGACTTTGACACGACTTTAATGCTAGAGTGTAAAAGTGAACTGAAAATTATGCAACTTTGGAGTCGGCTAGTGTGAAAGGAGCCTTAATACATCAATAAATGCATCCCCTTTTGACTGCCTACGGTGTATTGGAATTTCACTTGGTGTCAGCCTCTTGTACAGCAGACCTTAGAGATGGGGAGGGAGAAGCAGAACAAGGAGCCCATTAGTTGCAACAAACATGCTGATAGAAGGAGAAATAGAGACAGACAGGGATGAGCTCATTGGTGTACTCGGCTGGGCAGGACTGGGTGACCACTGTCTATGAAGGAATTTCACACACTTTGTAAAGATTGCCTTTCCTACAGGCACAAGAATTAAAGTGTAAGTAAACTCCCCCTATCGTTTTTCAGCCAAGGAAGCTGCCATCTTTGCCTCTGTTTAATTTACAACTGCCATGATGCTGCACATGTGATCAGTTCTGACACCAGCCATTGGACAGTTTGACAGTTTAGTTGAGAGCACAACCAATGGGATTGTTACATTTCCGGCATGTGCCAGAAATGAAACTGTTTTATGGGTGGGTTTACTTCTGCTTTAAAAGGGAAACGTCCACAATGGGACATAGACAACAAAAAAGATGACCAAGATTTTAACTGTTCTCTACTCTATACAAAACTAAAGGAAAAGGTTGGCATTGGATGACCAGGTGTGACTCCCATTCCGAAACTTTGGGTTGGCCCCTTTTTGTGGCTTAAACAGCCTCCACTTCTCTGTTAAAGAGGAAGTAAACCCTGATGGGTTTACTTCCTCTTTTTTTCCCTGCAAAGGTAAAGCATAATGGACTACTATGCATCGCATAGTAGCTCATTATGTGTCACTTACCTGACACAGGAGCCAGCGAAGTCGCCGCTGATCCCTGTAGTCCGCCGCGTCCATCTTGCTGGTGGCGTCTCGCAGCTCCGACCAATGACAGCGGCGAAGCCGCGATGACGTCACTCCCGCACATGCGCACGGGAGTCGCGTCTCGCAGCTCCGACGCTGCCATTCGGCGAAGCCGCGATGACGTCACTCCCGCGCATGCGCACGGGAGTCGACAAATTAGGCAAATCCATTCTTGGACTTGCCGCATTTAGTGCGCCTGCGCGCCGCTGTCTACGGCGCATGCGCCGTAGACAGCGGTGCCCATTTTCGGGCAAATATCTCCTAAACCATATAGGTTTAGGAGATATTGCTTGGACCTACAGGTAAGCCTTAATCTAGGCTTACCTGTAGGTCAAAGTGGTTTGAAGGGGTTTACTTCCTCTTTAAGGCTTTCCACAAGTTTCTGGAGTGCGTCTGTGGGAAACTTTAAAGTCCATTTGTAAGGTCAGTAACTGATATTGTATGATCAGACCTGGCTCGCCATCCGTGTTCAGGTGGAGGTCAGGGCTTTGTGCATGAACTCAAGTTCTTCACACTCTATTGGACAGACCATGGTTTTGTTGGAGCTGGTTTTGTGCACGGGGGGTACCGTCATGCTGGAACAGACAAGGGCCTGCCGAGACCTGTTACCCCAAGGTTGGACATATACTATTATCCAAAATGCCTTTCAGATGCAATTTTTTGGAGGGGGTTGTTCACATACTTTTGGTAATATAGCGGGTTATTACAAACTGCAAAATTTGGTACAACTCTGCGTAGAAACCAATCGGCTTCCAGGTTTTAATGTGAAAAGCTTAATTGAAAAAGCAGACGTTGGAAGTTGATTGTCTACAATGCAGAGCTGCGCCAGATTCGGAGTGCACCAGTTTTAGTAAATCTCACTGAGAGTATACATGTTATGGTCAAGTGTCCACAAATGTGGTGTATTTTGTAGCAATCCTTGTTTTTATTTTTATTTTTTATTTTTTTTAAACATATTTTTCACTTTGTTTCCCGATTTGTGAAAATGAATTCATAGTGTTTTATTTTTTATTTTTTCATGAACCTTTATTTGAGAGCAAACATTAATTAAATTCTGAAAGGTCTCAGTCAGTGTCGTCTGGAACATCTAGGGAGGCCCTGTCTCCAAATTACAGCAATTCTGTGCTTGTGTTGAACTGTATTTGTACAGTAGCAGTAGGTTTCCCTGGTATAATACATATTGACTGTTATTTCCCTTTTATCCTGTCAGCTTGAATGCTTGACAAATAGGTCTGCCAATTATGTCTCTAAGTGTTTTGCTCAGTGGGACTATATTGTGTTTCAGCAGATTATACAGAATTTAAATGCGCATTTGATCCACACTTGAAGTGATTCAGTCATGTTATCACAGGCATGTAGGAATCTGATGTAGCATATCCGGTTACAAATAAAATTTATTGTAGGAATAAAGTCCATCTATAGTCGATTAAAAAAAAAAAAAAAGTCAAATACAAATGATCTGCTTACCCTACCTTCTTTTTTTTATTTATTTATTTATTTTTTTTATTAATTTTTTTTTTTTTTTGATGACTGCAGTGGCTTTTAAAGGGGTTTTGGGGGCCGAGGCCTACATTCGCAGTCTATGGACTCCAAATGATGGACTTGGGAGCACACCCGCAAGGTAACCCCCCTGGGAGAGTGCTTCTCCTAGGGGGTTATCTGATGAGAGAAAAAGCCGCCGAGGGACCCCAGAAGTTGAGGATTAGGGCCACTCTGTGCAAAACAAACTGCACAGTGGAGGTAAGTAGGATATGTATGTTTAAAAAAAAAAATCGAAGTTTTACAATCACTTTTTAATTACCTTCCTGTTCTAGAGATGCTGGAGTCCCTTGACACTAGGGTTGCGCCGATAACACTTTTTTAAGACCGAGTATAAGTACCGATACTTTACTTTTATTTTCAAGTACTCGTCAGTACCAATTATCGATACACTTTTTTTTTTTTTTTTTTTTTTTAACCACTTCACACAAATCGTCATACCGGTACGTCGGTTGGATATCCCGATACCGTTTTTCAGAGCGGGTGGTTGGCTATCTGGTGATAACGGCCGATCTGGCTCAGCCGTTATCCCAGGCAGCATGTGAGAACATCCCCTACCCCCCTCCCGCCGCTGTCTGCCACTATTCTCTGGCCTCCCGTCTCACGGGAGACCCCATCCACGATCGGGCACATCCGCTGGCTAGGCTGTCACCCGAACTAAGCTGGATTTCGCTTTCGATATGGTCTCCATAGTAAAATTCCAGATGTGATGTCACTTACAGTTTACTCGGCTGCCAATGGCGCAGATTGAAATTTTTTTAATTTTTTTTTCTTATTTTTATTTTTTTACAGTATTCAAAATCGCTGATTTTGGTGATCTGAATACTTTGAAGTGCAAGGGAGGGATTTCTTTTTTAAAGGGACAGTGTTAAAAAAAAAAAAAAAAGATAAAATAAGTAAGATATTTTTAAAGCACCCCTCCTCGTGTGCTCGCGCAGCAAAGAAAATGCATACATAAGTCATGCCCGCAAATGTAAACAATGTTTAAATCATCAGAGTGTGAGCAATAATTCTAGCACAACTGTAACTCTAACCTGGAAACCGTTAATTTTTTTTTTTTTTTGAAGTGTCGCCTATGGAGATTTTTAAGTACTGTAGTTTGTTGCCATTCCATGTGTGCACGCAATTTTCAACCCTAACATGTTTGGTATCTATTTTACTCAGTGTAACATCCTCTTTCGCAAAATACAAAACAATTTGTGTTAAGTCTACTGTTTTACAAATTTTTAAATTTACAAAAAAGTGTTTCCACCCCACCCAAAAACAAAATTGTGTCCAAATACTGTGCAACATAAAATATTGCAATGACTGCCATTGGAGTCTTTGCTAAAAAATATATATGTTTGGGGGTTCAAAGTAATGTTTTGGCAACAGGGCTCGACAAACCCCAGGTGCCAGGTCGCCAATGCGACCAGAAATCGCAACCTGGCGCCTAAGCTGCCACCAGCCCACTTACTATTGATGCCCCAGACATGCAGTGCATGAACACTGACTGCCGTCCTCCCTCCTCCACACTCAGCAGCGCCGCGCTAAGTAGGTGAAACTGACAAGCAACGGAGAGAGGAGGATCTGTCAGATTTCAGCCTTATGTCGCAGTGGGCGGGACCCAGCATCTATCAAACACCAGCCAATGGGATCTGGGCGGGCCGCTACGTTTGTGTGGCCCCGCCCCTTTTCTTAAGCAGCCCAATAGTTGGCTGGTGTTTAATAGCTGCTGAGTCCCGCCCACCCCGACATCAAGCTAAAATCTGACAGATCAGCCTCTGTTACTTGTCAGTTTCACACCCCGGCCGGGTCCCGCCCATTCCGACATTAAGCTCAATTCTGACAGCTTCTCTGTTACATTTCAGTAACAGTGCTCCATGTGAAACCTACCAGTGCCACCTGCCACCACCAATCAGTGCCACTGCCAACCAGTGCCACCTGCCACTGCCAACCAGTGCCACCTGCCAACACCAACTAGTGCCACCGCCAACCAGTGCTACCTGCCAACACCAACTAGTGCCACTGCCAATCAGTGCCATCTGCCATCACCAACCAGGGCCACCTGCCACTTCCAAACCAGTGCCACCTGCCAATCAGTGCCACGTGCCTGTAGTGCCACCTGCCAGTTCCAAACCAGTGTCACCTGCCAATGCCAACCAGTGTCACCTGCCAGTGCCATCTGGCAGTTCCACGTGCCACCTGCCAGTGCCACCTGTTGCAAGCCTTACTCTTTTCTGGTCAGCCCATAACCCTGATGTAACAGCGTTTCATTGGAGTTATTGTCTGGGTGCTCCATTGTGAGTTAGGGATAGGGGGTGAAAATGAGTGGCCTTACCCCGGGAGCTGACAATCCATACCACTCTTAAAAAAAAAAAAAAAAAAAAAAAAACTGTCTCCTAACTTTTTTAACTGGCTCCTAAATTCAAAGCAAATTTGTCAACCCCTGTTTGGCAAAAAAAATACTGATTTTAACTTGTAAACAATAAGTGTCAAAAAATGGGCTCGGTCCTTAGTGGTTAATGTCATGTGACACGAATATCCAGCAGTGTCGGTAGATATTTTATCTTTTTACAATGCTTTATTTGGGGGGGAAGAATCGTATCAGTGTTTTTTGTTTTTTTTCTATCATATTCACCGACTGACACAGCTCCTCTCTTAGACCCCTTTCACACTGGGGCGTTTTTCAGGCGTTTTTCATGCGCTTTAGCGTTAAAAAATACGCCTGAAAGAAGCCGCAACTGCAATCCCAATGCAAAAGCCCGAGTGCTTTCACACCGAGATCCCTTTCATACTGGGGCATTTTTCAGGCGCTTCAGCGTTAAAAAATACACTTGAAAGAAGCTGCAACTGCAATCCCAATGTAAACGCCCGAGTGCTTTCACACCAAGGCGCTGCGCTGGCAGGGCGTCAAAAAAAGTCCTGCAAGCAGCTTCTTTGCAATGCTTTTGGAGCGGTGAATAAAGCGCCCCTTCCCATTGAAATCAATGGGAAGCGCCTGTAAAACGCCAGAAAAACGCCTGAAAAATGCTATTGGCAGCAGCGTTTTGTGGGCGCTTTTAACCCTTTATTTGGCCACTAGCAGGGGTTAAAAGCGCCCCAATAACGCTCGAAAAACACTGGTAAAGCGCTGCTAGTTTAAGCGGCGCTTTACGAGCGTTTTTCGGGCACTGACATTGTGAAAGGGTTCTTAAAGCACTTGGGCTTTCACATTGGGACTGCAGATGAGGCTTCTTTCAAGCGCTTTACAGGCGCTTTTTTTAACGCTAAAGCGCCTGAAAAACTCCCCAGTGTGAAAGGGGTCTTAGCCATTGGGTTGTTACGCCACCTTTTAGGAGAAGATTAGGCATAACATGTTATGAAAAACACAGAACTTTAAGATCCGCCCAAGGGGTGGTCCCTTAGGTAACAACCCCTCAGCATGCCATGCAGTCTCAGTTTTATTTTGCCTAGTGAAGGACCTAGGAACCCTGCGGGCCCATCGGTCCGTGTTTTTTCTGCAGACGCTTTGCTTTTTGTGCAAGACTAAATATCCTGTGATCTATCAACATGGCTGGGTGACAGGCTGGATACCCTTATCCTTGTAGTCTCGCCAGCCTGGCCAGCGAGCGTGTGCAGACCAGAGCTACGCCTTGGGTCGGTCATGACGTACCTCAGCTCCAGAGGTGGTTAGTGAGCTTTAATGCTCCAGGGCACACATGACCGGGCTACTGATGTCTGTGTCAGTGTGCCGTGGCCAGCAGCCACCCTGTACTGATCGGAGAGTGGGTCTGTGATGGAATGTCTCCCAGCTCTGCAGGGGCCGCTGAGCTGTGTGTGTGTGTGTGTGTGTCATGTGCAGGGGCTCTCTGGGGGGGGTCTCACCTGGGGGGGACTGTGCTGGCTGGCTGTGCCCCAACGTGTTTTTTTTTTTTCTCTCCCTGGGGGTGTCTGGTGAGGCTGTGTCTGTGATCCCTGCAGTGCTGTTCACTGTCCTTTCTCTGTCACTGTCCCTCATGGTAGTCAGTGTTAAGCAGCCATCTTAGGTGAGGGCAAGGAGCAGCCTGCTCCTGTAGCTTGGCAGCCATTTTCCCTGTGGTTTTGTCCTTTTATACTGGACACTCGGCGGCCATTCTCTTGGAGCCTGAACATGTAAATCGGTTTCTGCGCCATAAGCAGCAGCTGTGGATGACAGTATGATCTCCTATGCACCTGGGAGCTGTCAAGGGACACAGGCACTACTAGCTTTACAGCGCAGAACCAGTCAGGGTGGTGAGTCCTGCGGGAAAGAGCCCCTCAGCCAGCAGCAGTTAGGAGGGCGGGACCATCGCTGGTCCTAAGTCCCCATCAGGTGGCAGACAGGGTAGGGTCTGCATGGCTTCAGAAACTGGTGTTTCTTCCCCCGAAATCCAGGCAATTGCAAACGGTTCTCCTGAAGAATGTGCAGTGCCTCTGGATGCTTTGTCGGCGATCCTCAATTTAATTGCCAAGATGGAAGCGGTGCGTGGGTGCAAAGGTGCTAAAAAGGGCCCCCCCCCCCGTCCTCTGAGGAGAGTTCTGACGCAGACTCGGGCCCTGCTGAGGCTGATGACCCCTGCTCTGTCGTTTCAGATGACGTTGACCAGGACCGTTCGGACAGAGAGTCCCCGTACCAGTTGGACATTGGTGCGTTTATCACAGCTGTGCGTGATACCCTGAAGATTCAGGAGACACCAGATCCCTCTGGTGATGTAGCGGCCCCTTTTGGGTCCCGTAAGCCAGCCCGTTCACCTAAGGTGTTCCGTATCTGACTTAATTTGATGAGTTAATTTACAAGGAATGTGGTCGACTGCAACTGACCTTTTTGGTCCCCAAGTATATGGTGGTGCGCTACCCCTTTTTGAGGAGTGCCTTCTCAAAAAAATGGTTGGCTCCTCTGGTCGTGGACCCCCCAGTATCCACGTTAAACAAAGTAACCACGATCCCGGTAGAGGGGACTCCTGCATTTAAGGACTCCACGGACAGGAAGGCCAAGGCAGTGGGTCGTTCCTTGTTTATGGTTGTGGGGTCAACCATGCGACCAGTACTGGCATCCGCACTTGTGTCGCATGACACTGAGTGGGCAAAACTGTTGCACTGTGAACTGGGAGAATAACAGACTTCTCCTGTCTGCGTGCAACTAGCAGACCAACTAGTGCAGGGCCTTAAGTACATGGGTGACTTGGCCCTGGATACTCTTCCTCTGTTATCCAGGGCTTCAGTGTCAGCAGTGGTGCCTGATTTGGTTAAAATGCTGGTCTGCTGACCAGGCATCCAAAAAGCCGTGACGGATCTTCCCTTCCATGGCGACCGGCTCTTTGGATGACATTATTAAATATGCCACAGGTGGTAAGAGTACTCTACTCCCACAGGCCAGTAAAGCTAAAGAGCCACGCCGTAGGCAAGGGCCCTCATTTTCCGCTCACAAACTGCTTTTTTGTCCGCCCGGAGCTTCGACCAAGCATTCCCAGTCCGACAGGACGACCGCTGAAGGACCAAAGCGTCCCTGAAACCGCAAGCCTGCGAGCAAAAGTGCTACTCCTTGAAGGTTTGCCCCCACCCGCAAATCGTGTGGGGGTTGCCTTCGGGGGTGTTTGCAGCCCGGTGGACCTCTCGGCTATCCAACCAATGGGCCTGCGATCTGATTTTCCTCTGGCTACAAGATAGAGTTCCTCTCTTGGCCACAAAACAGATTCTTCCCCTCCAGCATACCTGTACTCCCGGCTCGCTGGGAAGCCCTTTTGGGGGCGGTAAGGGGCCTGCTGAGTCGGGGTGGGGGGTGATAGTACCTGTTCCCGGACACGTTTCCACGGGTTTTACTCAAACCTGTTTGTAGTCCCCAAGAAGGAAGGGGTACGTCCAATCTTGGATGAAAAAGCCCTCAATTACTTTGTGAAAGTACAGAAGTTCAGAATGGAATACGTTCGCTCAGTAGTCGCTGCACTCCATCAAGGGGACTCCCTGGCGTACTTGGACATCCAGGATGCGTACCTGCACATACTTGTATGCCTCCGGCATCAGAAGTTTCTGCGAATTGCAGTCGGGCAAGCCCACTACCAGTTTGTGGCTCTCCCTTTTGGTTTGGTATCAGCCCCCCGAGTCTTTACCCAAGTATTGGCTCCTGTTTTGGCATTGCTACGGATCGCGATCGTGGGATACCTAGATGATTTCCTCCTGAGGGCATCTTCCGCCTCAGTTAGAGGAGGATGTGGCGATCACCATGCAGACCCTGCAGGAATTTGGGTGGCCGTTGAATCCAAAGATGTCGGTGATTGTATGCCCAGTTCCACACACAGAGTCCTGCAGAAGGAGATTTTGACAAAATGGCACAAATCTCCGTTGCCTCTGGATCGGCAGATTCAGATGAACCAGTTAGTCAGACTCCCTGATCTGGTGGCTGAGGTCCCCGACACTTCAGTCCGGGAAGTTGTTCGTACCTTTTGAAATGGACCGTGATCACAACGGACCCCAGTCTCAGGCTGGGGTGGAGTAATGGGAGTTCAGTCAACCCAGGCCCTCTGGTCGGCAGAGGAATCCAAGTTGCCGATCAATCTGCTCGAACTGAGAGCGATCAGGCTATGCCTCTCCACATGTTCGATGAGACTGTGAGGGCGTCTGATTAGGATCCAGTCAGACAACACCACGGCTGTGGCATACGCCAATCACCAAGGAGGAACAAGAATTTCAGCCGCCGCACGGGAGGTACATACTTCAGTGGGCAGAGCGACATGTACCGGCCCTGACACCGATTTACATCCCAGGAGTGGAGAACTGGCAGGCGGACTATCTAAGTAGCCAGATGCTAGACCCAGGAGAATGGGTGTTGCATCCGGAGGTGTTTAGGCTACTGTGCCTGTGGTGGGACACACCAGAGGTAGATCTTCTGGCCTCCCATCTCAACCGGAAGGTGCTGAGATTTGTGTCCAGGACAAGAGATCCGTGGCCAGACGCGTCAGACGAGCTGATGGCTCCGTGGGATCAGTACCGGCTGATTTATGCCTTTCCTCCGCTGAAGCTGTTACCACGTCTGCTCCACAGAGTGGAGGCCAAGGGGATTCCAGTAATTCTGATTGGCCTCGGCGTCCCTGGTACGCAGACATAGTGTGCCTGGTGGCAGACGCCCCCCTGGCGACTGCTGTTACGAGAAGACCTGTCTCAAGGTCCGATTCTCCATCCTGTTTTAACGGCATGACTATTGAAAGCCAGGTGTTGAGGAACCAGGGTCTTTCGGACTCATTGATCCCAACTATGCTGAGAGCATGGAAATCTTCTTCTTGGAAGATTTATCATCGTACCTGGAAGGCCTACATCTCCATGTGTGAGGAGAAAGGATGACATCCGTGCTCCTTTTCTATATCCAGAGTCCTGCTGTTTCTTCAGCAAGGAGTAGACCAGAAATTGGCTTTGAGCATCATTAAGGGACAAATATCAGCCTTGGCTGTCCTTTTTTTTATTTTTTATTTTTTTTTCAGCGGCACCTGGCATCTCACTCGCTAGTGAGCACTTTTTGTCCAAGGGGTCCGACGTGTAGTTCCTCCGGTGCGTCCACCGTTACCCCCGTGGGATCTGAATCTGTTGTCGGCGCTGCAAAAACAGCAATTTGAAGATATCAGAGATATCCCTCTAACTCTTTCCCAGAAAGTGTTTTTTCTGGTGGCCATTACATTGGCCAGGAGGGTTTCGCAACTGGCGACCTTGTCCTGCAAGTCACCCTATCTGGTTATCCACAAGGATAAGGCGGTGTTGCGTCTGCAACCTTCTTTTATGCCGAAGGTGGTCTCTGCGGCATCAATGAAGACATTGTGTTACCATCTGTGTCCTAAGCTGACACATCCTAAGGAGGTGGCCCTCCATTCCCTGGACATGGTTTGTGCTCTGAGGGTGTGTTTGTCTGCCACGGTTCCCTTCCGGAAGTGAGACTTTGTTTCGATGGCTGGTTCAAAGAAAGGCATGGCGGTCTCGTCGGCCACCATTTCCAGGTGGATCAGATTGATTGTAGTACAGGCCTACGCCTTGAAGGGGCAGGTGCCCCCCTTTCTGGTCATGGCCTACTCCACCAGGGCAATCGGAACATCTTGGGCCTTCTGACATCAAGCATCTGTCGCTCAAGCGTGTAACGCGGCGACCTGGTCTTCTGTTCGCACCTTCACAAAATTCTACAAGGTAGATGTCAGTGCATCGGCTGATGCCTGTTTTGGCCGCAAAGCTTTGCGGCTGTATAGTACCTTTTAAGTTAATGCACTGTTGCATTTGTTACCACAGTTTTGGTGCAGTTTGAGGGTAGTATCTCTCTGTTGAGGAGCACCCTGTGTTTGTGGTGGTCTTTCCACACACTGTTGTTTTTGTGGGTAAAGTTTATACTAGTTCCCACTAGCAATGGTGGATGAAGTTTTTATGCTGTTTTGGCACTGCTTGGGGACGTCCCAATGGCTGAGAGGAGCTGTGTCAGTCGGTGAATATAAGAGAAAATAGGATTTTTTGTACTTGCCGTAAAATCCTTTTCTCTGTAATTCAGACTGACACAGCACCTGCCCCTCCGATTTTTCTTTACGTTATACTGCTTGTTGACGTACTGAAGCTGAAGCTGGCATTTTTTTTAATTTTATTAATTTTTTTACAATTGAACTTTTAACCACTTCTTCAATACGGGCGCTTTCCCCCCCTTCCTGCCCAGGACAATTTTCAGCTTCCAGCGCTGTCGCACTTTGACAATTGCAACACTGTACCCAAACTCATTTTTTATAATTTTCTTCCCACAAATAGAGCTTTCTTTTGGTGGTATTTGATCACCTCCTGGGGTTTATATTTTTTGCTAAACAGACTAAAAAATATTTATTTATTTTTTTGCAAAAAAAATAATTTTTCATTTTTGTTATATTTTGTTTTCTCCTTCACTGATGGGCACTGATGAGGAGGCACTGACAGGTGGCATGGATGGCACTGATTGGACAGCTGTTAATGCTGGGCACTGGCACTGTGATGGACTTTGGCACTATGGTGGGCACTGGCACTATATTGGGCACTGACAGGAGTTAATTATGCAGCACTGACTGGCAGCTGCTGGACACTGGCAGCTGATGGGTACATTTGATGGGGGGCTGTGCTGATAATCAGCACAGACCCCCCCCCCCCCCCCCCCGCTACCAGCACTTCCTGATTCATGCAATGATCAGCTGTGACTGGTCACAGCTGATCATGTGGTAAGGACCCTCAGTCAGAAGCTTCTTACCATGATCGGAGATGAATGAAGAGGAGACAGCCTCTCCATTTGTAAACAGAAGCATGCTCAGTTATGAATGGACAGAGTCCATGATCACTGATGCATTCGGGAAAGAAAAGAGCTGGTAAATTGACATATTTACTGAATCCTTCCTCCGCTCTCCATACTGACAAATCTGGGACAGGGGGACCCGAGGTGGAGCCAGAGAGGACACAGGGGG
This sequence comes from Lithobates pipiens, assembly GCF_037356315.1. Classification (NCBI taxonomy): domain Eukaryota; kingdom Metazoa; phylum Chordata; class Amphibia; order Anura; family Ranidae; genus Lithobates; species Lithobates pipiens. Next base: position 63,788,774 of record NW_027507791.1, read on the forward strand.
ACCCAGAGGAGGACACGGATCGGGACCAGTGGCTGCTGGTGGGTTCTTCTTTTGGGGGGTGGCAAACAACAATCCACCTCCCCCCCCCGGTGGCAATGAAACAGAACCCCCCCCCTCCCTGTGGGCGGTCCGGCACTTGCGCGCTCGTCTGGCAGGGCTGTGGTGTCCGCTCCTCCAGCTTCCTCTGCCTTATGTCTCCTCTTCTGCCAAAGCGCTAGCATCCAATAGGATCGCCAAACACTTTGGCCAATCGGGAAACAGGTCTCACAGACCTGCCCCCTGATTAGCAGGGAGGAACTTTAGTGTGATAAGGCCAAAAGTTAATTTGCTTATCGTCACACAACTGGGTGGGCTTGGAGTGCACTGCTCTGGCCAACCCTTTTTTGAAGCCTCTGGCTCTATTCAGGTGCTTAAAAAAAAAACACCACTCCGCATTGGAATCCATGGTCCGGCGCCACTTATATGGAGGCAGCACTCATACGCCCTCTATGGACGGGCCACCACTAATCGGGACCCAGATGGGAGGACACGGAGCATAGAGGGGGACCTGGAGCATGACAGAGATCCGGGGGGAATAGAGGGGGACTTGGAGGACACAAGGGACAGTCGGTGCGGCGGTAGGGGAGGTTATATGCATTGATCTCCCTGACAGCTGCTTGAGGGAGAGGTGGAGATGCTGCTATCAGAAAATCTGGGAGATCAGTGCTTGTAACTGCCCCCACTGCTGTACCAATCATGTCTGAGGCTGTCCAGATATCTGATCAAGCATCGGACCAGTTGCACAAGTACAAGTGCTCAAGCAAATGCTCTGTATCGACACCAATACTGCAACTCTATTTGACACCATCAGAGGCACTCTTCTGGCAGCTAGAGCTAAGGCAATGTGAACTGAACTAGACTCCATGCATAGAGAGGAGATGGGTATGGCCAGCACTGACTTCAGTCAAAAAAGAGTTTTCATTGGTGACACCCAAGATCTTTCCTGCTCTATAATGCCCCTTTTTATATGGGCCAGATCCGATTTATTTATTTATTTATTTTTTTCTCGGCAGGGGATCCAGCAGGTAATATTCCGCTGTGTTGAGCAGAGCGGCTGGATGATGGGTCCGTGCCCACTCTAATTCTGCCGAGCAGACATGGACATGGACTGCTTTGTATGGGCAGTAGGATGTAAACTAACTGGCTGTCTGTTTTACACCTGATTGCCCTTCCTTCCAGTCCAGCCAAATGGAGGGGAACCAATCCCCTTTAGTTTTTTTTTTTTTTTTTTTTTTTTTTTATCGGATGGAAGGTAGCAGGGTGTAAATGGACATAAGTCCATTTTTATTCAACCGCCCCAAAGAGGATAATGGCGATTCTGATCAGGTCCTCCTCAAAAACTAGACAGGTGGACCCGATCGGGCCACTTGTGTGAAAGGGGCTTAAATATGGAAGAGAAGTTCTAATTAGGTTGAGTGCTGCAGTGATTTAATTCTGGAAAAAATATTATCAAAGTTCTAACTTTTTTTTTTTTTTTGTTACTGTCAAAAAAGAAACAGGTGTGGTCTCTTACCTTTTGTAGGGTGCTTGGTTTTTATCCTCAAATTTGTCATTTGACCCAGGATCCACAGGGCAAATATCCAATGCCACTTATGTTGTCATGTTGTGGCCCACTTCCTCTCACCCACTTTCTTTCTACTTGCAGTTGAGCCCGCCTACCACTGTTTGAGAGGTAGGCAGAGTTTCTGCAGGTTGGTGCCTGTTTCGTGGACCTGGGGCTGCTCAGCAGGTTTGCTTTGGTGTTTGTAGAGAAAGCAGAGTTGGGTACATTTTAAATGAGATTTTGGCTTGGAGCAGCGGCAGTATTTTAACTTTTCTAGAGAATTAATTAATACAGCGCTTGCTTGTCATTAGAAGCTTTTAGAGAATATTAAAGTGGTTCTGCACTCAAAATACAACATTTGCCCATTCTGTTGCCTATAGTTAATATATCTCATAATGCCACCTGTTTTTTTTTTTTGATTCACCTACCTTTTGTAATCTTCAGTACTTTATTTCAAACCCCTGCGGCGATGGGCGGTCTCTTGCGGCGATGGGCGGTCTCTTGCGGGGATCAGCGTAATTTCCTGTTGGAGATCACAGGAGACAGTGCGGCTAATGCACCCGACATCTCGCGAGATTTCGGGTGCTACAGCCGACATCTCGCGAGATTTCGGGTGCTACAGCCAACATCTCGCGTGATTTTGGTAATTACAGCCGAGATCTCGCGAGATCTCGGCTGTAATTACCAAAATCACGCGAGATGTTGGCTGTAGCACCCGAAATCTCGCGAGATGTCGGCTGTAGCACCCGAAATCTCGCGAGATGTCGGGTGCATTAGCCGCACTGTCTCCTGTGATCTCCAACAGGAAATTACGCTGATCCCCGCAAGAGACCGCCCATCGCCGCAGGGGTTTGAAATAAAGTACTGAAGATTACAAAAGGTAGGTGAATCAAAAAAAAAAAACAGGTGGCATTATGAGATATATTAACTATAGGCAACAGAATGGGCAAATGTTGTATTTTGAGTGCAGAACCACTTTAAGCATGTGATTTGTTTCCTCTTTAACAATGTTGCTTAATTTTTATTCTAGATCATTCTATGCGAAGGATAAAAATACATTTCCACCATGGAGCGTTTAGAAGAACAATTTTCAGATCTTCGCGTAGCAAAACGATCGGCTATGAAAGACGACATGACTTATATACTTGACATTGGCATGTCAAGCGCAGTGGCGCCAAGCAATCACACAGTCGCAATCTTGTGTTCTGATAAATCAATTAGGTTATATAACAAGGAAACCATGACCTGCCTTCAAGAATATAATGCACACCCTGGAGTGCTGAGTGGTATTCGCTTTTCCCACTCAAACAACAACCTGCTGTTTTCTGCATGCAGCGATGCCACTGTAAAACTGTGGGATGTTAGAGCTTCTGGTTCAGAACCTGCGCAGATATTTAATGGCTACCCAACAAATGTTTTTATTAGCTTTGATATTAGCTGCAATGACCTTGTTTTGTGTGCCGGTACTGAAAAAATAGACGATGACTCTTTTCTTGTCTTCTGGGATGCAAGATATAGTTCTGAAGGCAATTCTAGAGAACCTCTTGGCATCTATTCTGAGTCCCACAATGATGACATCACTCAAGTGCGCTTTCATCCAAACAATCCAGGCCTGATGGCAACGGGTTCCACTGATGGCCTTGTTAATGTGTTTGATATTGCAGAGGATAATGAAGACGATGCCTTGAGTTCCACTTGCAATTCTGATTCTTCAGTTAGTGTTGTTGGTTGGGCAGGCAAAGATTACAACCAGATTTATTGCTTGACACATGATGAAGGGTTCTGTTGGTGGGATCTTGCCCAGGTGGACACAGATGAAGCCATCACGCTTTGTAAAGTTGAGGATATGAGGGAAAAAGTCACCAGCTGTTCTATTGACTATCTTATTGGTGGACTTTATCATGACAAAACAGATTCTATGTTTCTTGTGGCCGGGTCTCACACTGGTGATATCCATCTGTTAAGCTGCAACTCTGATAACCTTACGTGTTTAAAAAGTTTGCAGGGAGGACATACTGCCACTGTGCGATCATTCAACTGGTGTGTGGACGACAACTCTCTGCTAACTGGTGGAGAGGATGCTCAGTTGCTCTTGTGGAAACTGAAAGCCAAGGACTTGTCCCCTGGAAAGAGAGACTCTATGAAAATGACTTCCTCGGTACAGCACAGGGTTCGTGTGCACAACTCCAAATCTTATTCCACAAAGCAAAAGAAAAACAAAGACGTATAAATGCCATCTGAAATGAGAAGCAAACCTTTATTTTGTAATAATATCAAATGTATATGAAATTACTGTTCGCTTTATATATGTTGTATAATTGCATCAATATTATTAAAGGGGACCTTTGATATGGCTCAGATGGAAGGAGCCATATACTAGCTCTGGGCAGTTCGGTAAACCTAGCTAGACTAAACTTCGTTAGTCGCTGGTTCAGAAGTTCTATTTATGGTCCCTAAATTGCTTCCATTATATCATTTTCATTTCTGATTAAGGTCTTTTTTTTAAACTTAGTACAACCATTGAAGCTAATATGTAATCAAATCAATATTCAGTCATAAATGTGACACAAACCTTACGGGGCCTATGATCTGAACACATGAGCAGCACCTTAGTGAGGGCTGCATGTCAATCTGTGCAGTGGATTAAAAAAATGTAGGCAGGTGAACATTAACCACTTGCCGGCAAATCCTGTATGTGTAAAGACAGGGAATAAGTGTATCAATACACCATGTGTTGTGGTGGATACACAATTAACGAATGAGCGTGCCACGTCCTGAATTAAAGTCAAGAAAAAAAAATGGAAGGGAAGGCTATGGACTTGCTAGGCACAATTACAAAAATTGTTATTTAAAATGGTATAGATTTTATTTACAAAAAATGTGTATTTTTTTTTTTTTTTTTCAATCAGACCTTTTTCTTATGTCGCGTGTACCCACCCCCCCCCCCCCCCCCCATTAGTGCCCCCTATGAGCTATTCTGCCTTTTGTGCCTTTTACATCATTCTAGCCTGGATTGTCCAGATTGCTTTCTCTGTTTATTTAAAAAAAAAATGATATATATTGTAACAAACTATATTTAAAAAACTATTTATTTCTATTTTTTTTATTGTTGCTTTTGTACAATAATTAGTCATGAACTTTGCTCCAGAAGAAGCGTTAAGGTACACGAAACATGTCGAGCATGAACCCAGTCATCTTTAACGTTCCGCAACTTTGCCCATTATACCAAAGTCTTGGATTGTTCATTATTGAAGAATGTCGTCTTCCATTTATTAATTATATTATGGCTACGGTACCAATAGCGGTAACATCTTCTGTTGATGAACTTATGATTGCTTATGACTTTTAAAAGTGTTAAAATATGTAGTGTTATTTTTGTAAATAAAATTATACCTTTTTAAATACAAACTTTTGTAATTGTGCCTAGAAAGTCCATAGCCTTCCCTTCCATTTTTTTTTTCTTGACTTTAATTCAGGACGTGGCACGCTCATTCATTAATTGTGTATCCACCACAACACATGGTGTATTGATACACTTATTCCCTGTCTTTACACATACATGATTTGCCGGCAAGTGGTTAATGTTCACCTGCCTACATTTTTTTAATCCACTGCACAGATTGACATGCACTTCCATTTTTTTTCTTGAAATCATGTATGTGATTGACTTCCACTCTTTTTTTTTCCCAAGTGGTGATCGGCTTCTCTACAGGAGCCATCCCAGTGGCTAATTAGCTGCTGGATGTTTTTTACAGGTGGCAAAGGAAGGGGTGGAGATAAAATAAATAATAAAATGTAAACATTTTTTTTAAAAGTGCTCCCAGTCCCCTCATGCTTGTATGCAATGGCAAACGCATGCATAAGTTAACGCCAATTACACCATACATGTTGGGTATTGCTGCGAACCGTCAGAGCGAGAAAAATAATTCTAGCACCAGACCGCCTCTAACTCCAAACAGGTAACCTATAAAGTCTCGTAAAGACTCTGGAGATTTTTAAATAACGTAGGTTGTTGCCGTTCTATGAGCATAATTTTTAAAGCATGACATGCAAGGTATTCGAGATGCAAGCTTCTGGGAAAAATGAGAATCACAATTTTTTTTTTTGTTTTTGTTTTAGAATAAAGATCACAATTCTCTCACGATTCTCATGGCGTAACATCCTTCACATTATACAAAACAATTGGGCTAACATTACCTTTTATTTTAATTTTTTATTCATTTTTTTTACTTGCATTTGAAAGAACGCTACGCAAATACAGTGTGATGTGAAATATTGCAACAACCACCATTTTTTTCTTTATGATCTGTGTGTATGTATATGTGTGTGTGTGTGTGTGTGTGTGTGTATGTGTGTGTATGTATGTATATGTATGTACCGTATATACTCGAGTATAGGCCGACCCGAATATAAGCCGAGGCCCCCAATTTACCCCCAAAAAAACTGGCAAACTTATTGACTCGTGTATAAGCCGAGGGTAAGACATGCCTGTCCATCCCTGTGTGTGTGTCCGTCCATCCCTGTGTGTCCGTCCATCCCTGTGTGTCCGTCCATCCCTGTGTGTCCGTCCATCCATCCCTGTGTGTGTGTGTCCATCCATCCATCCATCCCTGTGTGTGTGTGTCTCCATCCATCCATCCATCCATCCATCCCTGTGTGTGTGTGTCTCCATCCATCCATCCATCCATCCCTGTGTGTGTGTCTCCATCCATCCATCCATCCATCCCTGTGTGTGTGTGTGTGTGTGTGTGTGTGTGTGTGTCCAGCCTACCTGTGTCCTGAGCCTTTGTCCCGAGCCTCCGTCCCGTGCCGAGCCTCCTTGCCTCCGTGCCTCGCCGCCGTGCCTCGCCGCCATGCCTTGCCTCCGGTCCCGTCCCGTCCCGTGCCGTCCTGTGCCTTGCCTCCGTCCCGTGCCCTCTTCGTTCGGCGGCCATTGTAAAATTCAAAAGCTGCGCCGCCGCCTTCGCCTGTGATAGGCGGAACACTGAATTTCCCAGCAGCCTGTGTTCCGCCTATCACGTACATCGTATCATCCTCGTCCGTAGTACGAGGATGATACGAAGTCCGTGATAGGCGGAACACAGGCTGCTGGGAAATTCAGTGTTCCGCCTATCACAGGCGAAGGGGGAGCCGGAGGCGCGGCTTTTGAATCAGAATGGCCGCTGTCTGTCTGCTCGACACGCTGATCGAGCGGGCAGACAGCGATGACTCGAGTATAAGCCGAGGGGGGCACTTTCAGCCTCAAAAAAGAGGCTGAAAATCTCGGCTTATACTCGAGTATATACGGTATGTATATGTATGTGTGTGTGTGTGTGTGTGTGTGTGTATATATATATATATATATATATATATATATATATATATATATATATATAATATATATGTGTGTGTTCTATGTCATTTTCTAGCAAAAAGTAATGATTTTAACTTGAAACCAACAAGTGTCAGAAAAAGGTTTAGTCTTTTTAAACGGTTAAACTCCCCTCAAAGGAAGTTCATTCCTTTGATCTAAAGAACAAAATGGTACATTGTTTATAGTTAGCTCAGCAGCTGAGGAATGTTGTGAAACTTGGCAGACTGCCTGTGTGTTTTTTTTATTTTATTTTTTTTTTGTTTTTTGTTTTTTTACGGCTGTCGACTTGAGCAGAGAATTTTGCATAGAATCGGGAAAATGTTTTAAAATTGAATCGCAATCTCCATTCTTAACAATTAATCGTGCAGCTCTACTAGTACTAGTCGCAGCCCAGTTGCTTTGACAAAATAAAGATGGGCTTTATGATGGGGTGTCCTATGGGCATGGCAGCCGGAGCACTTTCTCCTGTTTAGAAATTGGAATGAGAGGGCGCCCTTTTGGGACACTTATGGCCATTGGAATGGGAATGGGAATGGGAATGCAGTGTTTTGTTATTGGCTGCATTATTGACATTTAAAATATTTCTCAGAGATTTATCCACAGTGTCTTTATCAAAGTTTATGTAGATGCTATTCTGTAAAGCTGTTCCTGTTAATGGCTGGCTTGTTCAGTGAGAACGGAGGGACGCAGTCTAGCTCATTTATTATCGTACATCACAGGACACAGCCATAGTAGTTACTATGTGGGTTATAGGCCACCTTCAGGTGAAGGACACTGGCACACCCTAAGACAAAAGTTCACTCCCTATAAAACCCATCCCACTACTGGCATTACCTCAGTTTTTTCACCAGTGTCTAAGGTGTTGGTCACGAGTGAAGATGTGCTGTGCTGAGCCCCACTAGAGCAATCCTTGCTGGGGCTAGCCATGCAGCTGGATCCATTCAGTGTCTTTTAGGCCAAACTGAATGCTACCTGGGCCTCGTGTCTCAAGAAACAAGGTTTTGCCTGTAAATGCTTCTCTTTTTAGAGAGCTGGACCCGAGGATCCAGTACTTTTGGTATTAAGGCCATAAAGCAGGGGTCTCAAACTGGCGGCCCTCCAGCTGTTGCAAAACTACTAAAAGTCCCATCCTGCCTCTGCCTGTGGGAGCCATGCTTGTAACTGTCAGCCTTGCAATGCATCATGGGACTTGTAGTTTAGCAACAGCTGGAGGGCCACCAGTTTGAGACCCCTGCCATAAAGTTTTACTGGTGGAGGTGCTATTACAGGTCCAGGATTGTGGGTTTGCAGAGGGTCCCCAGCTCCTGAAGATGGCATCCTCCCCCGAGAGTGATATGGCTGGTCAGAGTTAGCCATTCGGGATGTCAGATGCTGCAGCTGCTGTTAGCACTGCAGTCCCTATATATATATATTACTGAAGAGGATTTTTCCCTCAACCATTTTAGGCTTGGAACAAAAAAATGATGCCTTAATCGCATCCCAGAGTGGGACTAAGCGTAATGGGTCCCCGTCCATTACCCAGCACCCTCAAACTGATGAACAGGGGGCAAGAGATGACTCTTTTCTCTTGGGACCAGGAAGAGGCTGATGACTCCTCTCCTAAAGAGTCTAATACGGAAGGATCGTGTTCACAAGAAAGGTTTTTGGTACAATCTCTCACTGAATTGGTCCACTCAACACTTTTTCTACCAGCAGTGGAGTCAGTCGATGAGCCAACTTGTTTGGGTTCGCTAAAGCCTCCCCAACCTATTCATGCTTTTCCTATTAATTCATTAATGAAAAAGCTTATGTATTCTGAGTGGGAGCACCCAGAAAGGTGTTTTTTGGAGGAAAAAAATAAAATAAAAAAAAGTTTTCAACACTATCCTATGGAGGAAGAGTTTCATAAGAAATTGGGGATTCCAGCAATTGACGCTGCTATATCCTCTATCTATCAAAAACTTGACTTGTCCTGTAGACATTGCTCAAATGCTGAAGAAGTTGGAATTCCTATTTAAAAACAATATTTCTCTGACCGGTTCAGTGGTTCAGCCTGTGCTGGCAGCGATCAGGTTATGTCAGTCCTTAAAAGACCAGTTTAAAGAGGTACTAAAGATTATCCCTGATCAGCAGGCCCAAGATTTGGTTGAAATATCAGAGGCGTTATGTTTTACAGTAGACACTATGAAAGATTCAATTCTCCAAGCCTCATGGCTTATGCTTGGGCTGGTATATGTGCATAGAGTTCTATGGTTGAAAAATTGGTCAGCTGAAGCGCCATGCAAAAAGCTCTTGGCTAGTTTTCTTGGTGAATGGTTTGTAGACGATCTGGATATATACTTCCAAATAATTTCTAATGGAAAAAGTTCCCTTTTTACCAGTTAAGTAGTTAAAGCATTTTTTTTTTCTTTTAAACAAGCTTCTTCTTCAGTGCCAGAAGCATCTGCCTCCAGGCAGTCATGACGGTCTCCACCGTCAAATTCAAGAGGTAAACCTCCCGGGTCAACCGGCCCTGGGGGAGGAAACCCACCAAACAAAATACTAAAACCTCTTTGTGAAGGAGCAAGTGGGGGGAAGACTTCTGCAGTTCTCAAGGGTCTGGCAGGAACAGTATCAAGACAAATGGGTGGCGTCCTCAATATCTCTGTTACAGACTAGAGTTCCTGTCTCCTCGTTTTCTCAGATCAAATGTTCCCAGAGACCCAGAAAAAAAGAAGTCTCTTTCTGGCTTTGGATCACTTTCTGGGCTATAGTCCTGTTTTACTGGCGGAGGTGCTATTGCAGGTCCAGGATTGTGGGTTCCCCGGCTCTTGAAGGTTTAACGGAACCCACCGTGAAGGGTGAAGATTGGGTCTGTTGGGTTTTTACCACAGAAAACCCTGCGGCGGGAAAGGTAAGTGGAGTTTTCTAAGAAATTTTTGAATTTTCTTATGATTTGTCTCCTTTCAATCAGTAAATTTTGTCAGGCCTATGGGTCACCACTGGGAGCTCTATGAAGCACATACCTTATGCTTCCTCAAGAGATCACGCTGTGTCCGGAGAAGAAGGCTTCTTTTTCTCTCCAGCCAGCAGCAGATCTCTAGTAAGTCTGGGGGGAGGTTTTCTTCACCAGACACCCCCCCCCCCCCCCCACCTGTGCTGTATTCTCCCCCTCTTCACATGGAAGAGTGTCAGCAGAAAAAAGAAAAAGCAGTCAGCACGCCGCTCTACTCTGTGGCTTCCAGGTTCTCTTCTTGCCATTTTTTTCCCCTCACATGATGATACTACAGGATCAGAGGCTCGTGCGAGAATTTTTTTTCAAAAAGGTGGGGGGCTTAGCGCAGAGTTGGCGTTCTCCAATGTCCAGCGCATGAATGTGTTTTTAAAAGCACTATTATTATTGCTCCAAGCTGACAGAGGGACACGAGTGTAGAGGGGCATGAAAAGTTTGGTGAAACAAGGATTCTTTTTGACACATTTACTATTGCATCAGGCTGAACATTATTAGCAGCGGGCAGGGCTGGACTATTGCTCAAGCAGTGGATGCGATTTCTTCTGGTCGTACCACTGCTTTGTGCTTCGGGCTTTGGTCAGAAGGAGGAGTTGAGACCCCCCCAAAAAATGAGCTAAAGCTCTAGACAGCCTACTCTACAAATAGCATCCTCCCCTGAGAGGGGGAGGCTGGTCAGATTGAGATTGAGGCCATGAAATGTTTTGCAACTGTTTTCAACACTGCAGCCCCTGTTTAGTTTACTAAAGGTCTTTTTTCCTCGGGCATGGAAGGTTTAAAAAAAAAGTTTAGCAACTTTAATCGCATCCTAGTGTGGTCAAGATGCGACAGGTTCTCTTCCATTTCCTAGGACCCTCAAACTGAGGAACTAGGGGCAGGAAAAGACAAATTTCCTCAGGGGACCATGGTGAGGCTGACGACTCCTCTTCTGAGGTGTCAAATGTGAGTCAGCTTTCACAATCTGTAAGATTGATGGACAATTTCTTGCTGAATGGTCTGCTCCACATTTATGTACCTTTACCCAAGTGTTTGGGTTTGCTAGAGCCTCCTCAAGCTGTGCATGTCTTTTCCCGTCCGTTTATTGTTGGAAACGTTTTTTTTATCCGGAGGATCACCCAGATAAGCATTATTTTCCTTTGTAAAAAGTTTTTCACACTTTATCCTATCGTAGAGAAAATTCACTAACTAGGGTATACTAGAAATGAATGCTACTATATCCTTTGTGAATAAGTTTGACTTGTCTGACAGACAATAATCAAATACTTAAAAATCCAACGGATAAAAGATTGGAATTCCTATAAAAAAAAAACACTTTTTTCTCTGGCAGATTGAGTGTCTCAGCCTGTGCTGGCAGTAATTGGTTAATCGTTGAGAGACCAGTTTAAACAGGTGTTCAAGGTTATCCTGCTCAGCAGGCCCAGGAGGCAGCTTTGTTTGCAATAGTTGCTATGACAGATTCTTCAGGCCTTGCGCCCTTCGCTAAGCATCATGCAAGAATCACCTGAAACGGCTATATATATATATATATATATATATATATATCTCCAAAGAATTTATGGTGAATGAGTACCCCCTTTGCCATTTAAGTGAAGGAGTAAATGTATTTTTGTTTCAAAGCTTCTTCTGTGCCAGGGGCATTAGCCTCCAGGCAGTCACGACAGCTTCAAAAGATAATTCTCAGGGTTAACCCCAGGGAAAAAAGAGGTCTTGGGGTGAGGAAACCTACAAGATACTGAAGCCTCCTTATGAGCAGATGCCCCCGCTCGCTCAATAGGGAACATTCTTCTGCAGTTCTCTAGGATCTGGCAGAAAGAGCGTCAAGGCCAATGGGTGGACTTCCTCAATAGCTCCAAGATACAAACTGGAGTTCCAAGAGTTCCCGTTTCCTCCTTTTCTCAGATTAAAGACCCAGAGAAGTCTTTCTCTCAAGCATTGGACCATCTTTTTCCAAAAAGCGTTCATGGTGGGCCCCATGTAAGAGCAGAGGTTGGGGTTTGGTTAAATCCAAAAGGACAGTCTGGATCTCAAAAATCTAAATTCAATTCCTGAATGCAACCTTTCTTTTTTTGCATGGAGTCCATCCAATCCGTTATCTCCACTCTACAAGGAGGAGAACCTCTGGCGTCAATCGACATCAAAGATGCATATCTCCATATGCCTATTTCCTCGCTCACTTTTTAAAGTGGAAAAATCTTAATTTTCAGTTTGTAGCTCGGCCCTCTGGTCTGGTCTAGCTACTGCACCTTGAGTACAAGGGTTCTGGCACCTCTTCTAGTCAGATTGAGGGCCCACGGTATAACAATTATGGTTTACCCAGTTGATCTGTGCTTGATAGACCAGTCGATACCCCACTTAGACCAAAGTATGGTCACCACATTCGAAATTTGTTTTTTTTTGGTTGCCATATCTTCTGCAAGAAGAGCATCAGAGTTGGCTGCTCTTTCTTGTAAAGAGCCATATTTGATTATGCATAAGGATAAGGTTGTATTGCGTCTCCATCCTAATTTCCCACCAAAGGTTTTTCATTTAAACCAGGCTATTGTTCTGCCTTCATTTTTTCCAGAACCTCGTACTGCGTAAGAAAGGTCACTGCATTCTCTTGGTGTGGTGACAGCAGTCAAAGTCTATTTGAAGGTGACTGCTCAGATTCGTAAAACGGATGTTTTGTTTGTGTTGCCAGAAGGTCCTAAGAGATAACAGGTCAGGCAGCATCGAAATCTACTATTTCTAAATGGATTAATCAAGTGATTGTTCAAGCTTATGGTTTAAAGCGGAAAATTACACCTTTTCATTTTAAAGTGCACTCCTCAAGGGCTATTAATGCTTCCTGGTCAGTGCATCACCAAGCCTCCATGGCTCAAATTTGCAAGGCCGCAACTTGGTCTTCAGTCCATACATTTACCAGGTTCTATCAAATAGATGTAAAAGGTCATGAGGATATTGCCTTTGGGGCAGTGTACTGCAGGCTGTAGTATAAGTCATCTAGTCTCTTAGTGGCCTACTTTTGGTGTGTCTCCCTCCCTTCAGTTGGCATTGCTATGGGACATACCACATAGTAACTACTATGGCTCTGTGTCCCGTGAAGTACTATAAGAAAATAGGTTTTTAAAACTGCTTACCTGTAAAATCGTTTTCTTTTAAGTAAGGGGCGGCACAGTGGTGTAGTGGTTAGCACTCTCGCCTAGCAGTAAGAAGGTTCAAATCCCAACCACGACACTACCTGCCTGGAGTTTGCATGTTCTCCCTGTGCTTGCGTGGGTTTCCTCCGGGTACTCCGGTTTCCTCCCACACTCCAAAGACATGCAAGTAGGTTAATTGGCTTCTGTCCAAAATTGGCCCTAGTATACAAATGGGGACCTTGGATTGTGGGCTCCTTGAGGGTAGGGATGGATCTGAGTGTGCTATGTACAGGGATAGGGACAATTGTAGACACTCAGGTTGGCCTGGTGTCTTTATTCAACCTTACTAACTATGTAAATCATGGGACACAAGTCCCTCCCTTCTTTTTGGTATACACGTGTATTGCTTTTCTACAAAACTGAGGTACTCCCAGTAGTGGCAGGGGTTATATAGGGAGTGCACTTTTTGTCTTAGGGTGTGCCAGTGTCCATCACCTCAAGGTGGTCTATAACCCACATACAGTCAGGTCCGTAAATATTGGAAGATCAACACAATTCTAATCTTTTTGACTCTATACACCACCAAAATGGATTTGAGATGAAACAAACAAATGTGCTTTAACTGCAGACTATCAGCTTTAATTTGAGGTTATTTACATCCAAATCAGATGAACAGTGTAGGAATTACAACAGTTTGTATATGTGCCTCCCACTTTAAGGGACCAAAAGTAATGGGACAATTGACTGCTCAGCTGTTCCATGGCCTGGTGTGTATTACCTCATTATCCCATTTACAAGGAGCAGATAAAAGATTCAGAGTGACCTGCTCATGATCCAAAGCATACCACCTCATCACTGTAGCATCATGGTGGTAGTGTCATGGCGTGGGCATGTATGGCTGCCAATGGAACTGGTTCTCTTTTATTGATGATATGACTGCTGACAAAAGCAGCAGGATGATTTCTGAAGTGTTTCGGGCAATATTATCTGCTCATATTCAGCAAAATGCTTTAGAACTCATTGGACGGCGCTTCACAGTGCAGCTGGACAGTGACCCGAAGCATACTGCGTAAGCAGCCAAAGGGTTTTTTTAAAGGGAAAGAAGTGGAATGTTATGCAATGGCCAAGTAAATCACATGGCCTGAATCTGACTGAGCATGCATTTCACTTGCTGAAGGCAAAACTGAAGGGAAAATGCCCCAAGAACACGCAGGAAGTGAAGACAGTTGCAGTAGAGGCCAGGCAGAGCATCACCAGGCATGAAACCCAGAGTCTGGTGATGTCTGTGTTCCAAATTTCAGTCTGTAATTGACTGCAAAGGATTTGCAATCAAGTATTAAAAAGTGAAAGTTTGGATGATTGTTAATCTGCCCCAATACTTTTGGTCCCTTAAAGAGGAAGTAAACCCTAATGGGTTTACTTCCTCTTTCATTCCCTGCAAAGGCAAAGCATAATGGACTACTATGCATCGCATAGTAGCCCATTATGTGTCACTTACCTGACACAGGAGCCAGCGAAGTCACCGCTGTCCCCTGTAGTCCGGCGCATCCATCTTTTTGGTGGGGTCTCGCAGCTCCGCCGCTGTCATTCGGCGGAGCCGCGATGACGTCACTCCCGCGCATGCGCACGGGAGCCGACACACGCGGCAGCTCCCTTGTTGGAAATGCCGCGCTCAGAGCGCCTGCGCGCCGCTGTCTACGGCGCATGCGCCGTAGACAGCGGTGCCTGTCTTCGGGCAAATATCTCCTAAACCGTGTAGGTTTAGGAGATATTTCTTGGACCTACAGGTAAGCCTTAATCTAGGCTTACCTGTAGGTCAAAGTGGTTTGTAAGGGTTTACAACCACTTTAAGTGGGAGGCACATATACAAACTGTTGTAATTCATACACCGTTCACCTGATTTGGATGTAAATACCCTAAATTTAAAGCTGAAAGTCTGCAGTTAAAGCACATCTTGTTTGTTTCATTTCAAATCCATTGTGGTGGTGTATAGAGCCAAAAGGATTTGAATCGTGTTGATGTCCCAATATTTATGGACCTGACTGTAGTAACTACTATGGCTCTGTGTCCCGTGATGCACTTAAAAAAAAAAGGATTTTACAGGTAAGGTGTTTTAAAAATCCTATTATTGTTGTTAGGTTTACTCCGATTCAATTACATTATTATGGATTTCCAGTATAGAATTATACTGTATATGTGTCTGGTTTAAGCTCTCTTCTGAGATCTTTCCTTTCAAATATAAACTACTATAACTTGTTAAATATTCCATTCTATAATTTGAACAAACAAAAAAAATAATTGTGTATGAAAAAAACACTGCACACATACTGGTGCATAAAAATTGCAAAACCCACCTTTTTATGCTCTATGGCCTCTGCTAAAGAATATACCTTATTTATCGGCATATGTCACGCACTTTCTCCCCCCCCCCCCCCCCCCCTTAAAATCAGGGGAACATCATGGGTGTGTGTTATGCGCCAATCCCCTGCTGATGGTGACCACAGGAGCGAGCGGTGTCGATATACATACATAGCTGAGTGTACTCGGCTAGTCTCTGCATCTCTCGGCTCTGCTCACGCCCAGTCCCGCCATTGGACTTGTGCTATGTCCATCATAGGGCGGGACTGCGAGAGGAGCCAGCACCATTTTTAAACTGCAAGGATACACTGATAAGGCTGCATTGATGGGCATTTAAATGCAAGTTTTTTTTTTTCCTTTAGACTTCCCTCCTAAACTTGGGGTGCATGTTATACACCGATAATACGGTATATATGTTTGGGGGTTCTAAGTCATTTTCCAGAAAAAAATACACATTTTTACTTATAAACAAAAATCGTCAAAAAAAGCCTGGTCTTCAAGTGGTTAATAAGCAAATATTGACTTTCTGTAAAGCCTGTGCGTTCCTATTGGACAGTGAGGCTGGTCCACAAGGGACAGCTAATGAGAACAAAATATTCTGGTAACTGTATGTGGTAATAATTCTCTCTCCCACCCACTTCTATTTATATTTTTCTTCATATTGATGGGCAGACCAAGCTGTCCATAAAAAGTGACAGGTACAGGGCTGCGATAAACTTTAACATGGACAGATTTGCTAACGCCTTTGTTGGTTTAACTCTTGAAAAGGAAAAAAAAAAAAAGTTTCTGTACTGCTGGCCTTTAACAGGTGACGTTTCTGATAGTTGTTTTAATTTGTTTTTTACTTTTACATTTTTCACATGTAAAATCGAAGCTTTTTTATTTTTTAGAAAATTTCTTAGAATCCCCAAACATTACATACTTTCTGAAAGAGGCCCCTAACAATAAAATGGTGGCAGCTGCATTTTTTTTTTTTTTTTTGCACAGCTTTTTATCAGATGAATACAAATGTCCAGGACAAATAATTTTATTTAGTGAAATATAAAAGATGACGTTACATTTAGTAAATAGTTCCAACAGCTCAATATAGAGTCAATTGTGAATTCTGGCCCTAGAATTATTGCTTTCACATTAGTTGGAATATCTCGCATTGTAGTTCAATTGTTTACATATGCGTGTGGGGGGGGGGGGGGGGGTGCATTTTTCCCTTTTTTTTTTTTTTATTGAATTTTATTGCAATCGCAAAAGTGCTAACACGCCTCAGACCACTCCCCCCCCCCCCCCCCCAATGTGATTTAGCTTTTGGCAGGTACTTTTCGTGAAGATATCAGAGGTCTGATGTCACCCCTTCTCTCAAAAGCAGCAAAATAAGCAATGATTGTGAAGAACTGGAGAACGCTGGAGCCACTGTAGGGGGGAGTCTTTCTCTGTAGTTGCTTTTAGGTTGTATGTATACATACAGCTATCAGAAATTAGCATGTGCATGTTGGAATTGCCTAGGTAGCTGCAGATATGTCTGAAGTCAGTAATTTACTAGGTAGTAAAGCAAGGTTTAGGATGACCATCTTTGGAGCCTGTGTCTTTTAAAAGCAAGCTAGCAATGACGTCTCATATAAATCCCCTATTTTTGCTTCTCCCACTATTGCTTAGTTGCATTATTGGTGCAGTAGCTATAAAAAGAGGTCACAGAGGGTCCAGAAGCAAAGGTGTGGTTCTTGAGCTTTCCTTGATGATCCCACTTAATGGAGTTGCCAGTCAACCAAGACAATTTCCAACACACTGCCTTCTTTAACCTTCAGCCAGGATAAAAATTATGGAAACTTTGCTACAGCACATGTTTGCTAGAGGTCCCATGAGGACATTTGGTTGAAATATACAAAAGCTTCTACAGGAAAGTTGGTGTAACCCCACCCTAATATTGGTACAAAAGGTTTTCCAGGCTCCGTACCACCCTTTTATTTTGCTATCTTGGTGACGTTAGAACACTGCTTGGTTGGAGGATGTTGACCAAGCAATTGGTATATTATTTTCTATATTAAGGAGGAGATCAAAGGCAAATGTAAGAGCCAACACAATAACTCTTAAATGCCCAGACCACTACAGACAATTCAGTTTTGTGTAGCTGTAGTGATTTGAACTAATTGCTGTTTGTATTTTATTTTATTGGGGACATAATCTACTCCTTTTGTAGTGCTTACTAAGATGCTGCAGTCATAAATAGATTTAAGGGGCGATTCATACTGGGGAACATGCTATGCATTCATGGGCTGAAATCACACCGCACCAAAAGTAATGCCTGCACTAATTCTGGAAACTTGCTGCAACCACTTTGCATGGTACTTCTGTACCAGGTGATAATGTGTGGGCCAACGCACTGCCTTTGCAACCTGGGTTGTGGGTGTCAACATAATATTGACACCCGCTGCAGTTTGCTTTAAAGTGTGTTTTTAAATGTGCAATAATACAACATGTTTTTTTTTCCACTGTGTTCTGGTGTGAACTGGCCCTTAGAGATTTGCAAAATGGAACTATATGTATGCCCTATGATGTTTTAACCATTTGGACTATAGGTTTGTTGAATTGATGAAAGATGGATACAACTTCGCTAAAATCAACATTTCATATTTCATGTGGAAAGGTTTAGAATGAATCAGTATCTGGAACTGAGGTAATATCTCACCAAGGGGTACACTGAAAGCAACAAAAGCTACAATATCCATAACTAACAAAGTTTTGAGAAAATGTGTGTGTGTGTGTGTGTGTACAGTGCCTTGCAAAAGTATTCGGCCCCCTTGAACTTTTCAACCTTTTGCCACATTTCAGGCTTCAAACATAAAGATATAACATTTAAATTTTTTGTGAAGAATCACCAACAAGTGGGACACAATTGTGATATGGAACGAAATCTATTGGATAATTTAAACTTTTTTAGCAAAAAAAAAACTGAAAAGTGGTGCGTGCAAAATTATTCGGCCCCTTTACTTTCAGTGCAGCAAACTCACTCCAGAAGTTCAGCGAGGATCTCTGAATGATCCAATGTTGTCCTAAATGACTGATGGTGATAAATAGAATCCACCTGTGTGTAATCAAGTCTCTGTATAAATGCACCTGCTCTGTGATAGTCTCAGGGTTCTGTTGAAAGCGCAGAGAGCATCATGAAGACCAAGGAACACACCAGGCAGGTCCATAAAACTGTTGTGGAGAAGTTTAAAGCTGGATTTGGATACAAAAAGATTTCCCAAGCTTTAAACATCCCAAGGAGCACTGTGCAAGTGATCGTTTTGAAATTGGAAGGAGTATCAGACCACTGCAAATCTACCAAGACCTGGCCGTCCCTCTAAACTTTCAGCTCAGACAAGGAGAAGACTGATCAGAGATGCAGCCAAGAGGCCCATGATCACTCTGGATGAACTGCAGAGAACTACAGCTGAGGTGGGAGAGTCTGTCCATAGGACAACAATCAGTCGTACACTGCACAAATCTGGCCTTTATGGAAGAGTGGCAAGAAGAAAGCCATTTCTCAAAGATATCCATAAAAAGTCTCGTCTAAAGTTTGCCACAAGCCACCTGGGAGACACACCAAACATGTGGAAGAAGGTGCTCTGCTCAGATGAAACCAAAATCAAACTTTTTGCCCACAATGCAAAACGATATGTTTGGCGTAAAAGCAACACAGCTCATCACCCTCAACACACCATCCCCACTGTCAAACATGGTGGTGGCAGAATAATGGTTTGGGCCTGCTTTTCTTCAGCAGGGACAGGGAAGATGGTTAAAATTGAGGGAAAGATGGATGCAGCCAAATTCAGGACCATTCTGGATGAAAACCTGTTGGAGTCTGCAAAAGACCTAAAACTGGGACAGAGATTTATCTTGCAACAAGACAATGATCCCAAACATACAGCAAAATCTACAAAGGAATGGTTCACAAATAAATGTATCCAGGTGTTAGAATGGCCAATCGAGAATCTGTGGAAAGAGCTGAAAACTGCTGTTCACAAACGCTCTCCATCCAACCTCACTGAGCTCGAGCTGTTTTGCAAGGAAGAATGGGCAAGAATTTCAGTCTCTCGATGTGCAAAACTGATAGAGACATACTCCAAGCGACTTGCAGCTGTAATCGCAGCAAAAGGTGGCTCTACAAAGTATTAACGCAAGGGGGCCGAATAATTTTGCACGCCCCACTTTTCATTTTTTTATTAGTTAAAAAAGTTTCAAAAATCCAAAAGATTTCGTTCCACTTCACAATTGTGTCCCACTTGTTGGTGATTCTTCACAAAAAATAAAAATTGTATATCTTTATGTTTGAAGCCTGAAATGCGGCAAAAGGTTGAAAAGTTCAAGGGGGCCAAATATTTTCGCAAGGCACTGTATGTATGTATTGTGAGGGGTTAGCTCGGCAGCGGATGTGTGTGACCCCCTGGATGGGTTCACAACACAAAATCAGGCACAGCAGACAGCGTTGTAGTTGGAAAAAACAAAAGGTGCGGTTTATTTATGCTACATGCAGTGAAAAAATGTAACAGCCAAACAAAAGAAAAACAAAAATAAATCCTGGTCAGCTTGACCTCTAATTACACACATAGATTCCCTGTCTAACAACTGAGTGCAGCCTTGTGCTGCACCAGTCCCTGTCTCTGTTGTAGAGGTTTGCCACACAGGCGTTAACTCACCGCACAGAACAGGTGTCACACTCCCCAGTCTATACAAACACTAAACTGGTTCCAGGATGGAGCATCTCCCTAAGCATGCTGGGGTTTTTTGTAGAGGTCTTAATGAGCCCACTTACTTCAGCTGGGCTCATTAACTCTTCCCCTATAGGACTCTCAGCACTCCCCTCTAGTTGTACAAGTCCGCATAAAGCCTGAATCTAGGGCATACATATTTTCCATCCTGGATACAACCAGGTGATTTTACCTGCGTGCTGCCACAGCATATATATAATAATCTCTAAAGATGTCCAGTTTGCCCTTGAATATAGATAAACTGTTCTGAATTGTTGAGGGATTTCGAACAGTTTATTAATATTCAAGGGCAAATGGGACATCGTTTGGGTCCTTCATGGTAAAAAGATGACATATTGGATGTATAAGAGAAAAAAAACCCACACACCACAAGCACACTTCCTCAAAACTGTTAGTTATGGATATTGTAGCTTTTGTTGCTGTCGGTATATCCCTTGGTGAGATTTCTTCTCAATTCCACATGAATCTTTATAATCCTTCTAGGTAAAAATACCGTATTTATCGGCATATAGCACGCACCCCAAGTTTAGGAGGAAAGTGTAAGGAAAAAAACATACATTTAAATGCCCAGTAATTCAGCCTTGTCAGTCATTTGCAGCCTTGTCAGTGTTGTTGCAGGCTTGCCGTTTAAAAAATGGCGCCACCGAGATACAGAGCAGATGTCCTGTGTATCTCGGCAGGGCTCGGTAGCTCTCGGACGTTCTCGTCGGCTTTTGACTATTTTCGACTGCTTTTGGTCAATCCAAAAAATAGCCGAAAACCACAGAGAATGGCCAAAAGCCGCAGAGAATCGCACAATCGGCGGGGGATCGGCGTATAACACGCACCCATGATTTTCCCCTGATTTTAAGGGAGAAAAGGTGCGCATTATACGCCAATAAATATGGTAAGTAGCAAGGCATTATCACTCTTGTTTTTAACTGATGAACTTCAGAGTCCTTAAAAAAACTAAAATGAAATAAAACGACTTTTTCTGATTTTGTATTGGTCCCTGCAGCACCCAAAATAATTTAAGTCTAATGGATTACCTTAAATTGTATAAAAAGCCCTAACCGGGAACTTTTTTGTTCTGTTTGGTCTATTAACTATACTTTTTGTGTTATCAAGTCTCTCTGTGGACTATGGAACTACTCCCTTTTTTTGTAGAGGACTGGAAGGGGTTCTGTAGTCTATCAAGAGACATGGTAACAATGCAAACTGATGGCCAAGACAGTGACAACACTGCTCCTCCGTAGATACAGTAATGGTGGTTGCCCTTGAACAGACAGTGTCTTACTGACCAGGGGAAAATAAAGGACAACCGGCTTGGTGAAAAAAAAAATAATGCATTGGTGCAACATTACAAGTTTATTCTTGGGTTTAGATATAATTTTATTTGCCACTTCTAATCACCGGATGAAGCCTTAATATATATGCTTTTTTTCTGTCTTTTGCATTTATTTATTTTTTGATCTGTGTTTTATATGCACTGCACATTTTAAAAAACCCTTTTTAATCCACATGAATGGCCAAAATTCAGGATTGTGCTCCCAGAATATGTATGTATGCAAGCCTTCTTTTGTCTCCAAACTTTATAAACAAAAGACCAGTTTACTGTCCTTCAGACTTTAGGGGGGGGCGGACTAGGGCCAGTGGGAGTACACTGTGCTCTATCTTTGGTTTTAGTGTAAGGAATAGTGCCCCATCATTGGTATCAATGGAAGGAGTTAATGCCCTATTGTTGGTGTCAGTGGGAGATATAATGCCCCATTGTTGGGGACAGGAATTGTGCCCCATTGTTTGTGTTAGTGGATAGAATAGTGCCCCAAGGGGTGGATAAAGGCAAGCAAAGGGCCACATTTGGCCCCTGGGCTGGTCTAATGCAACGCATTAGGTAAAATATTTAATGGAGCAAAATGCATGACCAAATAATCTGGTGTGAATGACCTCCATATGTTTTAAGTTTGGTTTTACTTTGACTCTCATTTTTTGCATTGTACTTTTAAATTAGTGTATATTAGAGGAACATCTAGATTTGTGTATATACAACAAGCAAAACGCACAAGAGCATATTTCTTTATCGTATATCACAGGACACAGAGCAGCCATAATATCTTAGTGGGTTATACGCCACCTACTGGTGAATGGGCACTGGTAAATCAATAAAACCAGAAGTCTCCCCTCTATAACCCCTCCTACACAGGAAGTACCTCAGTTTTTTCGCCAGTGTCTGTTAGGTGGATGGTCACTGATGTGACACGTGTTCTTGAAGCATACGTGGAGGTCTGGACGGTTCTATTAAGAATCATGGACTTCAATCGGAATCCACTTGGAAAAGCTATCAGCCAAAATGGATGGTACCTGAGCCTAATTGGAAGGAGAAAAGATTCCTTGAGGTTTTGCTTGTAATGCAGCCTTATGGCGCTAGACCATGTGTAATGGAACCCTGTGCAGTGTTTGTTCTGATCAAGGTGCTTTCCTGCAGGGTGCTATACAGGTTGAGTAAATAGAAAGATCCCCTAACAAGGAGATCACTGTACCCCCCCCCCCCCCCTGGTACAGAGGGACTTTTAAGGCAGACCAAAATATGAGTAAAAAATATATTACAAATTTATTCACAAAAATGATACACAAAATCGTTTTATAGAACAGTATAAAAACCCATACATATAAATATATAGTCTGCACAACATCAAAGGTTTCATATATGGTTTTATAATGTAAACTCCAAAACGACTGACATGTTTCAGGAAAACATTCCCTTCTTCACAGGCATATCTAAGGAGAACAAATGGCTGTAGTCATTTATTTGTAAATGAACAAAACAACTGAGAATAAATCTCATATCAAGAGTAAATAGTTGTGTGTGAGTATATATATATATATATATATATATATATATATATATATATAACCTATGGTTCCCTAGCACTTTCTGGCTGTGCATCTCCGTGGAGCGATCTATCAATTAATTCTGGGTAAAGAAAGATGGCAAGGGGAATGCTGCAGGTGGATCTACTATATTCCAAGTTCTTCAACAAGTGGGAATAGGTTGTGTCTGGGACGAAAGTCCCACCGGCTATAGGGACAGATGCACTGGTAACACCTTAGGGACTAGTTCTCCCTTATTTGATGCTTTTCCTCTTTTTCAAAGAATTTGGGAGGTGGTAACACTAATAGTGTTAAAGGAATTAGCCCAGGAAGGCTTGGTACGCTGACCTAGAGAGGCTTGCAGGGATCACTCCTTGAACACTCCCAGTCCAGTGGAGTCCTGTATCTCAGTACTGTTGAGCCCTGGAAGCCAGTTTCGGCGAACTTCAATTACAGATCTTGGAAATTTTGTTTTGCCTGTGGTAAAAGCCAGGGAGTGGCACCCACAGGAATATGAGTGGGAATTTTTTTTATTTTCTTCAATCAGTAGGGGAAAGTAGATTAAGTACCATTAAGGATTCAACTTCATCCCTATCCATTTTTTCCAAAGGCTATTGTTTCTTCAGGAAGGGAGGGTCATACATCCCAGGAGTCTTCAGAAGACTCCGGGATGTAAGCATACATCCCAGGAGTCTTCTGGAGGGGAGGAGGGGCTTTCACAGCTAAGCACATCCTTATGTCTGCATGCCTGAGATGAGGGCAGATGGATTCCAGAAAGTAATTGCTACATGAATCATCTACCCTTAAGATGGCCATGGCCAGAAATGCTAGGGGGGTGTTTTTGTAAGTGATTTCTCAGCAATAATAAAGGTTGGAGACATGGATGGGTGAGTTTTCTTTAAATATTAAAAATGAAAAAGCGTTTAGGGTTGTGGCGCTCATATAGTGTAATTCTGCTTTAAGACAGTTGACAGAACAGACTCATTGGGGGAGCAGTGGGAATAATACCACACTTACAAAGAGGTCCTTGGAACTATGAAGGCACCAGTAGATGGTAGGACAATTCGCCACTGCTTAAGGAACCCCTAACAAACTTAAACTCTGGAGGAACTGTCATTCAAAATGGCCGCATTTAGTTTTTTTGGTAGAAGAGAGGTTTTTCTCTCTGCTCTTGGTAGTTTATTATGTACATTTTCAAGTTATTTTCAGCATCTGAAAATGGCAAAAAATGGAGTTGGGTGCCAGGAACAATGTAATTACTATGTGTCTGTGCAGCGGTTGTAACATCTGTGGTCTCCCACTGCTTAATTAGGAGCTTTGGGAACTGAAAGAAACTGACTGGTGGAACTATGGAGCCTGATGGAAGGCACAAAAAGGATGGCACGGGTACTTCAGTTCTGCATTAAGAAGGTGATGCTACATTTAACGATGCTGAAGGGCACCCTTGGGCTACGCTTCCTAATAGCCTTAAAAAAGAAAACCTTTTGATGACTGAATTACAGCTACTACCCAAAAGTTCTTTATTTTACAGAAAGGGTGGTTGTTCTACTGTTTTGTATGACATTTTGCTGCAAATAGATAGCTTTTCCAAATATTTATGACCAGTTTGGTCCAAGATGACCATGTAAATGACAATATATTACAATCTTGAAAGGTGTGAATCTATTTATGTTTTTATGCACCCAGGTAATTTACATGATGTTACTCATTCAGGTAATAAATTGCTGAGAAGATAAGAGAGCTTCACACCCTAATCTGACTTGACCCAATCCCTCACCTAATTGAGTCAAGAGTTTCCTGTCAGTGACTCAGGTCACATACCTTGCAGATCCACATTGCAGAAGCATATCTAGTGAACAGTCATTTTATAGGTAATGCTGTAAACCCTTTAAGTTATTCATTGCAAGATTTGCTTCTAGTAATTTTCAGGAGGATCTCACTGAGGATTGATTACCACTTTAGTGATCTTTTGTTTTATGTTAAAGCACCCTGTGCTAGTCTAGGTTCACATCTATGTGGTTGATGTGGTATTCAGGCATGTTTTACATTTTTAAACCTGCATTTTTGCATGCAGTTTTCATGCATTTTGTGTTTTGTTGTTTCTTTTTAACACACTGTGTATAGCTGGTTGCTAAGGAGCGGGCTGGGAAGCCGGCCATTGCGTCTTTAACAACCGATGAGTCATCAGCTGTCAGGGAGCTTCCCCAGTGACAGCTGAATGTAATAAATAAAATTGTCAGCAGTTAAAAAAAAACATTGTGGAGTCCCCCCCCCCCCTCCCCAAATTCATACCAAGTCCTTTGGGTCTGGTATGGCTTTGGAGGGAAGAAGCCCATGCCAAAATTAAAAAGCCCCCCTAATACCTACCAGACCCTCATCAATGCATGCAGCCTGGCAGGTCAGGAAAGGGAGGGGTCGTGCAAGTGCCCCGTCATCTTTGGAGCGGTGTATACACCGCTTCTGAAGCGCCCCTGCCCATTGAAATGAATGGGCAGCACCGCTGGCAAAGCGCCACTGCAGTGGCGCTTAAAAGTGGCCCCCACTAATGGCCGAAAACCTCCACAAAAACAATGGTAAAGCGCCGCTAAAAATAGCAGCGCTTTGCCACCGACGCCCCAGTGTGAAAGTAGCTTAAGTGACATAACGTTTTTCAGATCATGAACTTTGCCTTGTGCAGTGACACCTAATATCACCAGACCTGCACCTTTTGCTCTCCTACAAACGTGTCTATTTGCCCCATATTGACACTATATCCACTGGAGCATTGGTATTTTGTAGAGTAGGGGACTGGTCAGAGAGAGATTACTTTGATGCAAAGCTTAAACATGTATTGCACTGTATCTGAACTAAAAATCGCTGTTTGGTGCAAAGTTTGCTTTCAAACTTTGCTTTGCAAAACTTTCAGCAATGTCCAATATGTCCCGATGATGTGTGCGTGTTCGCCCGCACCCAACACATGCTCTTGTGCTTGTATGTACATGGGTGTGGTAGCTTTTAATTTTTTTAATTTTTATTTTTTATTAACCACTTGACCATTTGGCACTTAAACCCTCTTCCTAACCAGACCAATTTTCAGCTTTCAGTGCTCTCACATTTTAAATGACAATTACTCAGTCATGCAACACTGTACCCATATGAAATTTTTGTCCTTTTTTTCCCACAAATAGAGCTTTCTTTTGGTGGTATTCAATCACCACTGGGTTTTTTATTTTTTTCGCTATAAAAGAAAAAAGACCGAAAATTCTGTAAAAAAAATAATACATTTTCTTCGTTTCTGTTATAAAATTTAGCAAATTTGTAATTTTTCTTACTGCTAAAAATCTTTGGTAAAAATAAGTACAAATTGGTGTATATTACTTGGTCTTTGTGAAAGTTATAGTCCATAAGCTATGGTGCCAATATCTGAAAATTGATTACACCTGAAGTACTGATGGTCGATCTCATTTTTTGAGACCCTAACATGCCAGAAAAGTACAAATACCCCCCAAATTACTCCTTTTTGGAAAGAAGACATTCCAAGGTATTTAGAATAAAGATGCATGGTGAGGTTTTTGAAGTTATAATTTTTTCCCACAATTCTTTGCAAAATCCAGATTATTTTTTATTTTTTTTAACAAAATTATCATATTAGCAGGTTATTTCTCACAGCATATGCATACCACAAATTAAACCCCAAAACACATTCTGCTATTGCTCCCGAGTATGGCGATACCACATGTGTGAGACTTTTACACAGCGTGGCCACATACAGAGGCCCAACATGCAGGGAGCACCTGCAGGTGTTCTGGAGCATCCAGGACAAATCTGACATTTCTCTCCTCCTATGTAAAAATCATCATTTATTTGCTAGAACATTACATAGAACCCCAAAACATTATATATATATTTTTAACAAAGACCCTAGAGAATACAATGGCGGTTATTGCAATACATGCGATACCTCACATGTGTGGTTTAAACACCGTTTTCATATGTGGGCGGGACTTAGTTATGCGCTCGCTTCTGCACACGGGGACAGGGGCGATTAAAAAAAAAAATTATTGTTCATTTTACTTTATTTTGACACTTTTTCCCCAAAAAATACATTTTTTGATCACTTTTATTCCTATTACAAGGAATGTAAACATTCCTTGTAATAGGAATATAGCATGACAGGTCCTCTTTACAGTGAGATATGGGGTCAATAAGATGGCTCATCTAGGCTGGGAAGCCTGAAATCAAAACAGATCCTGGCTTCAATCGTATTGGCGAGTCGGTAGAAGTGGCGGGGGGTGGAGTCCCCTCTCGCCTCCCGCAAGAACGATCAAGCAGTGGAACAGCCACTATGATCATTCTTATGGTGTAGGGAATCGCCGGCTGAAAAAGCTGATATCTGAATGATGCCTGTAGCTGCAGGTATCATTCAGATATCCCTGCACAAATCAAGGACGTCATATGGAAGTGGTTAAAATGCATTTTTTTTTTAAACACGAAGTTCTCCATTTTATACAGTATTTCTAACATAACATGTACATACCAAAAATGACATCCCAAAATAGATTCTTCTACTCCGGAGTACAGCGATACCACATGTGTGAGACTTCCACAGCCTGGTCACATACAGAGGCCGAGCATGGCTGGGTATGGAGGGATGGCTTAGCATGGATGGATGGATGGATGTGACTGCAATTGTCACTGAGCAGCACTGTGGCCACTACAGATCCAGCCCACAGAGCTGCTGCCATCCGATCTCTACCCTCCACTGTACAGATCAGTACACAGAGGAACCAGCGTCATGACATAATGCCAGTTTGTATACAAGTGATCGCTCCGTCATTTGACGGTGCGATCACGTGGTAGACAACTGCGATCAGCGGCTGTTTACCGTGATTCCTGATGCAGGACCCGAGAGTGAGAGTGGGATTCTGGGAGGTCATCACTGTACGCCCTCCAAGAGTTATCCAACCGCCCTGTAGCCATCATTCAGCTATGGGCCGGTTGGTAAGTGGTTAAACTTTCATTTTTAACCACTTCAGCCTCTGAGCATTTGGCTGGCCAAAGACCAGAGCACCTTTTGCGATTCGGCACTGCATCACTTTAACTGACAATTGTGTGGTCGTGCGACATGGCTCCCAAATAAAATTGATGTTCTTTTTTTCCCCACAAATAGAGCTTTCTTTTGGTGTATTCGACCACTTCTGCGGTTTTTATTTTTTGCTCTATAAACAAAAGAATGACAATTTTTGAAAAAAAAAACGCATTTTTTACTTTTTGCTATAATAATTATCCCCAAAAAATATATATAAAAAATGTTTTTTCCTCAGTTTAGGCCAATACGTATTCTACATATTTTTGGTAAAAAAAAAAAATCGCAATAAGCGCCTGATTGGTTTGCACAAAAGTTATAGCGTCTACAAAATAGGGGATAGTTTAATGGCATTTTTATTACAATTTTTTTTTTTTTTTTACTAGTAATGGCATCGATCAGCAATTTTTATAGTGACTGCAACGTTAGGGTGGACACATCATACACTTTTGGCACTATTTTGGGACCATTCACATTTATACAGATGTCAGTGCAATTAAAAATGCACTGATTACTGTGTAAATGTGACTGTCAGTGAAGGGGTTAACCAGGAGGGGGTGCTGCAGTGGTAAAGTGTGTCCTAGGGAGCGATTCTAACTACGTGGGGCTGTGTGACAGAACACTGATCACCGTTCCCGATTAGAGGGAGCCGTGATCAGTGACATGGTCACTAAGCAGAACAGCAAAATGCTTGTTTACATTAGCATTTTCCCGTTCTTCCTCTCTGCGAGATGATCACGGGTATCCCCGTGGACAGACTCACGGCGGGCACATGCGCCTGCTATCCAAGCCTCCCGAGATCACGTACATTAACGTGATTTCGCGCAGCGGAGCCAACCTGTGGCGGCTGGTCTGGCACCTTATGTGATAGCATGGTGCAGGTGACGGTTCAAGACGTAAAAGGGGTTTATTTACTAAATCTGGTGTAGCTCTGCATAGAAAATAATTGGCTTCCAGGTTTCTTTTGTCAAAGCTTGATTGAACGAGCTGAAGTTAGAAGCTGATTGGCTACCATGCACAGCTGCACCAGATTTTGCACTCTCCAGTTTTAGTAAATCGTCCCTAAAAGCCTTGTACACACGATCGGCTTTTCCCACGGGAAATGTGTGATGACAGGCTGTTGGCGGAAAATCGGACCGTGTGTATGCTCCTATCGGACAATTGTTGTCAGATTTTCTGCAGACATGTTGGATTGCAGGTTTTAAAAAAACTTTGCGGACAAATGTCTGTCGGATTTTCCGAGGGTGTTGTGGCAACACGCAGGTAAAATCACCTGGTTGTATCCAGGATGGGAAATATGTGTGCCCTAGATTCAGGCTTTATGCAGACTTGTACAATTAGAGGGGAAGAGTTAATGAGCCCAGCTGAAGTAAGTGGGCTCATTAAGACCTCTACAAAAAAAAACCCAGCATGCTTAGGGAGATGCTCCATCCTGGAACCAGTTTTGTGTTGTATAGACTGGGGAGTGTGACACCTGTTCTGTGCGGTGAGTTAACGCCTGTGTGGCAAACCTCTACAACAGAGACAGGGACTGGTGCAGCACAAGGCTGCACTCAGTTGTTAGACAGGGAATCTAAGTGTGTAATTAGAGGTCAAGCTGACCAGGATTTATTTTCATGTTTTATTTTTGTTTGGCTGTTATATGTTTCACTGCATGTAGCATAAATAAACCGCATCTTTTGTTTTTTGCACCTACAACGCTGTCTGCTGTGCCTGATTTTGTGTTGTGAACTCATCCAGGGGGTCACACACACCCGCTGCCGAGCTAACCCCTCACGGTTGGTGGAGAATTTTGGCAGTTTTTTTTCATTTTTTTTAAGGCCAGCATGGAGGAGATACTGAGACAGCTGGCTCTAGCAAATGCAAATCAGCAGCAAACAAATGCGGGTTTACAAAAGAGCCTTGCAGCTCAACAGAGCCTTGCAGCCCAGCAGAAAGCTCACCTGCAGAGTCTGGAAGCTCAGCAACAAGCCCAGCAGCAATCTGAAGCCCGCTTCATAGACCTGTTGCAGAAGCAAGAGCAGAGTTTTCAACATAAAATAGAGACATTAATACAGCAACGTCCGCAGACCAATGAAGCAAGTGGTTACAATAATACCGCATCCTTTGGTGTGAGACGTTTATTGACAAAAATGACTGGAGAGGATGGTCTGGAGGTGTTTTTGACCACATTTGAAAGGACTGCTGAAAGGGAAAAGTGGCCTAAGGATCAATGGGCTGGACTGGTGGCCCCTCTGTTAACTGGGGAATCGCAGAAAGCTTATTATGACCTAGAGCCTGACCAAGCAAAAGACTATGTGGTGCTAAAAACAGAAATATTGGCACGGCTGGGTGTCACCCTGGCCGTCCGGGCTCAGCGTGTGCATAATTGGACTTTTCAGGTTGGAAAACCCCCCAGGTCTCAAATGTATGATCTCATTCACCTGAGTAGGAAGTGGCTGCAGCCAGAGACTTTGACCGCACCAAACATTGTGGAACGTGTTGTTATGGATCGTTTCCTGAGAGCTCTTCCTACTGCCATCCAAAAATGGGTGAGCCATGGAGACCCAGAAAATGCAGATAAACTTGTGGATCTGGTTGAGAGGTACTTGGCTATAGAGAACCTGACCACCTCTTCCAGGGACTCACGGACTTTCCACCCTAAGACCAGATCATCCCCAGTGGCTGGTAAGATGACTCCAAGGGGTGAGGGTGGAGAGAGTGAGAGGGTGGGAGTTCTACCAAAGGTCTGGCGGGAGCAGCCCAGGAAGCCCATGCTGCAAGAGGCAGCAAAAAATATTATTTGCTACCGCTGCCGGCAAGAGGGACATATTGCAGCCAATTGCCCCGTTGTGGATGAGCCTATGCAATGTGACTTTATAAGGGAGAGACGTCAGTCGCTGTTTGCGACAGTTGCATGCACTGCCATTCGGGGACCTGAGAAACATTTATGTAAAATGTGTATTAATGGTAGAAATGTTGATGTGTTGCTGGATTCAGGTAGCCTGGTAACATTGATAAAAGCTGAATTAGTTACTACAGAGGTCTCTGGGAAGAACAGGGTGGCTGTTATTTGTGTGCATGGGGACACCCGAGAGTATCCTGTAACTTCAGTGTTTTTTGAGACCCCCAAAGGTAACCTCTCTCATCAGGTGGGGTTAGTGTCTCACTTACCACATGATGCTATTGTGGGAAGGGATTTTCCAAAATTCTGGGAACTCTGGGATTGTCCTGAGCCCCCCACTGGTGCCCCTATAAACCAGGAAGATGACCAGAATTCCTCTGGGAGTGGTGAGGACTCTCCTGAATTTCCCTTGTCGGTATTGGCGGGGGAAACTCGAGAAACTCGGGAGGAGCCAACATCCTCAGATGAAAACATGCCGTCTGTGGAGTTTTCGGATCTTGAGGTTCACAGGGAAAATTTTGCCACAGAACAGTTAAAAGACCCTACCCTAATAAAGGCACGGGAAAATGTGGTGAAAATAGATGGTGAGTTAGTGAACCCAGATAAGACTTGCACTTATCCGTACTTCACTATGGAAAGGGACCTGCTGTATCGAGTGGCTCAAAGGGCAGAAGAAACCATTGAGCAACTTGTGGTGCCCAAACCTTACAGGAAGTTGGTGTTAGAATTGGCCCATGGGCACATTCTGGGAGGTCATCTGGGGACCGAGAAAACCAGAGAGAGGATATTGCAGAGATTCTATTGGCCTGGGGTCATGAAGGAAATAGAAAATTATTGTTCCTCCTGCCCTGTGTGTCAGAAGTCGGCACCTATGCCACATTTCCGTAACCCGCTGGTACCTCTTCCTATCATTGAGGTCCCCTTTGAGAGGATCGCAATGGATTTGGTAGGTCCGATAATGAAGTCCGCTAGGGGGCATCAGTACATTTTGGTTATATTGGACTATGCCACCCGTTATCCGGAAGCAATTCCTCTTCGAAATACCTCGGCCAAAACCATAGCCAAAGAGCTATCTCTTGTTTTTAGCCGCGTGGGTATTTGTAAGGAACTGCTTACGGACCAGGGTACACCCTTTATGTCCCGGGTTATGAAAGAACTATGCAAGTTGTTCAAAGTAACACAATTGCGTACATCTGTGTATCACCCCCAAACAGATGGGTTGGTTGAAAGATTCAACAAAACCCTAAAACAAATGTTAAAGAAGGTGGTGGATAAAGATGGAAAGAATTGAGACTGTCTAATACCCTATCTGATGTTTGCCATTAGGGAGGTACCCCAATCCTCTATGGGTTTCTCACCCTTCGAGTTGCTCTATGGGAGACACCCAAGAGGGCTGCTGGATATCGCCAAGGAAACTTGGGAAAATGAGAGTTCTCCTCACAGGAGTGTGATTGAGCATGTCGCCCTGATGCAAGATAGAATTGCACAGGTAATGCCAATCGTAAAGGAACATTTAACCCAAGCGCAGTTAGCACAGCAGAGAGTGTACAACCGTGGGGCCAAGACCCGTACTTTTTCCCCCGGGGGATAGGGTCTTGGTGCTAGTCCCTACGGTTGAAAGCAAATTTCTGGCCAAATGGCAAGGTCCATACGAAGTAATTGAAAAAATTAGTGAGGTGAGCTACAGGGTTAGACAGCCAGGAAGGCGAAAGCCGGAGCAGATCTATCACGTCAATCTGCTGAAAGCCTGGAGGGATAGGGAATCCCTAGTCGCAGAGACTTTGTCACAAGCACAGCCTGATTGCTTAGTTCCTGAGGTTGGAATAGCAGACACCTTATCGAAAGCCCAACAACAGGAGGTTAAAGAGTTTGTACTTCGTAACAAAAAGATTTTCTCTGAGCTGCCGGGACAAACATCTGGCGTAGAGCATGACATTATCACCCCGCCAGGAGAAAGGGTAAAACTAAAACCTTATAGAATACCAGAGGCCAGACGGGAGGCAATACGTGGGGAGGTTCAAAGGATGCTGGAATTGGGTGTGATAGAGGAGTCCCAGAGTGACTGGTCCAGTCCTATCGTACTAGTGCCCAAACCTGATGGGAGCTGGCGGTTTTGTAACGATTTTCGACAATTGAATAAAGTTACAAAATTTGACACCTACCCCATGCCGCGCATAGATGAGTTGATTGACCGGCTGGGAACAGCCCGATATATGACAACTCTTGATCTCACCAAAGGGTATTGGCAAATTCCCCTGGCCGAGTCAGCCAAGGAGAAAACTGCGTTTGTAACCCCAGATGGGGCATTCCAATATAAGAGAATGCCGTTTGGGTTACAGAATGCACCGGCAACATTCCAGCGGAAAATGGATACGATTCTGAGGCCCCATCAGAAATATGCTGCAGCTTACCTGGATGATGTGATTATCCATAGCACAGACTGGGTCTCACATTTGCCAAAAGTACAAGCAGTCCTAGACTCTATCCGGGAAGCTGGGTTTACGGCCAATCCAAAGAAGTGTACCATTGGACAGGAGGAGGCCAAATATCTTGGGTACACTATTGGGAGGGGGGTGATAAAACCCCAAGTCAATAAAGTCGAGGCCATACAGAGTTGGCCACGTCCCAACAGCAAGAAACAGGTACGAGCCTTTCTGGGAATCGCTGGCTATTATCGACGATTCATTCCCCATTTTGCTT
Source organism: Lithobates pipiens (assembly GCF_037356315.1). Lineage (NCBI taxonomy): Eukaryota > Metazoa > Chordata > Amphibia > Anura > Ranidae > Lithobates > Lithobates pipiens. The sequence goes on from NW_027507791.1 coordinate 63,822,398, forward strand.
CTCAGGCTGTGCCCCTCACCAACCTGACAAAAGGGAAACAGTCGGTCATGGTTAAATGGTCCCCAGAGGCTGAAGAAGCATTTCAGTCCTTAAAAACAGCCTTATGTAGCCAGCCAGTGTTGTACTCACCAGACTTCTCTAAGGACTTTGTGGTACAAACTGATGCATCAGACGTTGGGTTAGGGGCAGTGTTATCCCAGGTCTGGAACGGGGAAGAGCACCCAGTCATTTAACTCAGCAGGAAGTTGAAGTCCCATGAGATAAATTACGCCACGATTGAGAAGGAATGTTTAGCAGTGAAGTGGGCTCTAGATTCCCTTCGGTACTATCTGCTAGGTAGACACTTTGACCTGGTGACTGATCATGCTCCTTTAAAGTGGATGGCTCAAAACAAGGAGACCAATAGAAGGGTAAATAGGTGGTTCCTGGCCCTACAGGAATTTAACTTTACAGTTAAGCATCGCCCTGGTGTTAAAATGGGGAATGTGGATGCTTTGTCTCGGATACATGCGTGTCTGACTGCTTGTGTTACAACCCCAAGGTTGAAACAAGAGGGGGGGTATGTGGCAACACGCAGGTAAAATCACCTGGTTGTATCCAGGATGGGAAATATGTGTGCCCTAGATTCAGGCTTTATGCAGACTTGTAAACATATGAGATCATCTCTCATCGCCGGCTCTCCCTCCTCACACAGAGACAGCGTGTGAGGAGGGAGAGATGAACCGCTGCAGCGGTTAGAAAATAAAGTGCCACCTGTCAGTGGCATTTGTCATCAGTGCCACATATTAGTGCTATCTGTCATCAGTGCCACCTGTCAATGTCACATGCCATCTGTTATCGGTGTCTCGTATTAGTGCCATCTGTCATCAGTGCCACATATTAATGCCATCTGTCATCAGTTTCATGTGTCCTCAGTGCCACATATCAGTGCCATCTCTCATCAGTGCCACGTGAGTGTCACGTGTCATTGTCCTGGTGCTCCAGGGCCTTCAAAAGTGTAATAGGTAGTCAAGAAGTTAGATGTGTAATTTATGCTCCTAGAACACATGACGGTGCTCCCTGCATGTTGGGCCTCTCATGTCTGCATGTGGCTAGGCTGTGGAAAAGTCCCACACATGTGGCATCGTTATACTCAGGAGGAGTAGCAGAATGTATTTTGGGGCATACACATGTCATGTGAGAGAAATAACCTATTACAATGACACTTTTGTGGAAAAAAATCTTCATTTTGCAAAGAATTGTGGGAAAAAAGGACAACATCAAAAACCTCACCATGGCTCTTACTAAATTCCTTTCAAAAAAGGGGTCATTTGAGGGGTTTTGGAATTTCCTGGCTTGTTCGGGTCACAAATGAGACAGGCCGCCAGTACATCAGGTGTGATCATTTTTTTATGATTTGCACCACAGCTTGTAGACTCTCTAACTTTCACAAAGACCAAATAATATCCACAAATTTTGATTATTTTTACCAAAGATATGTAGCAGTATAAATTGTGGCCAAAAGTTATGAAGAAAAATTAATAGTATGCTAACTTTTATCACAGAAAGAAAGAAAAATCTGGTGTTTTTTTTTTCTAAATTTTCGGTCTTTTTTAATTTATAGCACAAAAAAATAAAAACCCAGAGGTGATCAAATACCACCAAAAGAAAGCTCTATGTGTATGAAAAAAAAGGACAAAAAATTAATTTGGGTATAGTGTTGCATGACTAATTGTCATTCAAAGTGATAGAGTACTGAAAGCTGAAAATTGGTCTGGTCACGAGGGGGGTTTAAAGTATCCCGTTGTCAAGTGGTTAAGGGAGTAAATCCTTCTGGGGCTGAAGTGGTTAAAAAAAAAAACACAGGATAATACAAATTCCCCCCAAATTACCCTTTTGGGAAGTAGGCATTCTGAGGCAATTGATAAGAAGCATGGCAAGCTTTTTAAAGTTGCAATTTTTTGGAAAATTAAGAAATTACATTTTTTTATTTTTTTTTTATTTTTTACACATTGTACCTACAGGTAAGCCCTTTAATAAAAGGCTTACCTGTAGGTACTGTAAATAACTCCTAAACGTACACCGTTTAGGAGATCTTTACTATATATGCCAATGTCATCAGCGTATTTGCTCTGAAGAAATGGCCGCTGGTGCTGTTTCTTCAGGACCCTGCCTCGTGAACCGGCGGCTCCTGGATGACATGATCGTGGCTCCAGCCGATCTCAGCGCTGGAGCACGTGAACACGGAAGAAACTCTGGAGAAAATGTCCGCCGTCTCTGCGGTGGGTGGGCGGGCGTGCTGAGAGAGCTTCATTTTAAGGTATTTCATGAGCTAGTATGCAACGCATACTAGCTCATTATGCCTTATGTCTTAGGCGGGGGGGGGGGGGGGGGGGTTTGGTAGAGTTTGCAACTGCTTTAAAGCGCTGTGTATCAAACAACTACCATTTTATTTTAAATCCTGTGTTCACAATTTTTTTTTAAACTGATCACCCCGTTGACCTGCAGCCACACTCTTTCTACATGCACTCACTCCAGTGTTGGTTGCAATTTATTATTGCACAGAGAAGGCTTCCTTATGGTGATGTCGGATCAGACCTACACAGTTGGTGTCGGCATGGCCATTCATAGGAGGAGTGGTAACACTGGAGAGCAATTGGGAGACGAGGACAAAGCATTGTCACTCCATTACAGGATGAGACTGAACAAGGACTTTCACAGCAGGACTACAAGATAATATTTTAATGAAAACTGCAGATTTACAAGTATTGGAAATGACATGTTAAAGCTTATATGGAGGTTTTAGTTTTCAGGTTTACGTATTTCAGAAAGGAGGATGTAAATACAGCGGGAGCCACCAATCTAACAATGACTTTTTTTTCTTTTGCCCATGCAACGTTAGCTGGACTTTCAGCCAACTGGTCGTGGAGAGAAAAAAAAACGCAGCTTGGTACTCTATAAAATAATATTTCATTAAGCTTATTTCTATACTTCAATAACCATTGCATCATTGGCTTACAGTTCCAAAAACAAAAGAGGAAATGTGTAAGAATCGCATTTAGTTTGAGATATTTCATAAGTAAGAGCAGTGGAATTCTCAGAAATAGTTTGTCATTCTGGCAATACACCTACCATAACAATCTCGCACACTTCGCCTGAAGCAGAGTTTACAGCCCTCATCACTTATTTAAATTTTTTATCTCTACAGCTGTCAGGATCCACTTTTTCGATTTGGACTGGAGTCCATCTGCATCCAGACCCATCTCCCTGTCTGTGGCTGTTGGGGACACAGTATCTTATAACAGCAGCACAAAGCCCCTAAAGAGAACATAATTGTACTTATATTAAAGGCATTTTTCACTTTTTGCAACTAATCTTAACCCACACTAATACAGAAAAAAATGTGCATTTAGTACATTTTTGCATTGGAGCCTGGAGGACTTTGCAGCTGCAATCAGTGCGTTGTTGGCGCAGTGCAGACTGTTCCTTTAGCCCTAGGTTCATACAGAGGTACAGACCTTTTGTTAAGAGGCTAAGGGAAGTAAACTGTGTACTACAGTGCTCTATTGAGATCTACAAGTCCCTTTGGCCTCTGTGAATGGATGGGGTGTCTGTGGGGGCCAAGCAACACACTGCTGCACCATATTCAAAGCAAAACAGTTGGTCGCAGTGGGAATAACTCTGTGATTCAGGTAAGTTGGAGGCAGTTGAGGGTGGGGACTGCGTTATGTGACTGTTTCACCTTAAATATGGGTGTAGGGTCAGAAAGCTGGGCTATACTTTTAAAATAGACAAAAAAAAAACCTTTCAATAAATACCTTTTTAGTTTGTATTCACAGCCAATTTTTTTAGGCATATTCAGGCTTGAGCGTTTTGTTTTAGTCAATGTAAAGCTAGTTACTAGGAGGAGGAGATTTTTTTTTTTTTAATCTTGAAAATTTTCAGGCATTTTGCAGACACTCCCGCTAGATGTCCAAAACGCTGTCTGTGTGTGTTTGGTTGCTGCCTCGGTTTGGACATCTAGTGGTCTGATCCATGTGCCAAAGGCACCCTCCAACAGGATCATTCCATAACCACTTGATAGCAGTCCTGATGAAGGGGGAGTCCTTAGTCCCCCAAAAAGCATACGCCTCATTCTATTTCAAAATTTCAATAAAATACCTTTATACCTACCTATAATGGATACCGGGCGCTCCTTTACTTTTACTTCTTTCTAAACGCATGTGGAGTCCACCATAAGGACATACCCCGAGGTAGCAGCCCAGGCCCGAACAAGGCTTACCACCACTATCATGTATGTGGTAGCAGAGCCTGATAGGATGAGGAAGGCCTCTCTTACACCTCTGACTCCGGGCCCCTGACAGTGTACACCAGAGTGCAGAGTTGCATGAGTGCCAGAAACTCTTGCTAGCAGCAGGGCGGTTGTCCTTGCTGGGCAGGTGAAGTTGTCAGATGGCTTCAGCGGGTAGATAGGTAGGCAGCTGGTGATGGCAGGCAGGCTGGGCCATACACAGACTTGAAGAATCGGGTGCAGGTCACAGACAGGAACGTAGTCAGGAAGCAAGCCGGGTCTGGAACCGATCAGTGGAACTGGAGCCAAAGGAGCAGACAGAAGAATGGCCACTGGACAAGCCGAGATCAATGCAGGTGGAGTTCAGGGAATGGTCAAGACAAGCCGGGTTGATAACTGGAAGCAGGATACAGGTTTGCAGGATGCCAGATACACAGGAGGTGGAAGACAAGGCAGCCTTGAATCTGAGCACTGGCTGGGCTTAAATAGCAAGTGTCAGTGCGCACGTTGAATACGTGATGGCTTGTGTTTGCGCATATCTATTAGCCAGTGCCCAATTCTTACGAGCATTAAAGGGAATCAGTTTTAGCTTGTGCTCAAGAGTTCTTCCAGAGGGATTATTCTGTTTGCTGGCATGTGCATCCTGACAACCACCTTTTCCTCCAACTGGGCGTGAACCTCTGGAAACCAATTCTTTCCATCTGCCTATACTCCACATAACCTACAACAGTGACTGATCAAGTCAGTCCAGCGTGTTCTACACCTCCTCTTCTAAGCCAATATTTTGATTGAAGAAAGTGACATATAGTTTTTCAAAACCAAGGAGATGGGGAGAGTTTTCAATAAGGAAGTGACTGCTCTGGGCTTCAACAAAATGGCGGCCCCCAGCAGCAGGAAGCAGGAGCAATACTGAAGGCAAGTTACAGCATGTATTCATTTTAGTAGCATAACAATTAATGTGGAACTGATTTTATTTTGTTAAATTTGATTATTATCAAACTGTTATGGGTAAAGTTCCGCTTTAAAAATGGTTTGGGCAAAATACTTGGCTGATAATGCCATATACACCACCTCATTCTTTTTCTCTTCTCAAGGTTAATAATAAACTCTGTTGAATTCTTTCAGGCTGTTACTCTCCTCTTGCAGACACTCAAGTGTTTCTCCGTGTTTGTGAGTTGTAGACGATTCCCTCAGTGCACTGTCCAACAGATGTGAAAAGAAGCTTGATTCCGTGATGGAGCAAGAAAGTGATATTTTACTTTTTGACAGACTGGATTTGTAAGTCAGCTAAACATTAAATAAAGGAGGTGATCCGTATTCCTTTCTGTAGTATCAGGAAATATACTTTGCTCTGCTACAGTAATTGAAGTTAATTTAAAATACTCAATTAGACTAATAGTGGTGAAGCTATCAAAGCATCTAAAATTCAGTTGTGACTAATATAAATTATGCAGAAAGATAAAGGAAGTAATTTATAGAACTGCCAGGCCCCAAGTACACTCATAGAGTAAACTTCTAGTTCTATCTAGGAAACACTACCACTATGCCTAAAGTAAACATGTCAGCCATTGTGAGCTTTTAAAGCATAAGTTCACCTTTAGAACATATTACCTGTACCACCCAATTTTAGGGTGAAACCTGTAACATGTTCCAGCATCTGCAGTCTCTACCCCTGGGGTCTCAAACTGGCGGCCCCCCAGCTGTTGCAAAACTACAATTCCCATCATGCCTCTGCCTGTGGGAGTCATACTTGCAACTGTCAGCTTTGCAATGCCTCATGGGACTTGTAGTTTTGCAACAGCTGGAGGGCCGCCAGTTTGAGACCCCTGCTCTACCCATTTCCCCCCATCCTCCCTGTGACAGCGGGCAGAGGATCCATTCCCCACGCCCGCTGTCCCAATTTAAAAATGTGGGGCTCCGCCCACACAGCTGCGTCATTCATTCACAGTTTCCTGTTTATAAATGCCTACAATTGCTGTCAGCCATTGAGGCAGAAGGCTTGTAGCTTTCAATAAACTATGAGGGCAATAGTGAGCACTCTCATAGTATATTGATCTTCCTGCTCTCAGCTAACTGCCTGTCTATACAAGGTATGAGCAGACTGCTATGCTTAGAGTCTGAAGGAGCCTGAGATCTGCCATCTGGTGATCATGGGTACAATGCTCTGCAGGCTCCTTAGAAAAAAAATATTAAATGCACATTTTATAACCTGCATGTGCATGTATTAATTTTTTTTAAAGGTGAATTTATCCTTTAAAAGGCATAATCTACTTTTTGGGAGAATATAAAAAATAAATGTGCATGCATTAAAGTATAACTATATTTAGATGGAGTGGGGATGAAGAGATTCAGTGAGATTCACCCTCTATTGTTTGTCCTGTTTACCATTATCATTGAAAGTGAAAGTAAAATAAAACTCCTAATTTTGGGTTGTCCATAGAAAAGTATTAGCCCCTGTACACACGGTCGGAGATTCTGCCAACCAAATCCATCGGATTTTGTCTGATGGATTGTGTCCGAAACTGTTGCATACACACGGTCGGACTAAGTTGTCGAAAAATCCGATCTTTCAGAACGTGATGACGTAATTTCGTTACGATGGGACTACATTCAGGCTAGTAGCCAATAGCTTTGATGTAGGAATTTGATCTGAACATGCGTGGCACTCGGTCCGATCAAAATTCTCTACACATGATCGGATTAGGTCCGACCGGCCCAGTTGGTCGGGAAATATTTCCAACATGTTGGAAAATTGGGTCCGACGGAGATTCGGACAGAATCAGTCCGATGCATACCACACACAGTCGGATTATCTGACGACACGGTCCGATAAGACGCATTCCGACGGATTCTCCGACCGTGTGTACGCGGCATTAGAGGGGAAATCTTCCACTGGGGACACTAGTTCTGGTGGCTTTGGGCTCCCCAAAGAATTCCCTTAATTAGCATGGATTTCCTCTTACTTCCTGTTTGGCTAAGGGACAAGAAGTGAAGGGCAATCTACACAATGGGACACAGTTGGTGGGAAAAAAAATCCAACAGGGAGTATAACCTTCCTGTACTCTATCCAAAATGAAAAAAAAAGTTTTTCCTATATTTCTACTTTAATTCTTTGCATTGAAGCCTTCAGAGCATTGCAAACACAACACTCCTTCTCTAGATTAAGGTGAGTATGTACTGACCGTTATGAGTCTGAGGGAAGTAATCCGTGAACTACAAGGGTTCTGAAATCACTGCACTTGAGCTCCATTCAGATCTAAAAGTCCCTCTGCTGCATTGGCAGGTGGGACTTGTAGTCTTTTTAATATGGAACAGACAGGTTAGTGTGTGGAGGTTGTAGAGCAGTGGTCATCAACCCTGTCCTCAGGGCCCACTAAGAGGCAGGTTTGCAAGATAAGTGAAATATAAGTGAAGTACATCACAGGTGATATCATTTACTGCTCAGTGATTGCAGTATTCAAGTCTGCATCTCCCCAAGGTAATACATAAAACCTGGCCTGTTAGTGGGCCCTGAGCACAGGGTTGATGACCACTGCTGTTGAGGGCTCAGAGAGTGGAACGAGTTGGAACCATGGAACATGGATTGCATGCTAACATTTGCAGACTAAGATTCATGGCCTAAGGATTATGGCAACTATGATGGAAAGTGTTTGCAGCTGAGATGAAAACTAGACCTGCTCAACAGGTCATTTTAAAATATATAAGCTAATATTTCATGTTCTGCTTCCCTAGGACTCATAACAATGTCTGCAGTGCTGGGAGATGTGAAATAGCTACACATGTACTGGGCCATAAAGAACAATGTCTATCTTTACTTCAGTACATATGCTCCGAATGGCCATTCTACTGTATATACACTGGGGCAAAAAAGTATTTAGTCAGCCACCAATTGTTCAAGTTCTCCCACCTAAGCGCTTCCCGACCGCCTCACGCCGATATACGTTGCCCTTTAAGAGGCGGCAGGGCGCGTGCACGCAGGAAGCTCCATGAGTCCGGTCGCGGGTCCCGCGGACTCGATTGCCGCGGGGATACCCGCGATCGCCTCACGGAGAAGAAGAACGGGGAGATGCTAAAGTAAACAAGCATCTCCCTGTTCTGCCTAGCAACAGTGACACTGATCTCTGCTGCCTGTAAATGGAGCAGAGATCAGTGATCTGTAAAACACAGCCACGCCCCCCACAGTTAGCAACACGCCCCTAGGACACACGTAACCCCTACACTGCCACCTAGTGGTTAACCCCTTAACTGCCAGTGTCATTTACACAGGAATCCGTGCATTTGTATAGCACTGATTGCTGTATAAATGACAATGATCCCAAAAATGTCCGATGTGTCTGCCATAATGTCGCAGTCACGATAAAAATCACAGATCGCTTATTACAATTTTTTTTTACCAAAAATATGTAGAAGAATACGTATCGGCCTAAACTGAGGAAAAAAATAGTTTTTTTTATATATTTTTGGGGGATATTTATTATAGCAAAAAGTAAAAAATAATGTGTTTTTTTCAAAATTGATGCTCTTTTTTTTGTTTATAGCGCAAAAATAAAAACCGGAGGGGTGATCAAATACCAAAAGAAAGCTCTATTTGTGGAAAAAAAAAGGACATCAATTTTGTTAGCCACGTCGCACGACCACGCAATTATCAGTTAAAGTGACGCAGTGCCAAATCGCAAAAAGTGGTCTGGTCTTAAACCAGCAAAATGGTCCGGTCTGAAAGTGCTTAATCCAATAGCAGTGCACATTACAATTTGGGCAATTTTAAAAAATTATTGGAACTCCTCTTTAACACTCAAATCAGAACATTTTAAAAACATCCTGCTCTGTAAGGCTGCATTAACACCTAAGTGAAACGTTTTTGAGCATTTTTTCAAGTGTTTGTATTCGCTTTTTTTAAGCGTTTTTAAGATTTGGCATTTTATAATTAGCCAATAGAGAAAAATTACATCTGTTTCATCATTTTTTGCTATGTATTTCAGCTTATTCATTCGCTTTTATTTACTGTATTTGTTTATTATTTTTTTTCTTCTTTGTGAGGGTTTAACCACTTCCCACCCGGCCAATGCATATATACGGCCGGGTGGGAGCCGTCTACTCCTGATAGGACGTTCCTGAACGTCATTCAGGAGTAGCGGGATCGCGCGCGCGCGTGCCCGCGCAGCGGCGCGATCCCGATGTGCTCGTGTCACCCGGACACGGCACATCTCAGATCGGCAGGAGGGCTCTGTGATTGGCCCTCCTGATCACATGACGGCCGTGTCCAATCACGGCCGTCATGTGATGTAAACAAACAGCCGGTTGCTAGGCAATCGGCTCTCCTCTCCTCACACGGAAGTCACCGCTGAGGAGAGGAGAGCAGAACGCTGCAGCCGGCTGATGATCAGTGAGTATGGGCTGCTTTTTACAGCTTTTTACTCACTGATCATCAGTGTAGTGTAAACACACAATACACCACACAGTACAAACACAGTTCCCACACATGTCCCCAAAACACACATGTCCCCAAAACATACATGTCCCCAAATAATAAAAACACATGTCCCTAATAATAAAAACATGTCCCCCACATATGTCCCACTAAAATCACATGTCCCAATGATTATCTGCACACATATGTACGTGATCACCTGCACACATATGTACATGATCATTTGCGTACATATGTCCGTGATCACACAAACCAATTATTATACACTTAACGGAATTTTTTTTACCAAAAACATGTAGCAGAATACATTTTGGCTTAAATTTATGACAAAATTTGATTTTATTGGATTTCTTTTCAAATAGAAAAAAGAAAATATTGTTTTTTTTCCAAATTTCCGCTTTTTTGGCGCTTATATCGCAAAAAAAAAAAAAAACGGAGTCGTGAATAAATAACACCAAAATAAAGCTCTATTTGTGCGAACAAAATGATAACAATTTCATTTGGGTACAGTGTAGCATGACCGCGCAATTGTCACTGAAAGCGCTAGAGCGCTGAAAGCTGAAAATTGGGCTGGGAAGGAAGGGGGTGAAAGTGCCCTGTATTGTAGTGGTTAAACACTTCAGTACAGGGCACTTTGACCCCTTCTCTGTCCAGGCTAATTTTCAGCTTTCAGCGCTGTCGCACTTTGCATTACCCGGTCATGCAACAATATACCCAAACAAAATTTTTTGCATTTATTTTGAGACAGATAGAGCTTTCTTTTGGTGGTATTTAATCACCACTGGGAATTTTATTTTTTGATAAACGAAAAAATACCAAAAATGTTGAAAAAAAAAAACGTTTTCTTAGTTTCTGTTTTTTTTTGTAAATATTTTTTCTCCTTCACTGATGTGCACTGATGACACAACACTGATCGCTGCTCCCGATGACAGGGAGCAGACGATCAGTGTCCTGTCACTAGGCAGAACGGGGAGATGCTGTGTTTACATCAGCATCTCCCCGTTCTTCAGCTCCATGACATGACCGCGGGTATCCCCGCGGATGTAGAGTCCACGGGTCCCGCGGGCACGGTCACAGAGCTTGCGGCAGGCGCATGCACAACAGGAAATTCAAAGTAACATACAGGTACGTTACTTTGCCCAGCCGTGCCATTCTGCTGATGTATATTTACAGGAGCCGGTCAGCATGAGGTTAAGGAGAGAGTTGCCGTAGTCAAGGTGGGAAATAATCAAGGAGCCAATAAGTTGCTTTGTGGTGTCATTAGTCAGGAAGGGTCGAATTCTGGAGATGTTGCGGAGGTTAAGGCGGCAGGACTTAGCCAGTGATTGTATGTGGGGGTGAAGGAGAGGTCAGAGTCAAGGATTACACCCAGCACCCTGGCATGTGTGGAGGGACCAATGGTTGTGCTGTTGATCTTAATGGTAAAGTCATGGGGGGGCGGGAAGGAGAAAATATTACAAGCTCAGTTTTAGAAAGATTGAGCGTGAGGAAGCGGTGTGACATCCATACCGAGATGTCATTCAGTAAGTTTGAGATCCATGAGGAGATTGAGGAGGTGAGTTGAGGAGTGGAGAGATAGATCTGGGTGTCATCGGCGTAGAGGTGGTATTGGAAGCCATGGGAGGTTATCAACTGGCCCAGGGACAAGGTATTCATGGGCACTGATTGGCATCCCTGATGGACACTGGTGGGCATCACTGTAGGGCACTGACAGGCATTACCGATGGGGACAATCTACCCTGTGAGGAAAGCCACTTATCGGCTCTCCTCTCCTCATGTGCTGTCAGTGTGAGGAGAGGAAAGCTGAAAGCTGATAACTGGCTTTTCCTATTTACACTGTGATCAGCTGTGATTGGACTTAGCTGATCACATGGTAAAGAGCCTATGTCACATGCTCTTTATCGATATTGGCGATGCGGTGTGTCTGAGGGAAACACTGCACCATGGACTGGCGTGCAGGAGCAGCCTGTTCTGAAGGACGTCATATGACGTCCAGTCAGAGCAGTACAGCCCCCACCCAGCTGTCATTCTGCTATAGGCCGGGCAGAAAGGTGTTAAGAGTTAGGGCTTAAAGGTTAGGTTTTAATTAAATTATTATTTATTTTGTTAGGTATTACTAGGTTAGGTTACTAGAGTTATGGGTTAATATTAGTGTTAGGGTTTCTTATTTATTTATATTATTCGTCATTATTATTTATTTTCATTTAATTATTGCATTTGAACACCTGAAAAATTTGCAAATCAAGTGTTTCCATGCATTTTTGTGGAACAAAAAACAATACAAAAACACACCAATCTGCCTGATTCGAGCAGCAAATAAAGCTCCAGAACTTTTTTGACCTTCAGGCATTTAGCTTCAGGCAACTTGTAGTGGAGATGTGAACCAACTCTATAGAGAATAATTGATTTTTTTTTCTACTCCAGCTTCAAGCTACAAAAGACTGAGGTGTGATTTGGGCCTAAGACACGATTGTTTTCAGTAATAATAAACAAATTAAATCATAATGGGCTGAAAAGAAACAAAGACGGTGAAGGGTGTAACCCCTATACATTGACAATCAATGGTGGAATGTTCCCTTATATTGGTGGCCAAGAGAAAAATGCCTTTCTACATTGGTGGTCAGTGGAAAAGTACCCTCTTATATTGGTGGTTGAAGTACAAGTACAGTTGGTGGTACAGTGGTGGAAGTTCCATTATATATGTGGTCAGTAAAAAGTAACCAATTATATTGTTGATCAGTGGGTGGATTCCATTCTTACAGACAGCAAAATAGATGATGTCAATAGTTACGGAGCGACAGGAATTATTAATTTTTCAAGGAACTCCTAAAAACCTCTGGAGGAACCCTAGGATTCAACGGAACCCTGCTTGAGAAAGGCTGGTATAGATCCATAGGTCCTATGGACCAGTCCTGGTATTTTGGACATTGTCATGCAGGATTTGGGACACTTGCCAACTCTAGGTCTAAAGTATATATAACATGGGATTGGGATTGCCTGTGGGACAGTGTCCAAGATTCCAGGACTGTCTTGTAGATTCCAAGGCATTTAACCATTATGGGTTTTTATATAACTTTTTGAATTATTGATTATGTGCAGGCCGCACATGCTGGATGCCCTTTGGGAATATTGCCAGTCGGTGCGCTTTTAATGTGCATTTCCACTTTTGTAGGCAAATGAAATTTGATAACACCCAATTTATATTTGTTACATGTTCCCATTTACATAGTATGACTTAAAATAATAATATATAATATAATTCAAACAATTTCTGCTTAGATTTTTTTTACTTGCTTAACATTACATACAAGGGGAGAGCCAAGTGGTATTTTTTAAGGGGGCTGGGGAGTTGACTACAAGTGTGGAAATACACTTTCAGTGGACCTTTCAGTAACTTTACATGTCTACATGATTACATTACAATATTAATCAGCTGCTACGTCACTACGGGACACGGTAGACATAGGAGCTACAGTGTGGGCCAGAAATCTGACACTCCCGGAAGTGTTGGGCTAGATTTTTTAAAAGCACAGGACAGATAAGTGTTCCAAATATTCTTTTAAAGGGTTCTTATGTATAAAATCCAAAAGCGATGAGGATTTCCATTGTCACTCACCCAGCCAATGTGGGCAGGAAAACGAATGGAGCATGACCTGCACTTCATTCTCTTCAGTGGAGTGAGGAGAAATCAGGGGTATAACAGACCCCTGGTGTTTCATTAAAGAAAACCTCACAATCACAATAAAAAAATGGGTTATTGTGTCCCCTATGTGATAGCAATAAAGTTAAAGATTTCCTTTAAAAAAAAAATATATATATATTAAAAAAGTCAGCAGCTACAAATACTGCAGCTGCAGCTGTTGACTTTTAATAATCGGACACTTGCCTGTCCCAGGGTCCAGCGATGTGGGGGAACGAAGCTCCGCTCGTCCCCCCCCCTCCTCTCGGCGTGCCGTGATTGGCCACGCAGTCATCTGGGACCTGTCACATGTCCCAGATGACTGACAGGAGGGAGGGGGCAGAGCTGAGCCCTTCCTGCGCCGAGGGGAAGCGACGTCAGGAGCCCAGGCACTGAAGGAGGAAGACTACGAGGGACCCCCTAGCAACAGGCATTTAGAGGAGAGTTTAAAAAAAAATTCACATTTTTTTTTTTTAGGAATTTTAAGCATTTTTTTTTGTGTGTGGAACACCACTTTAAGTGAGAAAAAAAAATAGGTGTAAAAAATTAAAAGGTACACCCAAGAACTTCAACCCTGCCCTACCACTATGTACATACATATGTAAATGGGAACCTTATGAAAATGTTCATTGTGCTACATGGTACATATCGCCATGTACATTGAAATGAAAACAATAATTCTAGACCCAGACCTTTTGGGTACAGAAGTTCGTCGCCACACACAATTTTAAGGCTCAACATGGTAGGTATCTATTAACTTGACGTAACTTCATCTTTTACATTTTACCCAAAATATTTTTATTATATAATATATATATATATATATATATATATATATATATATATATATATATATATATATATATATATATAATACACACACACACACACACACACACCTCTCAAATATACTGGAATTACCAACATTTGATTCTCCAGGGTGTCTGACTGTTGTGTGTTTTAGCAAATCTACGGGACTGAAATGTGCAACTTTACCATGTGTACAAAAACAATGGCTTTGGCAGTGAAAGGATTAATGTGTCATGTGACAAGCATGCACAAACACAGCCCAATCCAATCACCAGAGGGCACATATCCCACGGCTCTCAGGATCTCCACTAGTATCCCACTGTGGGTAACATATTGGGGCTTTAACTAGTACTTCTCCTATTTTCTATCATACGCTCAGCGGGGCTCTTGCATACAGGCTGACCGAATCTAATTTAGTGTAAGAGCTCTTCCACATTGTGGTCCCCTCGCAAGAGCGATCCATGTTCAGATTGCTTTTCAGAGGACACTTGTCAAGTGGTGAGAAAGCATTATATTGTCCCCTCACTGCCTTATTTAATCCTGTAATGCTGCACTACTCTGCTGCAGTCACGTGCATTGCGCCTAGTTGCGGTTGGGCCCTAATGTACTTAATGGGCAAGTCTCAAAGTTTGTACCACCTGCCAAACTCTGTGGCTTTGAAGCAAAGCACCCTGTCTGGCTGTAATATACCAATTTAGGTGGGTTGTTAAACTACGGCTCAGCCTACTTTTTTTAAAGCCCCCTTACACCACCCCCCATCTGTAAGAGACCTAACTGAAGCCATAGTTCCTCCACCCAGTTGCAGTTTACAACCTGTCATTAACAAGACTGGCTGTGTACCATTGTACTTGTGTAAAGTCTTGTACACAAGGTGATAAGCTGTGTGCCCCATGCAGGACTGACTTTTACTGGCACGGTGATGCACAGGATTTGTATGCATCCCCATGCAAGTGGTCCATAGATGTGTATTGGGACACACATGGCTTCAAGGACACAGACACTGTGTTTCAATGTGACATCAGTGTGGGTGCACAGCAGTGTTAATTTCGCCAATGAAAACGTTTTTGTCAAAGATTTTGTCAGCGCCATTTTTACAGTGATGAAAACAAAAATGAAAAGTACAGCACATTTTCGTCCACTGACGAAAATCAAATGCGTTTTAGTTAATGAGCGAAAGCGGCACAAAAATGTCCGGTTACACTTACCGGTAACGGGTTTTCTGGGAAATCTTCCAGGACGGCACACCTGAGAGATGACTGGTCTCACCTGGCAGGAAACACAATCAAGAACAGAGTTTAAAAGGCCCCACCCCTCCCTCTGACCCTCAGTTATGCCAAAGTAAAAGCCCACACCAGTGTCAGAGGATGCATTCTGTGAAGAATGAGAGAAAAACCATCACCAAGATTTTAGGGTAGGGAAGTAGGTCTGCCGTCCTGGAAGATTTCCCAGAAAACCCGTTACCGGTAAGTGTAACCGGTCATTTTCTCCAGTCATCTTACAGGACGGCCCACCTGAGAGGACAAGCAAGAAGTACAGGCCTACCTCAGGTTGGGACTACCGACTGTAAGACCTTCCTGCCGAATGTCCGGTCCTGAGGAGACAACAGCTCCACTCTGTAGTGTCTCAGGAAGGTATTATGACTTGTCCAGGTTGCTGCCTTGCAGATTTGGTTGATCGAAGTGCCTGCTCTTTCTGCCCAGGAGGTCGCCAAAGACCTAGTCGAATGAGCCTTAAGGTGTACGGGAACTGGCTTACCCAATTGCTGATAAGCTATCGCTATCGCCTGTTTTATCCACCTTGCAATGGTTGGTTTGGAGGCCTGGAGACCCTTTTTTTTGGCCACCAAAAGTAATTAGAAAATGGTTCGATCTCCTAAATCTAAATACACTAACATGCAGCATCTAACATCTAAGAGATGCAGTTTCTCTTCCTTCTCATTTTTTGCTTCCTGAAAAAAAGAAGGAAGAATAATCTCCTGTGCCCTATGGAACCCAGAGGACGCCTTTGGTAAATAAAGAGGATCCTGTCTGAGGACTATCCTATCCCCCAGGATCAACAAAAAAGGCTCTTTTATAGTAAGAGTTTGTAAGTCACCAACCCTTCTAGCTGTGGTAATAGCCAGAAGAAAGGCCATTTTAACAGTAAGAAGTCTAACTGAAGTTTGAGCCACCGGCTCAAAAGGCCACCTTGTTAGGGCATCCAGAACTAAGGACAAATCCCACAGTGGGAACCTGATTGACCTCACCGGGGTTAATCTGTCCCAGGCCGATAAAAATCTTTTCACGAGGGGATCCCGCGCTAACCTACTGTCAAAGAAAACTGACAGGGCCGCCACTTGGACCCTCAGGGTGCTCACCGCTAAACCCTGATCTACCCCCTCCTGGAGAAATTCTAAAACGGTCAGGAGATTTGGAGATCTCCTTCCTTAGATTGCACCCAGCAGGCGAAGACCTTCCAGACCTTGGCATATATCTGTCTGATGACCTCCTTCCTACCAAGGAGGAGCGTATCAATTACCTACCCCTGAGGATCTGCTTCTCAAAAGCCAGGCCATCAGAGAGAGAAATCCCGGGCTGGGCCCTGGCAAAGGAGATCCCACTGGATCGGGATATGCAACGGAGGGGCCACGACGACCTCCGCATGATGTGGAACCAAGCCCGTTTTGGCCACCAGGGTGCAATCAGAATGAGATCTCCACCTGACTGGGATAGTTTCTGTAACACCTGGGGATGAGCGCTATGGGGGGTAAAGCGTACCCCAAGCGGAAGTCCCAATTCTGCGTGAGGGCGTCCACCCCCCCCCCCCCGACCTCTCGTAAGGGAAAAGAACCTCTGAAGCTTGGTGTTCTTTTGACAGGCAAACAAATCTATCTCTGGTTTTCAGAAGTGGCGGCTTACCAGGTCGAAGATCTCCCTGTTCAGCTCCCACTCTCCCTGACGAATGGGCTGCCTGCTGAGGAAGTCCACTCATAAGTTGAGTGAGCCCTTTATGTGAACGGCTGAAAGACTGAGGATATTTCTCTCTGCCTCGCCCAAGATCTCTAGAGCTAGCACCCTCAAAGATTGAGACCTTGTTCCTCTTTGATGATTCAAGTAGGACACTGCCACCTGATTTGTCTGAGAATATCTGTACCTCTCTCCCTCGGACCTGGTCCCGAAAAAATTCAACGCCTCCCCTACCGCCAGAAGCACTCTGAAATTTGGTGAAGCTCTGGTCTGACTGCGGTTCCAGAGACCCTGTACATAGTGATTTCCCAAATGAGCCCCCCAGCCCCAGGAGCTTGCTTCCATTGTGATCTTTATCGGATCCACCTGTGACCAAGTCCGACCCACCGACAGATTGGAGTTGACGAGCCACCATTCTAGGGAGTCTTTTACCCCTCCTTACAGAGGAACTCTTGTCTCCAGGGATTCTCTCCTCCCATCCCAAAAGGAGAGCAGGAATCCCTGAAGGCCCCGGGAGTGAAGTTGAGCCCAAGGCTCGGCGGGAATACATGAGCCCCAGCACTCACATAATCCTCCTCAATGAGATTTCTCCAGCCTCGAGGAGGTCCGCCACTGCCCCTAGACTTTTAAAACCTTTTCTGGGGGGAAGGAAAATTTTCTGGGTGGTTGAGTACCCCAGGTACCGCTTGGACTGCGATGGAACCAGGGAGGACTTTTCGTGACTGACCATCCAACCCAGCAAATCTAGAGTGGCTAAAACTAGAACCCAGTCTCTCTTGAGCTGTTCTCTCGAGGGACTGTAGATCAACAGATCGTCTAGGTATGGTATCAGTGCTACCCCTTGAAGGTGTAAAAAAGATACCACCTCGGCAAGAACCTTGGTAAAGATTCTCGGACTGGCAGCCAAGCCGAATGAGAGCGCCCTGAACTGCCAATGTTCTACTCCCCGACTCGTGCGTACAGCAAACAGCAGGTACTTCTGATGTTCCAGGGCAATAGGCACATGCAGATAAGCATCTTTCAGACCTAACGTGATCATGAAAACGTCCTTCTGAAGGTGTTTTCGGACCGTATAGATGCTTTCCATCCTGAATCTTTTGTACGTTAGGAACCAGTTTAGATTCCGCAGATTGATAATCAGCTGAAACTTTCCTGATGGCTTTAGCACCACAAACACATGGGAGTAGAAGCCTAGAGTCATCTGACCCACTGGAACCAGGGTAATCACCCCCTGTTCTGCGAGCTCGCGGACACTCCCTAAAAGACCTTCTGCTTTTAGGAGGATCCCTGGGGGGCTGAGTAATAAGAAACTTTTGAGGGGGGAGGGACCAAAACTCCAACTTGAATCCTGTTCTTAAGAGATCTAGGATGTAAGGAATCTCTGAGAGTTCCTCCCACTGGGAGCCTCGCGCCAGCTTTTATGTTGCCGTCATTTTGTCTCCTTCGTGGAGGGTCCGGCCCCATAAAAAAGAATACCACTTTTTTCCTTGCCTTTACCAATCCTCCATTTTTTCCTTTGTTTGCTCTTGCCCTTAAACTGACCTTTTGCAGCGGGGCCACGAAAAAACTTCTTCCCTCTCTCCTTCTTGGGTTTTGTGGGGAACTTTTTACCCTTTTCTGTGGATCGGGACAGCACCTGTTCCAATCCCGACCCAAAGAGAAGGGAACCCTCAAAGGGGATACCACATAGACGGGATTTTGAAGTAAAGTCTCAATCTCATATCTTGACCCAAAGGGCTCTCCTGGCTGAGTTCAGTAGTGCCGCTGACTTAGCAGTCGTTCTTACTGTCTCTACTGCCGCATTGGCTAGGTAAGCCATTGCCCTCCCAATGACTTCCAGAGAGTCTAACACCTCCTTGGACTCCTTTTTGCACGAGACATGGTCCATCAGCTTATTGAGCCATGCATCTGTGTTCCTCGCCACACATGCAGAAGCCAGAGCTGGGCCCATTGCCATAGCATTGGCCTCCGAGGCCCTACGCAGCAACGTTTCAGACTTTTTATCCATTTGATCCTGGATGTTGCCCGAGTCCTCAAAGGACAGGTCCGACCTCTTAGAGATCTGCGCCAGGGACGCATCTAACTTTGGGACCTTAAAAAATGTATCTTCCTCTTCCTCCTTAAAGGGGCACCTACGCTTCCAGGTTTTAAGCTTTAATAGTTTCCGCTCAGACTCCTTCCATTCCCTTAAAATTATCTCCTTAAGGGATTGGTGTACAGGAACGGATCTCGCTTTTAGTTTACCCAAACCTCTGTAAACCCTATCCTGAGCTGACACCTGGGCTGAGGGCAACTGAATGTCCTCTGAAGCATAAATAGTTCTAAGGAGACCCTCCATATCCTCTGCTGAGAAAAGGTGTCCTCCAGGCCTGGCCTCTATCTGGCTGTCCTGATCCGAATCCTCCCCGGAGCTCAGCTCAGAGTGACGAACCTCCTCCTCATCCGAAAAGTAGGAGGCAGGTTCCTGGGATTCCCATCCAGGTACTAACCAGGCCCGACCCTGCTTAGCCTCCGAGATCAGACGCATTCAGGGTGATGTGGTCATAGCCCCCCGTATAAATGGACCTATCCTCTTGTGAAAGAGTACTCTCCTTTCCTGAAGGGACCTCTCCTTGACACTTTTGAAGCAAAGTCTTAAAGGATTGGAGGGTAGCAAGAATCACATTTTGCAGCGCTTGGCATTCCTTAGCCACTTGTGCTATCTCCTTGCCTGCCAGCTTGTAGATGCACTTGTAACAGGTTTGCTGTGGTCCTGTGGAAGCTTATCATTACAGTACCCACAGCGCCTAGACTTAGACATGGCTTTAGTTTTTGGCCTGCTGACCCAAAGTCTCCAATTTGCCAAGTCTCCATTTTTTTAGGGGAAGGGGGGAAAAAGGGACCACCCCAATTGTCACCCCCCCTCAAGCTCCAGCAGAGTTACTCACCCCCTGTGACAACCTCAACTGCTGTGAGCTCTGGTCCGCCCTCCTTCTCCATCTTACCGGTCTAGATGGCAGGTGCTCCGACCTTCTAGGGCTTAGTGGCCCTCTGGCCCCTCGCTCTGTCCCACCTGCTGCCTGTATCAGCGCTTCTGTTCACCGCTATGTACAGAGTTTGCGTCATCTTTTTGGAATCCTCGGCCGCCGGAAGTGACCTCACGCAGGCTCCGGCGGGTTGCGGACATGCATAGTAATGCATTCACCGCACGCCACTCGATTCGAGCGGCCACAGCGGCACCCAGCGCTGCCAGGCGGTTGAACACAGCCTCCACCGGTCACCCAAGGACCCCAAGACATCAGGAGACACACTGGCAGGCCTCCCCACCGTCAGCCACCTTCAGGTACGGGGAGGGAACGAACGAAAAACGCCAACTGGAGTTATGGACAACTCACCTGTCCTAGTGCCCCAGCATGCAAAGGGGAATCCAGCCACCTGTTTATGAAAAACACCCCCTAAGAAAAAGAGGTTCAACCTCCTCAGGTCTCCGCAGTCCCCACTGACTGCTCCGAGCCTTGCTCCAAGGGGGGCAACCATGGTCCCAGAGCTAAGGTCTCTTTAAAAACATAACAAACGGTTTCGCAGCCTCCTTGGTGAGAAACACAATCAATAAATGAGGGTCAGAGGGAGGACTGGGGCCTTTTAAACTCTGTTCTTGATTGTGTTTCCTGCCAGGTGAGACCAGTCATCTCTCAGGTGTGCTGTCCTGGAAGATGACTGGAGAAAATATGAGTCAGGGACATTTACCCTCGTGAACTAACTTCCGTTTTTTGTTTTTTTTAATGGAGCTCCGCCTGCTTCTGCAATCCACTCCCAGCAAGTGAGCGCACCGCTACGAGACGACTGCCAGAGACCGGGGCGTGAGAGAACAGCACTGTGCATTACAGGCCAGCTGAGGCCTCCCAAGTTCTGACTCACGACTGTCTGAGATGAGTGAGCCGCCAGGCGCCCAGAGCAGACTGTGAGTGTACAGTTGTGTAATACAATTACAGCACAACAGGCCTGAAGCCTCCCCTTAGACCCCCGTCCGTCCAGACTGAGCATTGTGTGTACGCGCAACTGTGCATTACCTCTCACCACTGGCAGTGGCATCCAGGGCACTATGTATTATGGGCCATCTCTCAGACCACTATCAAGCACTTTGCAACATTACAGGCCTCCTCAGGCCACCGTCCAGAGCACTGTGCAGCATTACAGGCCTCCTCAGACCACCGTCCAGAGCACTGTGCAGCATTACAGGCCTCCTCAGATGGTCCAGAGCACTATGCAGCATTACAGGCCTCCCCAGAGCAGCTAAATTTGTATCTGTGAGTTTGTTCAAACCTTAATACCATATATAAACATGATAAGATTTTTTTTTTTTACTCCAGGAGTAAATGAGTTTGGAAATTCTAGAGAAATGTCTAAATAAGGCTTTACAATTTAACTAGGCACATTTTAGTTGACTACGATGACTAAAATGGGACTAAAACTAAAATGCCATTTTAGTCCTAAGACTGAGATTAAAACTAAAACGAAATTTGCTGCCAAATTAACACTGGTGCACAGCTGTGCACCCACACAGGTTTCATAGTTTCATAGTTAGTAAGGTTGAATAAAGACACCAGTCCATCCAGTTCAACCTGAGTGAGTGTCTACAATTGTCCCTATCCCCATACATTGCACACTCACATCGGTCCCTACACTCAATGAGCCCACAATCCAAGGTCCCCATTCATATACTAGGGCCAATTTTGGACAGAAGCCAATTAACCTACCTGCGTGTCTTTGGATTGTGGGAGGAAACCGGAGTACCCAGAGGAAACCCATGCAGGCACAGAGAGAACATGCAAACTCCAGGCAGGTAGTGTCGTGGTTGGGATTTGAACCAGCGACCCTTCTTACTGCTAGGTGAGAGTGCTAACCACTACACCACTGTGCCGCCCCACATTGGGGCTGCGCTCATGCAGCCACGTGTCCCAATACACATCTATGGGATTGACAGCACAGGGATGCATGCAACACACGTACCGGTAAAAGACGACCCTGCATGAGGCATGAAGCGAATCGTGCTGCGTGAACAGGGCCTACATTTTCTTGTTTATTTGCAAACACTCGTATACTGTACTTGTGTTTATGATCACTTCCCTGTATACATAATTACAGCCATTCATGTCAGTGACAGGTCATACCTCAGCAGAGAAAATACAACTTTAATTTACACTGAACACACTCAGCTAGTGCCTGTAAGAGCCTTAAAGGGTCATGAAAACTGGAAGGGCAGGTTCATACCATTGCAATGTGGTACTACAAGTGTTACCATAACACTCATTACGTGTGTTGGCGCAGTGCAGTGTCATTCATCCTGCATAGGAAAAGAGTTTTTCTCTGATGTGGCTTTTCAGTGACCCCCTGATACAACTCATCAGGACTCAGTGGCATGCTTTGCGGGCACTGCTGAAAATTTGGCATGTGCGATTTGTTATCCATTGGATATCCCATTAAACAAATGTGGCGTCCTAACAGTGCAGTGAATTGGGCTTGTGTGAACATGCCTTGGGGCCCATCCCTGCCTAGATGCCCCCCCCCCCCCCCCTTCATTTCAATGGAAAATTTATTAAAACGTCTGAATCCAGTTTAAAGTGGTTGTAAAGGCACAAGGTTTTTTTTTTAGGTAAAAAACCTTCTGCGTGCAGCAGCCCCCTCTAATACTTACCTGAGACCCCTCTGGATCCAGCGATGTTCATGAGACTCTTTCTTCTCCGGGGACTCGCACTCCTGATTGGCCATTGGCTGTCACTGCTGTCAATCACAGCCAGTGAGCCAATCAGGACATGGAGGGGCAGGGCCAGGCCAAGGCTCAATGTGTGAATGGATTGGGACCGTGCCTGCTTGCCAGAGCAATCTGCTTGTTGCACTTGGCAGGATGGAGGAACCAGAACCCAAGAAAAGGAAGATCGGGACTGTTCTGTGCAAAACAGAGCAGATATGTATAACATTTTGGTTATTTAAAAGAAAAAAAAATGGCTTTAACCACCTCAATACAGGGCACTTCCTGACCAGAACAATTTTCAGCTTTCAGCGCTCTTACAGTTTAAATGACAATTACTCAGTCATGCAACACTTTTAGTGGTATTTATCCACTAGTGGGTTTTTAATTTTTTGCGCTATAAATAAAAAAAAACGAACATTTTGTGAAAAAATGCCTTTTTCTTCGTTTCTGTCATAAAATTTTGCTAATTAGTAATTTATCTTCATAAATTTTGTCCAAAATTTATACTGCTACATATCTTTGGTAAAAATAACCCACATTAGTGTATATTATTTGGTCTTTGTGAACGTTATACAGTCTACAAACTATGGTGCCAATCACTGAAAATTCTGATCACATCTGATCAGGCCTTCAGTACATCATGTGTATCTCATTTCTTGAGACACTACCAAGTCAGGAAAGTACAAATACCCCCCCCAAAAGATCCTTTTTAGAAAGTAGACATTCCAAGGTATTAAGTAGCATGGTGAGTTTTTTTAAGTTGTCATTTTTTTTCCACAATTCTTTGCAAAATGAAGATTTTTTATTATTTTTTTTACAAAATTGTCATATTATCAGGTTATTTCTCACACACAGCATATGCATACAACAAATTACACCCCAAAATACATTCTGCTACTCTTCTCGAGTACGGCGATACCACATGTGTGAGACTTTTACACAGCCTGGCCACATGCAGAGCACCAACATTGAAGTGGCACTTTCAGACGTTCTACGAGCAAAAATGACACATCTCATTTCATTACACTTTTGAAGGCCCTGGAGTACCAGGACAATGGAATTGCCCATAAAATGACCCCATTTTGGAAAGCAAATACCCCAACGTATAATCTGTGAGGCATAATAAGTCTTTTGAACGGTTCATTTTTTTCCAGAAGTTTTTGGAAAATGTGGGAAAAAAACTGAGTTAGACTTACCGGTAACTCTTTTTCTAGGAGTCTTCCAGGACAGCCTTTGAGATATAGGGCCCCTCCCTTTCGGGACAGGAAACACGTCAACCCAATCAGATAAAAAGGGTGGTCCTCCAGGCCCTCCTCAGTTTTACTCCAAGAACCGCCGGAAGGCTCTGAAAGACATAACACACTAACAACCACGTTAGTACTCACATTCTCACCACTAGTCAATCTAAACAACTTTGGGTGGGAAACCAGGCTGTCCTGGAAGACGCCTAGAAAAAGAGTTACCGGTAAGTCTAACTCCGGTTTTCTCATATCGTCTTCCAGGACAGCCTCTGAGATGATAAACAAGGAACTCACCTTGTCAGGGTGGGACCACTGCCTGGAGGACCTTACGTCCAAAAGTCTGTTCCTTATCAGACAATAAATCCAGACGGTAATGCCTTGCAAAAGAAGAGTAGCTGGACCAAGTTGCTGCCTTGCAGATCTCCTCCGGAGAGGCTCCAGCCCTCTCTGCCCATGAAACAGAAACCGCCCTGGTAGAGTGTGCCTTAACTAAGGGAGCCTGCTTCCCCTCTAACTCATAGGCTTTAACTATCGCCATTCTTATCCACCTGGCGATAGACGATTTGGACACCTTGCAGCCCTTGCGGGCGCCCGAAAAATTAACAAAAAGTGAATCTGACTTCCTGAAGTCCCTAGTGGCTTCCAGAAAAACTAAAAAGGCTTCTTTTGACATCTAACAAACTCAAAGATCCCACCTCATCCCTGTCTGGGGTTGAAAAAAATGTTGGCAAAACAATGTCCTGTGTCCTATGAAAAGTAGACACAACCTCAGGGAGAAAACTAGGGTCAGTCCTAAGCACTACCCTGTCCTCTAAAATTAACAAAAACGGCTCCCTGATCGAGAGAGCTTGCAGATCACGCACCCTTCTGGCTGAGGTGATCGCTATCAAAAAAACTGTCTCCAGTACTATACATTTAAGGGATGCCTTCTCTAAGGGTTTGAAGGGATCTCGGGTCAAAGACCTAAGGACCAAGGACAAATCCCAGGTAGGACAGGTCTTCATCTTCACAGGCCTGGATCTAGCCAGAGCTTTGAAGAAGTTCTTGACAAAAGGATTCTGCTGGAGAGAGGACTGAAGGAAAACACTTAAGGCCGCCACCTGAACCCTGCGATCTTAAGAGCTGTTCCTCAGATACCAGGCCGCAAGCTTGAGTGTCTCTATCTGAGGAAGCAGAATGGACCCCTGGGAAACCAAATCCTCCCTGACCGGAAGTAACAGGGGAGGGTGAACGGCCAACCTCTTCAGACTGGAAAACCAGGGTCTCCATGGTTAAAAAGGAGCCACTAAGATGAGGTCCGTTAGCTTCTGTTAAGAACTTCTACAGAACCTCCGCAACCATCCTTACAGGAGGGAAGGCATAACACAGACCGAATTGCCAAGGATTGGCAAAGGCGTCTATCCCCCTGGCCTGGTCCTGCGGGTGAATGGAAAAAAACTGTGTCACTTTCCTGTTGCCTTCTGCTGCAAATAGGTCTATCTCTGGCCGTCCCCAGCATGACACAATCTCCTCGAACACCTCCCTGTTGAGGGACCACTCGTCCTGGCCTACCTTCTGCCGACTGAGAAAATCGGCCAGCGAATTCTGAGCGCCCTTCAGATGAATCGCTGATATCGAGGACAAGTTCTTCTCGGCCCAACAAAAGATTCTGTCTACAATAGCCTGCAACGCGAGGCTTCTGGTTCCCCCCTGCTTGTTCAGATAAGCTACTGCTGCTACATTGTCTGACCGAACCTGCAGATCCTGGCCCTGTATCTGGGACTGGAAGGCTTCTATCGCTTTCAAAATCGTCAGAAGCTCCTTCTGGTTTGAGGAATGACCTGCCTCTATTTTTGACCAGGTCCCCTGGGCTAAGGCGCCCTCTAGGTGGGCACCCCAACCAAACGCACTGGCATCGGTTGTGACCACCACCGCGGCCTGTCGGGACCAGGGAAGACCCTTGTCCAGGTTGACCTGGGCCCGCCACCACCACAAGGATCTCCTGACGGCGGAGGATAGGGGCATAACCTGATCCAGGCTCTGCTCCTTGCCGTCCCAATAATGGAGCATAAGACTCTGTAACGGGCACTGATGATGCCTTGCCCAAGCCATCGCTGGAAAACAGGATGTCATCAGCCCAAGGACTCTCATAACCTCTCTGATCTTGGCTTCCCGACCTGATTGAAGCTGGGCTACCGCCTGCTCTAACTTCCTGATCTTCTCCGCCGGAAGAAACACCCTCATTTCCACCGAAGAGATCCTGTACCCTAGATACAGGACCTCCTGTGAGGGGGTCAACTGGGATTTTTCCTGGTTGATCAGCCACCCCAGTGAATGCAGGAAAACCAATGCCTCCTGCACGTCTTTCTCCAGCTGTTGGGCCGACTGAGCTATAAACAGTAGATCGTCCAAATATGGAATCACTGTTATAGCCCTGAGCCTTAACAGGGCCAGAGCCTCTGCCAGTACCTTTGTAAAGATCCTTGGTGAGGCCGAGAGCCCGAAAGGAAGAGCTCGGAACTGGAGGTATACCACTCCTGTGCTCATCTGGACTGCTAACCTGAGAAACCTCTGGGACTCCAGATGAATCGGGATGTGTAAATATGCATCCCTGAGGTCCACCGTGGCCATGTGACAACCCCCGAAACAGAAACTTGGTTACCGGAAAGATTGACTCCATCTGGAACCGTTTGTATTTTATGAACCTGTTCAAGGGGCGGAGATTCAGGATCAACCTGAATTTCCCCGAAGGCTTCTTTACCACGAAGACATGGGAGTAAACACCCAAGCTTCGTTCCTCCTGGGGTACCTGTACCAATACCTCTTGGTCTACCAGGTCTCCCAGAAGAAGACCCAGAGATTTGCCTTCTCTTGGTCCCTTGGTAACCTGGTTACCTGAAAATTCGGGAGGGGAACTGAACCAAACTCCAACTTGTAGCCGTTCCTTATTACGTTCCGTATGAACGGACTTTCGGTTGAAGCGACCCATTGTGGGAGGAACTTCCCCAGCCTTCCCCCCACCGGTACACAGGAGTCACTGGGTTTTAGAGGAGGGTTGAGGAGGATTGAATAAGATTCCCCCTCTGCCCCTCCCCTTGTGACCCGACCAATGTTTTTTGGGGCGAACCTCCCTTTCCTGCAGGTTCTGCTGCCTAGAGCCTTGAAAAAAACGCTTTCCTTCAGCCTTCCTTTTCTTCTCTGGGAAAGCTTTCTTCTTATCCTGCGTGCACACTAACGCCTCTTGCAGGCCAGGCCCGAACAAGTGGTCCCCTGAAAAAGGTAATCCACACAGCTTTAATTTTGAAGCTGCATCCCCCGTCCAGGTCTTAAGCCATATGGCCCTTCTGGCTGCATTCACTAACACAGTAGACCTAGCGGCTAATTTGACTGACTCCGTGGAGGCGTCGGCCAAAAACCCCACTGCCTTGAACAGTAACGGGAAGGACTTCAGTTGTTGCCTGGAAGTGCCCGCTGAAATATAGCTGGCTGCTAGGGCTGGTTTAAGCCCAATCGAAGAGGCATCCCAAGCCCTCCTAAGCAGTACGTCTCCCCTCTTATCCATCGGGTCCCTGAGTGAACCCATGTCATCAAAGGCCAAATCCGTCTTCTTAGCGACTTTAGCCAAGGGGGCATCAAGCTTGGGAACCTTGTTCCAGGGATGCAGCGCACCCGTCTCAAAAGGGAACCTCCGTTTAAGGCTACTTGAAAAAAACGGCCTCTTTTCCGGCTGCTCCCACTCCAGCAGAATCTCCTCAATCAGCTATTTATGAACGGGGAATACCCTGTCTTTCAATACACTTGACCTCTGATACATCAAGTCGTGCTTTGAAAGTTGGACCTGTTCTTCCCTGATTTCCAGCGTGTCATATATTGCTTTAAGAAGGTCACCTAAGTCGTCCAAAGATAACTTGTATCTGGACGCCCTAGAGGACACTTCCTCCCCCTCTGACTCAGAAGTAGACTCCGTCCGAGAGGAAGCTAGCGACCTTGGTACCCTCTCCTTATCCCCCTCTTCCTCCTGACTTGGCTCAGACAAGGAAGGCATGCTCACGGCCCTGGGTAAGGAGACAGAAGGACCCTGCATTCTATCCATCATGCTCTTAAACGACTGGAAAGTGGATGCAATCTCATCCTTTACAGATGTCAAGACCTTGTGACAAGCTGCAACCGAGTCCTCCTTAACAAGGCTACTGACACAGTCCGGGCAAAGCGGCTTCTCCCAGCCGGTGCCTAACTTAGCCCCACACACGGCACATTTCCTTCTGGGCAAAGGTATCTGGGCTCTATCCTGTTTGACCTAAAAGAGAAGAAAAACAGGGTCCCATTAGAATACCACCCCTGACCCACACCACTGTGCTTCTAGGGTCTGCCTAGGAAGTGCCCCCCTCACCAGCAGGTTCCTCACCCCGGGAGGGTACTACGGTCAAAGTGACCCCTCAACCCCCTCAGTGTAAGTCCTGGTCTGCCCTCACCAAGCCTACCTGGGAGGTGCTGGAGTCTGCTGAACCGGAGTCCACCTGCACCACGGTGCC
The DNA here is from genome assembly GCF_037356315.1 of Lithobates pipiens. Lineage (NCBI taxonomy): Eukaryota > Metazoa > Chordata > Amphibia > Anura > Ranidae > Lithobates > Lithobates pipiens. Next base: position 63,851,013 of record NW_027507791.1, read on the forward strand.
CTCCATGGTTCCTGTATTCACTCAGTCTCTCTGAGCTTTTACACCGCTCCAGACAGCCCTGCAGCCACATCGCCGCACCCTGAGAACTGGAACAGGTCACCCGGCGCCCCCTGATGACGCGATTCCGGCCGAAGTGCGTCTCTCGCACTTCCCGAACGCTGGAACGCAAAAACTCCGCCCACTCACACCATTCGTTCCTACGACCACACCGCTCTATGTCGTACCCGAACGCCAGCCAGTGGATCCGAACGTCTCTTGCCCGCCATCCGACCGGCCAGGTATGAGCGGTTAGCGAGATAGTGAGGAGATTGCCGCACATCGGGGTCCCGTTCTCTCGGAACATGGCAGCAGGGACTGATAGCTACCCTCTCATCGGACCGAGGGGTGCTATGAGCAAGGTCCACCAGGTGCTCCCCCAGGACACCCCCTGAAAAAAGGAGCTCCCCTAGTAGTTCCGACGTGCTCCTTCCCATCCGGCAGGAAACAAAAACTGAGGAGGGCCTGGAGGACCACCTTTTTATCTGATTGGGTTGACGTGTTTCCTGTCCCGGAGGGAGGAGCCCTATATCTCAGAGGCTGTCCTGGAAGACGATATGAGAAAATGAAACCACATTTTTTTTTTTTTTTACACAAAGTTGTCAATTTATAAGATATTTCTAACACATAGCATGTATATAGCAAAAATTACACCCCAAAACACATTCTGCTACTCCTCCCGAGTATGGCGATACCACATGTGTAAGACTTTTCCACAGCCTGGCCACATACAGAGGCCGAACATTGAAGTAGTACCTTCAGGCGTTCTAGGAGCATAAATGACACGTCATTTCATTCCTACCTATCCCACTTTTGAAGGTCCTGGAGCACCAGGACAGTAAAATTACCCCATTTTGGAAAGCAAACACCCCAACGTATATTCCATGAGGCATGGGCTGCAAATAGGTACTCGGGTACTCTGATGGGCTGCAGATAGGTACTCTGGTACTCTGATGGGCTGGTGACAGGTACTTGAGTACTCTGATGGTCTGATGACAGGTACTCAGGTACTCTGATGGCCTGGTGACAGGTACTCGGGTACTCTGATGGCCTGGTGACTGGTATTTGGGTGCTCTGAAGGGCGGTGATAGGTACTCAGATGAACTTTGACAGGTATTCAGGTACTCAGATGGACTGGGACAGGTACTCGGGTACTCAAATAAACTGTGACAGGTACTCGGGTACTCAGATGGACTGGGACAGGTACTTGGGTACTCTGATGGGCTGGGACAGGTCCTCGGATGGACTGTGACAGGTACTCGGGTACTCTGATGGGCTGTGACAGGTACTCGGTACTCTGATGGGCTGTGACAGGTACTCGGTTACTCAGATGGACTGCGACGGGTACTCGGATGGACTGACAGGTACTCTGATGGGCTGTGACAGGTACTCAGGCACTCTGATGGGCTGTTACAGGTTCTCTGATGGCCTGGTATTTGGGTACTCTGAAGGGCGGGGATAGGTACTCATGTGGACTGTGACAGGTACTCGGATACTCCGATGAACTGTGACAGGTATTCAGGTACTCAGATGAATTGGGACAGGTACTCGGGTACTCAGATGGACTGGGAGAGGTACTCGGGTACTCAGATGGACTGCGACGGGTACTCGGATGGACTGACAGGTACTCTGATGGGCTGTGACAGGTACTCAGGCACTCTGATGGGCTGTTACAGGTTCTCTGATGGCCTGGTATTTGGGTACTCTGAAGGGCGGGGATAGGTACTCATGTGGACTGTGACAGGTACTCGGATACTCAGATGAACTGTGACAGGTATTCAGGTACTCAGATGAATTGGGACAGGTACTCGGGTACTCAGATGGACTGGGAGAGGTACTCGGGTACTCAGATGGACTGGGACAGGTACTCGGATGGACTGTGACAGGTACTCAGATGGACTGTGACAGGTACTCGGATGGACTGTGACAGGTACTCGGATGGACTGTGACAGGTACTCGGTATTCTGTTGGGCTGTGACAGGTACTCGGGTACTCTGATGGGCTGTGACAGGTACTCGGATGGACTATGACGGGTACTCTGATGGGCTGTGACAGGTACTCGGGTACTCTGATGGGCTGTGACAGGTACTCGGGTACTCTGATGGGCTGTGACAGGTACTCGGGTACTCTGATGGGCTGTGACAGGTACTCGGATACTCTGATGGACTGTGACAGGTACTATTATGGGTGGTGACAGGTCCTCTTTATTGGGGGGGGGGGCAATCAGTGTGATTTGTGTGTACTGTAAGCTGTAACGAGATGTTACTGCATTCTCCTCCTCACACACGATCGGTGTGTGAGGAGGAGAACCCGGTAACATCTCGTTACCGCGGTTTGTTTACATTTAGTGATTGGCTGTGAAAGGATCACAGCCGATCATGTGGGTAAACAGCCAGCCAATGGCTGTTTACCAGAATCGGTGATGAGCAGTGTTCCCGGGAACACGAAGCTACGGACGTGCATGCGCCGTGCACAGTGGGGGTGTAACCATCTGTGATCGGCCGTGACATCATCGCGGCCGATCACGTGGTAAACAGCCATGCCCAATGGCTGTTCACCCCCCTCGGTGGCGAGCGGTGTCTCAGTGACACGCCGCCACCGAAGGAACAGGGATGCACGCGCATTCCCTGTTTAAAACGGGAGGCCGTCATATGACGGCCTCCCGCCACAATAGGTGCGCCGCCTGGCCATTATTTGACGGCCGGCGGTCAGCAACCAGTTAAAATCACTTATTTTTTCCCCCACAAATAGAGCTTTCTTTTGGTGCTATTTGATCACCTCTGCGGTCATTATTTTTTGTGTTATATACACTTGTTGCTATAATAAATATCCCAAAAATGTTTTTAAAAATCAAATTTCTTCATCAGTTTAGGCCAATATATATTCTTCTCGTTTTTTTTTTGGTAAAAAAAAAAAAAAAAAAAAATCGCAATAAGCGTATATTGATTGGTTTGTGCAAAAGTTACAGCGTCTACAAACTATGGGAAAGATTGTCATTTTTTTATTATTATAAAACGGGTCACAGGGGTGAAGAACGAACTGCACCCCTGTGATCCACAGAAGTAAGTACAGCCAAACAAGCTTTGGTTGTACTTCTCCTTCAGGGTAAAAAAAAAAAACCTACCTTGACTTGAACACAGTACTGATGTATGAATATCAGATATTCATGGCATAAAAACCACAAGGATGGGCTGTATAGTACATGTGCGTATGCGTAAAAATGTTGTTTTGTTTTTTTTTTTAAATCAAGGGAGTATGGCGTATGCATGTATGGCGGCATTTACCGCTGGGCCTTTTGAAGCGCAATCAGAATTGCCGCGATTTTGGCTCGATTTCAAAACGCTCTGGTAAAATGTCAAGTCGCACAATGCAAATTTCAGATGCCATTCATTTTAACCACTTGCCCTCCAGGTTTACTCCCCTTCCTGACTTTGCCATTTTTTGTGATACGGCACTGCGTTACTTTAACTGACAATTGCGCAGTCATGCAACGCTGTACACAAATAAAATGTATGTTTTTTTTCCCCACAAATAGAGCTTTCTTTTGGTGGTATTTGATCACCTCAGTGGTTTTTATTTTTTGCACTATAAGCAAAAATACTATTTTGGAAAAAAAAAACAAAAAAATTTTTTACTTTGTGCTACTTTATGCAATATTCAACAATAAAATGGGAAAAAAATCTAATTTCCATCAATTTAGGCCAATATGTATTCTGCTACATCGTTTTGGTAAAAAAAAATCCCAATAAGCGTATATTGAATGGTTTCTGCAAAAGTTATAGCGTCTACAAATTATGGGATATATTTATGGAATTTTTTTTTTTTTTTTTTTACTAGTAACGGTGGTGATCAGTGACTTATAACAGGACTACGACATTGTGGTGGACAAATCGGACACAAAGTGACACCTTTTGGGGACCAATGACACTAATACAGTAATCAGTGCTAAAAACATGCACTGTCGCTGTACTAGTGACGCTGGCTGGGAAGGGGTTAACATCAGGGACAATCAAAGGGTTAAATGTGTGCCTAGGGCAGTGATGGTGAACCTTGGCACCCCAGATGTTTTGGAACTACATTTCTCATGATGCTCAGCTACACTGAAGGGTGCATGAGCATCATGGGAAATGTAGTTCTAAAACATCTGGGGTTGCCAAGGTTCAGCATCACTGGCCTAGGGATTACTTACTAACTGTGGGGGAGGTGCTTGCACTATGGGAAGGCAGAGATCCGTGTTCCTGCTTTGTATGAACACAGGATCACAACCTTCCCTTCTCACATAACGGCGATCTGCTATGTTTACATAGGCAGACTGCCGTTGTGCCTGTGTCTGATCACAGCAGGTCGCGTGCACGCTCCAGACCAGGTACACGATTCTGCACAGAAGAGCTGCCTTGCCGTTGTGTGTGTGTGTGTGTATATATATATATATATATATATAGTATACGGTCAGCAATCGGTTAATACGTAAATAATTTTTTACGCATGTGTAATATGCAGCCTATCCTTGGGGTTTTTATGCCAGGAATATCTGGTATTCATACATCAGTACTGTGTTCAAGCCAAGGTAGGTTTTTTACCCTGAAGGACACCTAAGAACGCGGTGCTTTTCTGCAGCAATAAATCGCACTGCAATGGCATCATGAGAAGCCTGTCGCCCAAAAAGCACCCCCAGAACTTTTTCTGGGTGACAAGCTTCACGTGATGCAGTTTGCTGCGATTTATCGAGGCAGAAGCCGCACCACATTTTTAGGTGCCACTAACATGAATGGCATCTGAAAATCGCGTTGTGCGATTTGTCCTTTCACCAGTGGTTTGAAATTGCAGACAGAATTGCACCAATTTGCCTGCGATTCAAATTGCCAAGCTGTGACTGCAGCCTATATGAGCATACGCACGTAATACTACTGACCCATAAAGCAGATTTTTTTTTTTTTTTAACTAAGGCTCCGTTCATACATGGGTGATTTGAACCGCGGGTGGAATTGCCACAAAACGCGGGGCCTGTCTGCAATGCCATTATTTCCTAATGGCACCCAAAAACCTGGCGTAATTCTGCCGCAATCGTCTTGTGACAAAAAAAGTTCCAGAACTGCATTTGGGTGACACGTGTCTCACAACAATTTCGGGAAAATCGCACCACGTTTGGGGTGCCACTAAGAAATAATGGCATTGCAAATGCATCCCGCGTTTTGCTACGATTCACAACGCAAACGGAGCCTGACCTATACACAGTGCAGGTTTGCACATCTGTGTGTACAGGCCTATTAAAAACAATGGGCTGCGTTTAGAACAGAAACATTTTATATATATATATATATATATATATAATGCTCACAAATGTAGTGTTTTTAGGCTTCTGTGTGCAAAAGCCCCCACGTGGCCCTCCCCACTGTAAACAAATGGTCACCTGGGCACGCTGCAACTTGTAGTCTTCCAGCCTAAAAGGTGTGTAAACTAGGGCAATAGTGGAGCTGTGCCACCCAGCAACCAATCAGCTGCCTTCTGCTATTCGAAAACTGAAACCTGATTGGTTGCTATGAGCAACAGCTGCCCTTGTCACACGCCGCTCCCCACATGCTCGGTTCACCTCAGACACATTACAGGTTGCTCCTCACTTAAGTCCCGGCACACTGTACACCTCCCCACCCCGCCGGTGAAAACACCCCGTCCCCGCACAACAGCTGGGGGGAGCCCTTTCCCGCCCTTCCCCCCTCCTTTAGTCCATACGGGTATTTCCCTCAGCGACCAATCCCAGCGTTCTGCGCGCTCACACTACCCTGCTAGGTTCGGGGCCCTCGCCTCTCCAGCGCTGCGCGCCGCAGCCAATCAGCGCGCTCCTCCTTTTTGAACCTGCCCGTTCGTCAGCGCAGAGGTGGGCGCGTCCGGCGAGCGGTCAGGTTAGGTTGAGTTTGTGTTCTGTATGTGTGTGTGCCATGGACTCAGCCCAGCACTGATATTGACAATAGAGAGGAAGCTGACTAGAAGGGGGCACACACCGCTAAGCGAGCCGCACACAGACTCACACCGCCCCCCTCCCATCCTCCGATGCCTCACTGTCTCCCGGGGACAGACCAAGACTCAGGCCGCTGAGGGAATGTCACTCCTATTGTCAGGGATTGCCGAGGAGGATTAGCCCGGGCTTCGCAGGAAACCAAAGCTGCTGGGGGAGACGCGCTGTGCCGACTGAGGCCTACACTGTGAGCTGAGCCTGCCAGAGGCAAGGGAGAGCCCCGGCACCACCATCTCTAATCCCTATCCAGAGCTCCAAGGTAATCCAGGTCCCCCCTCCTCCTCCTTCCTCCATCATCACCCTGTGTGTGGGGTGGGCACAGACCACTGCCCTTCCCCCTTCCTCACCCCCCCCCCCCCCTTATGTGTACATGGAACACTCCACTCTCTCCTCTCTGTCTATTCTATCCTACATTCTATCTATGGAGGTCCCATCACCCCAATCTAAGGAGGATCCACATCATAACACACCCCCCCCCCTACTCCTCATCATTATGTCTCCGTACAGTCTCACTCCTCCTGCTGCACTCTCCATAACACTGCTGGCCATCAGTGGCCTGTGTACCCCAGGGGTGCACCCCTCATGTCTCCAGGAAAGTTTTCGCATGTCATCTAATTGTAAATAGATCTGAGTGTACATGTCTCACCCATCATTCAGCCTTCCTAGAGTCTCACTAATCCCGTTGCACTCTCTATAACACCGCTGGTCACCAGCGGCCTGTGTACCCCAGGGGTACGTCTCTTGGGTCTCAAGGAAAGTTTTAGCATGTGGTCTCATTATAAACAGATGTGAGTGTAGAAGTGTCACCTTTCGTCATCATGTGGTCTTCCTAGAGTCTCACTAATCCTGGTCACCAGAGGTCTCATGTCTCAGGTAAACAGATCTGAGTGTACAAGTCTCGCCCATCTCCGCCATCATAAAGCCTTCCTAGAGTCTCGCTCCTCCTGCTGCACTCTCCATAACACCGCTGGTCACCAGTGGCCTGTGCACTCCAGGGGTACGTCTCTTGGGTCTCGGGTAAAGTTTTAGCACGTGGTCTCATTATAAACAGATGTGAATGTAGAAGTGTCACCTCACCCATTACTTGGGGCAGGCCTCCCAAAGAAAGGGGTGGGCCAGTGAGTACCCCAGTCCCTGTCAGAACCCTTGGACCCCAGGGGGATCAGGGCAGGTCTTCCTCTCTGGTGGAGGATCATGTGTACACCCTGTGCACATTTTATGCCTATTTTATTTCACATGTTTTTGATGACACCGCGGGACGTGGTCTCAATCCTCCTGCTGCACTCTAACATAGCTGTCTATCGGTGCCCTGTGTACCCCAGGGGTACATCTCGGGTTACGTTTTTAGCACACAATCTTATTGTAAACTGATCTGAGTGTGGAAGTGTCACCTCAATCATAAGTCTGTTTTCATCGAGTCTCACTTCTCCTGTGTCAGTCCCAGTAACGTACCCGGCATTAATGGTACATGTACCCCTGGGGTACCTCTGTCTCTGAAGCCTCCAGTCAAGTTTCAAGACACAATTTCATTGTAAACATATGAGTGTACACGTGTAACCACCCCAGCCAGCCATCATTCTGTCTTTCTAGAGTCTCACTCCTCCTGCTGCAGTCTCTGTAAAATAGCTGGCAATCAGTAGCCTGTGTACCCCAGGGGTACATCTCTGATGTCTCAGGTAAAGTTTTGGCACGTGTCACCCCAGTCATCATTCAGTCTTCCTATGGCAGTGATGGTGAACCTTGGCACCCCAGAAGTTTTAGAACTACATTTCCCATGATGCTCATGCACTCTGCAGTGCAGATGAGCATCATGGGAAATGTAGTTCTAAAACATCTGGAGTGCCAAGGCTCGCCATCACTGCCCTAGGGTCTTAAGCCCCATACACACTACCAGTTTTTGTGCTGAGTTTTCCCTTCAGATTTACCAAAACCATATAATATGAGGTCAAACCTCAGGAGTTTCAATGTGTATGTAATCAGGCAGGCCCTTACACTACATGGTTTTGGTAAATCTGAAGGAAAAACTGATAGTGTGTATGGGGCTTTACTCTTAATTCATTCCTTTTTAATATACCCTGCCACCAGTGCTCTATGTACCCCTGGGGTACTTCCGTCTCTGAAGTCTCCAGTAAAGTTTTGGCACATAATCTCGTTGTAAACACATATGAGTGTATAAATGTCGGCTGTCCACAGATGTGCTCCTATGTACTCTCATCTCTTCTATTCCTTTATTATGTGCCTCTTATAGGTTTCTATATTATGTGATTCAATTCGCCCATTGGGATAGACTGATGAGGCTGCAAGGGTCACTACTAGTCATCATAGTTCTGCCCACTTCTAGAGTCTCACTCCCGCTGCTTCAGTCCAGGTAGCATTCCTGGCCGCCCGTGGTATGTGTACCCCAGGGGTACCTCCTGTCTCTGAAGTCTCCAGTCATGTTTTCAGCATATGATCTCATTGTAAACACATCTGAGTGTAGAAGGGTAACCTATCCAGGGATGTGGTTTTTTATATTGCTTTGTACTCTTATCTCCCCTGATTTTATAGGTTTATATGATATATAAACACAGATCGCCGGACAGACCATATTATGTGATATTAAGTCACACATTGGGATGGATTGATGAGTGGAAGGATCACCACTCTTAGGCCTCGTGCACATGGCTTTCAGGAGAAAATCCGCGTTTTAAACTCACCTCAGCTTCATTTTTTTGGGAAGTTTATTTCATTGGCTAGAATTTTAATTTATTCTGGCCACTGAAATAAATGCTGAAGTGCTAAATGTGCCTAGCATTTATGTGCGTATTTCAATTTTATTTTTTTTGTGTGTGTGTGTGGTCAGAAGAACTGCTCTTGACCACGATTTTAGGGCATCCAGACAACAGCCCATAAACTGCTAAAACATCCACATCCGCATAGACACATAGGATAACATGCAGGGGCATTTAAAGGCTGGTAAAAGAACGCCCAAACTCACAAAAAACGTGAAAATAACAGTAGCAGTGTGCATGAGGCTTTATAACCCACTAGTCATAATTCTACCTCCTTTTAGCCCTTGTACACACGGTCGGACGTTATGCCAACCAAATCCATTGAATTTTGTCAGACGGATTGTGTCCGAAACTGTTGCATACACACGGTCGGACCAAGTTGTCGGAAAATCCGATCTTTCAGAACGTGATGACGTAATTTTGTTACGATGGGACTACGTTCAGGCTAGTAGCCAATAGCTTTGATGTAGGAATTTGATCTGAGCATGCGTGGCACTTGGTCCGATCAAAATTCTCTACACATGATCGGAGTATGTCCGACCGGACCAGTTTGTCGGAAAATATTTCAAACAAGTTGGAAAATTGGGTCCGACTGATATTCCGACGGAAACAGTCCGATGCATACCACACACAGTCGGATTATCCGACATAACGGTCCGATAAGACACATTCCGACGGAATCTCCGACCCTGTGTACGAGGGCTTAGAGTTTCATGTCTCCTGCTTCAAGAGGTTGTAAACTAGGGCTGCAACTAACGATTATTTTCATAATCGATTAGTTTGCCGATTGTTTTGATCGGTTAATAACCTTTATAAAAAAAAAAAGTGTGTCAAATTGACGTTCATTTTTAACCACAGTGATGGGAAAACTTTCAGACAGTGGATGTGGTTTTCGTTCAGAAATTATTCATTTTAAAAACCGAATGTTAAAAACAAGTGAAAATTTCAAACAAAATTCTTTCATTCAGCGAATGTACAAAGATTTTTCGTCAGAATATTCTCATCTGAAAATTGATCCATGTGGTCAGCACAAGGCTCGGTACACACCTATGCAGTTTGCTTTTGATCTGTTTCTGCAGTGCTTTTTGCTGTGCGTTTTTGATTTTTGCACACACGATTTTACTGCAATTTGCATTTTTTTTGGGCAGATTAAAAAACACAAATTGCTGCAAAAATGCATTACATGCTTTTCTGCAGCTTCTTCATTGAAGTATATTGAACCAACAAAGCACCATTTTGCGTTAAAAGACCCTGACCCTTTCAGATGTGAACGTGTCCCATAGGAAACCATGTAAACGAACTGTAGTGTATTTCTGCAAAAAGCACCAATAAACACAAGAGATGTGAACCAGGTCTAAGGTGTTTAGTAACATAATTAGTCATTTTATAGTAGTATAAAGTAGACAATTACTACTATAAGGGGTTAATTTTTTTACTGTAGAACAGTGAGTAATATTTACAGTAGCGATTATTTGCTTTTTTTTTTTTGTACTATAAATGGCTCAGTTTTTTTTTTAACCCCATTATGTTACTGGCGATTAATCGATTATGAAAATAGTATGTAATTTCATAATCTATTGGTTGTTTCAGCCCTATTGTAAACTCTGGGGGAGGGGGGGGACCCCTGTAAGGCAGGCCATACACAGGTCGAATGTCGAAATAATTTTCTTTAGAAAATCTTATCTAAGTGTTTTCGTTCGTATTTCGCACCATTAGTGGGCTGCAGCAATAGCCGATTTTCATAAGGCCTTCGAATTTGAGTAATTGGACATGTTGGAAATTTTTTGGAAAATTAACGATTTTCTAATCACTGATGCGAGAAACGTAATCGAAAAAGAAATACGCATGTGCAAGAAAACAGAATTCCCGGAAAGAAAAGATTCCCAGCCGTGAAAATTATTTTCTGTGGCAACAGGAAGTGAAATTGAAGGCTTGGTTGGCCACATTTGGAAATCACTAGTGGCATCATCGGATCACAAAACGCACAAATCTTCTGTTTTTCAAAAGAAAATTCTTTCGAAATTAAACTGTATGGCCAGTCTAAGACAAAGGCGTATTGAGCTAGTATGCAACACATACTAGCTCGTTATGAAATGCTTACCTTAGAACGCAGCTGTTCCTGGGTTTGCGATCTCCAGCATTGAGATTGACCGGAGCCGCAATGACATCACTACCACTCATGCGCCGCTGTTCAATGTAAATATCTCCTAAACGGTACATGTTAAATTTTTACACTAGCTATATACACTATAGAGGTTATCCTTATTGTAGGTACATGTCAGCAGAAGTTGTTTACTTCCTTTTACTTTGTATCATAGCTAGCCTTCAGAGGTCGGTGTACCCCAGGGGTACGTGTCTCAGGTAAAGTTTCAGCATGCAATCTCATTGTAAACACGAGTGTAGTAGTGTAACCTATCCAGAGGTGTGTTTTATATTTATATGTACTCTTATCTTCTCTTCGATTTTATTTATTACAGGTACTTATATAGCGCTATCAATTTACGCAGCACTTTACGTTTACAGTGTACATTCACATCAGTCCCTACCTTCAAGGAGTTTACAATTTAAGATCCCTAACTCGCATCCATACATAAACATACTGGGGATGGATTAGACAGGAGCCAATTACACTGCCTGCATGTCCTTGGAGTGTGGGAGGAAATACTCGGAGGAAACCCATAGATTTTACAAATCACACATTAGGATGGATTGATGAGGCTACAAGGGTCACTACCCTAATAGCTTGTCATAATTCTACCCCCCCCCCCCCAGTCTCACTACTCATGCTTCACTCTCTGTAACATAGTTGGCCATCAGACATCAGAGCTCTGTGTACCCCAGGGGTATATCTGTCTGAGGTCTTCAGTAAAGTTTTTGTACTTGATCTCATTTTGTAAACCGATATGAGTGTAGATATGTGAACGTTAAATACACTATATTACCAAAAGTATTGGGGCACCCGCCTTTACACGCACATGATCTTTAATGGCATCCCAATCTGTCCGTAGGGTTCAGTATTGAGTTGGCCAACCCTTTGCCACTATAATGGCTTCAACTCTTCTGGGAAGGCTGTCCACAAGGTTTAGGAGTGTGTCTATGGGAATGTTTGATCATTCTTCCAGAGGCACATTTGTGAGGTCAGGCACTGGTGTTGGATGAGAAGGCCTGGCTCACAGTCTCTGCTCTAATTCATCCCAAATGTGTTGAGGTCAGGACTCTGTGCAGGCCAGTCAGGTTCCTCCACCCCAAACACGCTCATCCATGTCTTTATGGACTTTGCTGTGTGCACTGGTCCAAATCATTTGGTGGAGGGGGGATTATGGTGAGGGGTTGTTTTTCAGGGGTTGGGCTTGGCCCCTTAGTTCCAGTGAAGGGAACTCCTTAAGGCGTTGGCATACCAACTAAAGTTTTTTGGCATGTGATGCCATTGTAAACAGATCTGAGTATACATGTGTAAACTATGCAGAGGTGCATTTATATTTGTAAGTCCATTATCGCTTATTGTATAGAGGAAAAAAAATAATTATATTTTCATATTCACATCCACATCAGTCTCTGCTCTCAAGGAGCTTACAATCTAAGGTCCCTGACTCACATTTATACTAGGGCCAATTTAGAAAGGAGCCAATTAATCTACCAGCGTGTCTTTGGAGTACCCGCAGGAAACTCGTGCAGGCAACACGAGAGTATGCAAACTCCAGACATGTAGTGCTGTGGTTGGGTTTTGAACCAAGTACTGCTAGGCGGAAGTGCTAACAACTTCGCCACTGTGATGCCCAAAATATCTACCGGAGACAAGACACCCATTGGGATAGATTGATGAGGCTGAAGGGGTCACTACCTCCATAATTCTGCCCCCCCCCCCCATGTCTGTGGGTTGAATCGGACATTGGCTTTCTAATCTATATATCTATATAATACTCCTAGTCATTCTGCCTTGTTAGTCTCACTCCTCTTGTTTCACGCACTGTAGCATAGCTGGCCATCAGTGGTACAGTTATGCCAGAGGTTCATCTGTCTCTAAAGTCTGCAGTCAAGTTTTAGCCCATGATCACATTGTAAACCATACTGAGTGTAGAGGTCTAAATTATCCACTTAACAACCACCCCATAGCAGATTTACTGCTTCTGGGTGGCCATTCTGTGCAGAATCGTGTGTGATCCTGCACTTCTGCCTAGGGTGCGGGCCACTTCTGCTGTGATTAGTCGCAGCAGACGCAGATGGGTGGGTGCCAGCCATTGGATGTTTGCCAGCCCCCACCGATCGTTAGAAAAACACACAGGACAGAGCTTGGCCTATGTAAACAATGCAGAGGTCCATTCTGACAGCGGGGATGTGATCCATCAGATCCCCTAGTAAAAAACACTGGCTAGGCACACGTTTAACCCTTTGATCACCCCTGATGTTTAACCCCTTCCCAGCCAGTGTCAGTACAGTGACGGAGCATATTTTTAGCACTGATTACTGTGTAAGTGTCACTGGTTCCCAAAGTGTCAGATGTTCAATTTGTCCGCTGCAATATCACACTCCTGCTATAAGTCGCTCATTGCCATCATAACTGGTATAAAAAATAAAAGATTTCATTATATATCCTATAGTTTGTAGATGCTATAACTTTTGTGTATATGTAGCAGGATAAAAAATAAAAAATTATATATAGCAGAAAATAAAAAAAATTGTTGTTTTAGTCTTATTTTGTTTATAGCCCAAACACTAAAAAAATATTTATTATATTTGGGTACAGCGTTGCACGACCACACAATTTTTCAGTTAAAGTAATGCAGTACCGTATCGCAGAAAATGGCCTGGTCATGGGGTGGCGGCATCCTTTGGAGATCAAGTGGTTAAAGCAAAACTACACGGCATCTGAGCACAAAAAAACAAAAAATGCTATTTGATTAATTTTTAATATTCAAAGCAAGCTCCCCCATCTATCAGTGTCTCCCATGTTTTATTTTGCTGAGAAATCACTTTGAAAACCTCCTCCTAGCAATTCTGGCCGTGGCCATCTTGAATAAGGGCAAATGATTCATGTAGCTTTTACTTTGTTGAACCCATCTGCCCTTAGCTCAGGCATGCTTACAGGAGGGCGCGCTTAGCTGAGAAAACCCCTCCTCCACTCCTGAAGACTATGACATCATTTGCCTAGGCTAGAGACAAGGAAGTAACTGAACAAATGGGGGAGACAAAAAAGTTTAAAACAAGTAAATGATATACCTTCATATCTATTTACTAATCCTAGCAGCACACGGATTAAAAAGCATCCATGTTGATTCAGGGAGTGAAGTTCCACTTTAACCACTTCCAGCTTAAGGCCGTCATGATGTCCTTGACTTTCAGTGGGAATATCGGAATCATGCCTGCAGCTACAGGCGTCATTCATATATCCTCGTTTTCAGCCGCCTGTTCTGTGCACCATAAATAAGAATGATCATAGTGGCAGTTCTGCTTCTCCGGGCTGTCCCATGCCATTGGGGACCTGGAGGAAGAATTCTTACTTTTGTTTTTTAAAACGCCGTCCCACCCACGTAAGTTAAAGCCATTCAAACCACACATATGAGGCGTCGCCCGCAGCGTGCCCTAGAGTACGAGCAACAATTCTATCACTAGATTTCCTCTAAGTCTAAACTGAGAACATTCCTTGAGTGTGCAAAATTTTAAAGCGTGACATGTTGGCTATCTATTTACTCGGTGTAACGTTTACTTTTCACCTTATAAAAAAAAATTGGGCTAACTTTACTGTCCCCCCCCCCCCCCCCCCCCAAAAAAAAAAAAAACGCATTTGAAAAATTGTTGCGCAAATACCACGTGGGATAAAAAGTTGCAACGACTGGCGTTTTATTCCTTAGGGTGTCTAATAAAAAAAATTGTTAGATGGTTCTGAGTACTGTATTTATTGGCGTACCCCAAGTTTAGGAGGGAATTTAAAAGAGAAATTTTAGAAGGAAAGTTTAAGGAAAAAAAAACTTACATTTAAATGCCCTTCGATGCAGCCTTGTTGGTGTCATTTGCTGCCTTGCATTGCAGCCTTGTCCTTCTGTTTGCTGTTTAAAAATGGCGCCGCCGAGATACAGAGCAGATTTCCTGTGTATGTCGGCGGCGCTCGGTAGTTCTTGGCCGTTCTCATCGGCTTTCGGGTATTTTTGGCGGTTCTCTGCTTTCCGAAAGCCGCTGAGTGCAGCCGAGAATGGCCGAAAATACCCGGAAGTGGCAGAAAGTGTGACAAACAGCGGGGATCGGCGTATAACACGCACCCTCGATTTACCCCTGATTTTGGGGGGAAAATGCGTGTTATACGCCGATTAAATAAGGTAATTTTCTAGTAAAAATATGATGCTTTGTTTTTACATGTAGGAGAGGTGTGCCAGAATAGCAGAATAGGCCCGGTATGGAAGTGGTTAAAGGATGTGTTTATATGCGTTAAAAAAAAAAAAATTATATATAGTATATAAAATCTCATGAGAATACAGATGTCTGAATACAGGACACAAATAATCTTATACAAAATAATACTGCATATTTCTTTATAGTTCATATAGGAAATAAAATGTACAGTATGTATGTATAACAAGTCCAAAAACTGAATCTTTTTATTTTATTTTTTTATTTACCTCTTTTCCTATTAACTTTTTTGGCTAATTCTTGGTATTATATGCACATAAGCTTGATTTGTAATGTGGATATCATTCATTGATGTACTTTTTAATGTGACGTATTTAGGATTTTGTTTTTATTTATATTGGGCTTATAGGGGTATGCACACTAGGGCCCCTTTCAC
Source organism: Lithobates pipiens (assembly GCF_037356315.1). Classification (NCBI taxonomy): domain Eukaryota; kingdom Metazoa; phylum Chordata; class Amphibia; order Anura; family Ranidae; genus Lithobates; species Lithobates pipiens. The sequence goes on from NW_027507791.1 coordinate 63,866,611, forward strand.
AGAACCGGACTGATAGGGTTCGTCTGTCATTTTTTCAAGCGGACAAAATTGGACCATCAGTAGCACTCTATAGAGCAGCGTATGTCCTGGCGGCTGGCATCAATTCCGATCCAGGTCACCAAAAACATGATGGATGGGGATCTGTCCCCATCCACTGATCAGAGGACAGTCTCATGCAAATGGACAGGTTCCATCCAACTGCCAATAGACTAGATTGGGCTGTGTCTGTCTGCTCACTGTGTCACTGTGTGTAACATTGCTGTCCATCAGTGGTGCTTGTACATCTCCCATGCCTCCTTGGTAATGTGTTTTCACATGATCTTCTTGTAAACAGATCTGAGTATAGATATGTCATTTGTCCATATTTAACATATCCACCACAAACACCAACATTAGAGGTGATGTATATTTACAAAGCTATGGCACGCTGGTACTAGTATTTCAGCATTTCTTCTCCCTCATGCCCCAAACCTAAAAACATACCAGTATGCCGCTTTGCCTATACAGTCTGCCCATCTGCAGTACATTTCAGGCAGTCCACAAGTGGTTAAAAGGGAAGTAAACCCTGACAGGTTTTACTTCCTCTGTTTCCCTGCAAAGGTAAAGCATAATGGGCTATTCTACATCGCATAATAGCCCATTATGTGTCACTTACTTGAAACCAAAGCCTGCGATGTTCCAGCTGGTTGGGAGCGGCCATCTTCAGCCCTCTTCCTTCCGGGGCCGCGAACTCCGGCTCTGTGACTGGCCAGAGTTGCATGACTTCGCTCTCGCGCATGCACGCGGTAGCCGCCAGTCACGGCATGACCCCAGCTAGAAATGGCACAGCGTGTCCTTTTCTAAAGTGCGCACGTGCCTAAGAACTTTGTGTGGGGAATTGTAAATGTCTCCTAAATTGTGTAGGCTTAGGAGATATTTCCAGCACCTAAAAGTAAGCCTTAATCTAGGCTTGATGAAAAGAGAAGATAGGATTGCGCTATGGCTAGTGAATAGTAAATGTTACAAAGGTAGAAGCTGCCTCTACCATATTTTGCCAACCAATTTGGATGGAATGTGTAAAAGAAGCAATAGGTAAACGTGGTGCTAAACCTTATATAAATCCCCAAAAATCATTTTCTATCTAAAATATGAGACATCTATTTATTTCTCCAGGATATGCCGTCTTTCACAAAATTAAAAGAAATTTAATTAAAAAAAATAGTTATAAATTTTATTTTATTTTTTTGCAAATATGGCATTGGACCCCCTGTTATGTTTTACTCCAAACTAAGGCCAACCTCAGGGTTTGCGGTGTTAAAAAATAAATCTACAATAATTAAATATTGTGGTGTGCTTTTGTAGAGTGATGATAATAATGGAAAAAATATGTTGAAGTTAAAGACAAAATTCAGTGTTGGACCCTCTGTGCGGTGATGGGTCTTCAAAAACGTTCCCAAAAATATGACCAAACTGCACCCGGGGGGCAGGGGGGGGGGGGGCGTGGAAGCTTTTGGCAAATAACAATATTAAAGAGGAAGTAAACCCTGATGGGTTTACTTCCTCTTTGATTCCCTGGTAAAGAATAATGGACTACTATGCATCGCATAGTAGTCCATTATGTGTCACTTACCTGACACAGGAGACAGCAAAGTCACCGCTGTCCCCTTGCGTACGGAGCATCCATCTTCTTGGTGGGTCTTGCTGCTCCGGCGCTGTCATTTGACGGAGCTGCGATGACGTCACTCCCGTGCTTGCGCACGGAGCCGCCACTCGCGGCACATCACCGTTAATAGCGGCACACTCAGCACATGCGCTGTAGACAGCGGTGACTGTCTTTTTGCAAATATCTCCTAAACCGTCTAGGTTTAGGAGATATTTCTTGGACCTACAGGTAAGCCTTAATCTAGGATTACATGTAGGTCAAAGTGGTTTGTAAGGGTTTACAACCACTTTAAATATGTATCTAAATTAATAGTCCAAAGACCTGATGAAAGTGACTCGTGCTCAATTTAACGAATAATATGACTGCTTCTTAAAGGCTGAAAAATTTCCCGGTGTGTTTTTTTTTTTTTTTTTTTTTTTTCGTGCAAAGTGATGGTTTTGCACTCATCAGATACCCTGCTCCTGCAGGGGTGAATATGCCTTCACAATGTGAGCCCCTGTGTCGCTTTGTGGTATCTCCCTGGGACCTTCGTTTTTTTTTTTTTTTTTTTTTTTTTTTTCAGCATGGATTAATCCTTTCATTCAGCTGTTCCAGTGACCATCGGAGGTAGGGTGAACGTGGAGGGCGGCCTGTGCACGGATCTAGCTGGAAGAGATGTTCGCTCCTCCGCAGACTGCCCCACAATCTAAATCTAGGCTTACCTGTAGGTGAAAGCGGTTGTACTATCACTTTAAAGCTGACAAATCCCGGTTAAGTTATGCTTTTTGTTTCAAGAGTTTGTAGAGCAATCATTTGTCAGAACATTCTTTTGTGACATTGCCGAGTTAATTTCTTTCAAAAGCCCTTAAAGGGTATTACAAATAGCAATGAGCTCAGGAGTGTTCGCAAGTCCACGCGTCGGCACCCGCCAGGAAGCTGACGCTCCGCATTGCTAATCGCAGGCAGTGAGACCTTTCCCAATCTGTGCAGTCGCGGATCGGGAAATGTCTCTCTGCCTGTGATTATTGGTGCAGAGCGTCGGCTTCCTGGTGGGCACATGGACTTGCAAAAAACGCCTGAGCTCATCCTTAATTACAAATTAATCAGTACAATTCAAAATTCACCACATTCATAGCTTAAAATGTATTTGTTTGAAAAAAGGTTTTCATTCTACTGCTTTCAAATTTCCTTGGCTCTACAGCTGAAATGAATGTTGGTTTGACCCCATTAACCATTTGAAAAATGAACAAGTGTTCCAAAAACCTTTTTTTAACCAAAATTCCTCTTGTGTACAGCAAGTTTTAGCTCTTGTACACACGGTCGGAGATTCCGACGGAATGTGTCCTATCGGACCGTTTTGTCGGACATTCCGACTGTGTGTGGTCTGCATCGGACGGTTTCCATCGGAATATCCGACGGACCAACTTTTCCAACTTGCCGGTAAAATTTTCTGACAAAATGCTCCGATCGGACATACTCCGATCATGTGTAGCCTACTCCAACGAACAAAGTGCCACGCATGCTCAGATCAAATTCCTAGACCAAAGCTATTGGCTACTAGCCTGAACGTAGTCCCGTTGTAACAAAATAACGTCATCACGTTATGTACAATCGGATTTTCCGACAACTTAGTCCGACCGTGTGTATGCAACATGACGGATTTGGTTGTCGGAATCTCCGACTGTGTGTACAAGGGCTAAGTCTCATCCCCCAGTTTGCTTTTGATAGGAAATCCTTTTCTTTGCCCCTATAATATCACCAAGAGGGCCATCCAGCACCACTTTGTTCAGACGTAGGGTGCCGTTTTGAACTAGATGATCTCCTCCCGATCAGCACTGAAGCTGTGATAACCCTAAACCTCCTCCTTCGCATATGTACTACTGTCGTGGCTGCCAAGGGTAACAACACTGGTGTGATTTCATTGCTTGCCCTGCAGTTTTTTCCACCCACTGCTGGAAAAGCCCAAGGACTGAAAGCATCGCCGCATATTAAAGTGTTACTAAATCCACAACTGTAAAATCAGTCTGTATATGCAGTAAAGCATGCTTGTTCTACTCACTGTGGAACCTATGGGGTGAATCCTTTGCATAATGCAAAAAAAATTGGTTTGTTCCTGTCATCCCTGATTTTCCTCTTCTTCCATTGTCCCCAATCTATCTACTGATAGTAGAGAGCCTTGGGGGCAATCTGCACATTTGTGTTGTGCGTTTTTTTGTGCATGTGATCAGGACAGGGCCAATCGGCCCTCTCCAGACAGAGGGACAGAGGTGAATGAAAACTCCTACAAGCTTTAACCAGACACTGCTATTGAGAAAAGGTGTTTAGCAGTTTGTTTACTAAAATAATTGTATTTCCTCGTTTTGTGTACTGTTGGAGACCAGATATAGTGAATACAGGGTCCTGTGTTTAGTAAAACTTTAAAATAAATAAATAAAACACTATGCCGTCATACTACACCATAGCTGGCGGGGAAGATGACGTATACTATATGTGTGTGGCTCTTGGGAAAAGTACAGTGCTCCCTCCTATAACATTAGGGGTGGCTCATTCTATTAACTGCTCCCGTAATGTTCGTGAGACAAGACAGACCCATATAAAACTGCCCATTTTTCCAGCAGGCTTCTGTTCTCTCAAATATGGCTGTCATGTATGTTACCAGAAGAGAGGCATGGTTGTGATCCAATCAGCATAGGGTGCTGCCATGGTGTGTTTTTATTTAATTTTTTTGTTTTGGGTGATCTAACCCTTTTTAAGCAAGGCATGTGATTTTTGGTAAATGTAATATGTCACGGGGGTGAGGGGCTGTAGCTTTTGATAGGTGCCCACTTACTTCCACTCAGTTCACCTAGGCTAGGCGATCCAAGCTGCAAGGAGCCACAGCCTGCTTCCCTTAGTAAACATGCCGGAGACCCAAAGACCAGCAACAGATCTCAGTATTTGTAGTTGGGCAAGAGTAAGGGATTAAATGAAAATAACATGCCTTTAGGTGTAAGCTGTAAATATGCACTTGTCAAGTATTGTTGCTGTTAAGTTGTACAAATCCAGGTGTAAGCACTGGCCATTCTTCATTTTAATAACTGAGAAAAAATGCTCCATTAAAGTACCCAGTTGTGAAAATAGGATACCCCGGTGGTGTCTTCGGCAGGTGCGGTTACATACACATCGGCAGCAGTGGCAGCCATTCATTTCTACTAATCTGACAGCCGCCACTGTTTGCCCATTTTGTATGCATTCAATTAATGGCTACGGTAAAAATCTACCGATTCTCACCAGTAGCTGCCCCCATAATGTGGCCGTGTAATTGTAGACTTAAATATACCACTCCTTTTTTAGGAGGATAGTTACATTCTAATGGTACCTGTGTTTGTATTTAGACTTGGCCCTATTTGGTGATGTTATAAACTGTGAAGGCTGCCTTTCTTTTTAGAACTCTTGTTTGATACATTAATATTTAATTTCCAATAGAAATGAACACTGTAGTGTGAACAAAGGTTCATAATTAATATTTATAAATTGCCACGTTGCTTTTCCATAGTTGGGTGTCTGTAAACTAGCAATAGTAACTCTGTAGTTTTCTTGCATGCGCTTGATTCCATCTTCCTTTATGCTTTTAAAATTATGTGTATGTGTGTGTGTGTATGTGTGTGTATGTGTGTGTATGTATATGTATATGTATATATGTATATATATGTATATATGTATATGTATATATATATATATATATATATATATATATATATATATATATATATATATATATATATATATATATATATATATATATATATATAACCAATCTGGGGTCCCACCGATGGTGCTGGTAGCTCCTCCGAACAGGGAAGAGGACTCCACTGACGGCCACCGTTTTAAAAGTGATCTCGCAGCGATTCAGCCACAGAGACCACTTTTATGTGAAAGAGGATCCCATGGTTATGGCAGCTAGCTGCAGCCATAACAATATTCCTCTTCAAATTGCTGATGTATGTTGTCATGAGCCGGTCGTGAAGTGGTTAAAGAAAATAAAAATTAAAGCCTGTTTTGCCGATTTTTTATTTTTTATTTTTTCCAGATAGAAATGTAATATATGACGTATGACAGACTCCCTTGTCATAGGCAGGTGGCCTTATAAAAGCTCCCTCCGCTTGCTGTCACTTGTGCTGGCCATACAAAAACCATGTCTTCCTTCAAAAAATGCTTCATTCTAAGAATGGTCGTTCTATTTTATTATCGTTGGTGGTGGTCAAATTAACGTTCGTTTTCGACCACAGTGAGGGGAAAATTTGAAGGAACAGAATAGAAAACTTCTTGGTCAAAGGAATTTCCAGATGGTGTATTTGGTTTTTGTTTAGAAATGTAATTTTAAAACTGAATGTTGAAAGCAAGTGACATTTTCAAATGACTTTCTTTCAGCGAATGTACAAAGATTTTTTTTCGTATGAACATTCTCGTCCAAAAATCGGTACGTGTATGACTCGCATAAGGCTCGGTTCACACCTATGCAGTTTGCTTTTGATCTGTTTCTGCAGTGCTTTTTAATGTGCGCCTTGCATTTTTGCTGCAATTTGTGCATTACATGCTTTTCTGCAGCTTCTCCGTTTAAAGTCTATTGAACCAAACAAGCAAAAAAAACAGTTTTGTGTTGCAAAAAAGTCCCGAACCTTTTCTACATACACAGCGGCTGAAAAAAGTGCAGATGTGAACGTGTCCCATAGGATGAATGGACTGTAGAGTGTTTCTGCAAAAAGCACCAAAAACACATACGTGTGACCCAGGCATAATGGCCTATACACACGATCTGAAAATCTGACGAAAAATACCGCCTTTGACGCGAATGGACAATAATTGGATCGTTGGTACAGAGCTTTCGAGAGCCGATCACAACAGTTTATCTGATATTATTAGATCGGACAAGCACAATTATTTTTTTTTTTTTTTAAAAGAACAGTGTAAAAACAGAACAAAAAGTAAAATGAATAAGAAAAAATGATGGCTGCAGAGTAGCGCCCGCATATGTGAACAATGTTCAGACCACACTTGAGGTATCGCTGCGATTGTTAGAGCGAGAGCAATAATTCTAGCCCTAGTCCTCATTTGTAACTCAAAACATACAACCCATAGAATTTTTTTAAACATTGCCTATAGAGATTTTTAAGGGTAAAAATTTGTCGCCATTCCACGAGCGGGCACAATTTTTAAGCGCGTCATGTTGGTTATCAATTTACTTGGCGCAACATCATCTTTCACAGTTGGGCTAACTTTACTGTTTTTTAGCAGCATTGGTGGGTACTTATGGGTGGCACTGATAGGTGCCATTTCTGGGCATTCGTTTATCAGTTACTTATGGTGCCAGTCAGACGCGAGTGAGGAACAAGCGATCATCAGACACAGCTGATAATGGGTTAAAGAGGCTCTTTACCAAGATTGGTAGAGCTCTGTGTCAGACTGACACACCGCTCCACTGATCGCCACAATGCGCACCCTCACAGGTGTGCATTGCGGGTGTTATCCTGAAGGACGTCGTATGACGCCCAGTCAGGATAACTGAACCACCGCTCGGCTGTCATTTTGCTATAGGCCGGCCGGGAAGTGGTTAAACAACAAACATGTTATACTTACCTGCTCTGTGTAATGGTTTTGCACACAGCAGCCCTGATTCTCCTCTTCTGGGGTCCCCCACCGACGCTTTGGGCTCCTCCTGCCTTCAGAGTGCCTCACTCATTCCCTGCCAGGGCTGCATGTCGCATGAGGCATTGCTCTTCGCACATTCACAAGTTCTCAGGCACTCACTGACATGTATGGATGGTGTGCTTCACTGTATTTCTGGACATGTAAACAAATAATGCATTCTGTATGCAGTCCAACTAATCGGCTTAATGATTAATCGATTATGAAAATAGCTGAGAGCTATTTTCATAATGGATTCTTTTCAGCCCTAAACTTGTTGTAGGCATTTGTTTGCAGGTGTTCCCTGAAATCTGAAAGTTATTACAAGTTTACCTCCTGTGCTAGAAAGGTTTCAGAGAGGCTTGCATATAGAGCAACTATTTGCATGCTCTATTCCTTTATATAGGGGTGTGTGTGTGTGTGTGTGTGTGTGTGTGTGTGTGTGTGTGTAACTTGTTTGCAAATTGTAGACTTCCACTTGTTAAAAAAAACTACAGGTCCCAGCATCCCTTCCTTATAGCAGCTCAGGTTCTGCAGGGCTGAAATTTCCCACGGATGCACAATAGCGTGTTTACTGTGTTACTATTTAAAGCGGAGGTCCCCCCTAAAATAAAAAATTACATTCATATTCTCAAAAAAATACATACACACATATATATATATATATATATATATATATATATATATATATATATATATATATATATATATATATATATATATATATATATATATATATATATATATATATATATATATATATATATATATATATATATTATATATTTTTACTTGCCAGAAACCCCTGTTGCTAGGCAGTCTTCCTAATCTGCCTCTTCCTATGCCATGGCGCTGTTCCTTTACTTCCTCCTCTTCGGTGAACTGCCCCGTTTTTGTCTTCTGTTACATGTGTGCGCATCCCAGAAATCAACAGGGCTATTCACAAAGTGCCGCGCGACTCGCACATGCGCAGTAGGAAACGGGCAGTGAAGCCGCAAGGCTCTACTGCCTGTTTACCTTCGTTAAGGTGACTGCACTGGATCCGATGGATGGACCAGCCTGGGGGGGCGGGGGGGCGACATTGTGGGCTCCCTGGACAGGTAAGTGTCCTTATTAAGTCAGTGGCTACAGTGTTTGTAGCTGCTGACTTTAAAAAAAATCAAATAATTGCATCTGGAACACCGCTTTAAGTGTTTGAATATGCATGCTTGCATGTGTCTTAACATTGATTGCATTGACCGTGTCGCTGTGTAAGGTGGACGTTCGGTAGAATTTATATTTCCATTTAGTTGCACAGGTTATTTCGGGTTGGAGTTATTTGCTTGTTCTGCACTGTCAGTTTTTTTTCTTCCAACTAGATGTAAGCACATGATTCCTCCGGTAGGCTAGTCCTCCTGCATACTTCACATAGATGTGTGGCAGGCATTTCAATCTGCCATTACAGGAAAATCATGTTTGTCTCCATCTGTTTAGCATGAACTGTATGCGCTTGAATGAAGTACTTGCACGTGTTTGTTTGTATTTTCTAATGTATGTTTTAGTGGTAGCTTGTTGTTATAATAGTGTTTTTATATTTGTCATGCTCACCAGGTAGGAATTTGTTAAGGAACCATGATGCTAAGTGACTTAAAGAGGCCTCAATAATTGATAAGCAAGGTGATAGAAAGTGTTACTAAATATATACTAAAGAAGTGTGTGTAGACCCGTCACACGCACACGGTGATCCTGCAGTTTGAAGTGACGTAGCAGCTCCCCGTTCTCTGCTATTCCGGTTTGCTGTGCTGCAGTGGGAGACATTGCCACTATTCCAAGATAAATAAACCCAGCAGAGATTTGCTGGGCTCCTTCTGTTCTCCATGCAAAGCTTCAGCAAGCTAATGATGTCCTTCCACATGATTAGTGGTCAGGATACTGCAGACATGAGAGGTAATGATTATTAATATTTGATTTAACTCCCGTTTAGTTTTCGTTGTCCAAAATAATCAGTGCATCTACTTTTCAGAGGTAGCATGGTGGTAGATGTGTTTTGTTAGTATTTGCTTTAGTTGTTTGAAATGGCATTGATTCTTTCACATATTAGGGGGAGGCTGTTCTAAAAACCGCAATGGGGTTGATTTACTAAAGGCAAATCCACTTTGCACTACAAGTGCACTTGGAAGTGCAGTCGCTGTAGATCTGAGGGGGACACGCAAGGAAAATAAACAGCTTTTTTGCTTGTACATGATTGGAAGATAGTCAGCAGAGCTTCCACTCGTTTCGGATCTTCCCCCTCAGATCTACAGCGAGTGCACTTGCAGTGCAAAGTGGATTTGCCTTTAGTAAATCGGCCCCATTGTGGCTTAGGTTATCAATGTATACCTGTACTGCAAGACATACAAGGGCTGCCAATACTAACCTTTCCACTTGAAAAGGCCAGCTGTTTGGCTGTCACGCTGCACTTATTCATTTGCAAGTCATCTGAAACAAGTATGTAGATGAGGAATTGAACTCCCTGGCTGCATGATTGTTCTGAGTAAGTGGCGCTAAAAATTCTAAAGAAAGAGATGGGTAGGTGAGTGGCATCTGCAAGAAGGTTTGCGTATTCTTTAATCGTCAGATTGGAGAGATGTTGGGGGGGAGGAGGCTGTTGAAGCTTCAAATGAGCACTAACACAGACAGCGGGCATCATTCGGTGCTGAACTTAATAAAAGTTCCTTCATATTGGCACTGCCTTTTAACCACTTCAGCCCCGGAAGATTTGGGTGCTCAATGACCAGAGTATTTTTTGCGATACGGCAGTGTGCGCCGCTTAAACTGACAATTGCGAGGTCATGCAACGCTGTACCAAGACAAAATTGATGTCCTTTTTATCCCCCCCCCCCCCCCCCCCCCACAAATAGAGCTTTCTTTTGGTGGTATTTGATCACCTCTGCGTTTTTTATCTTTTGCACTATAAACAAAAAAAGCAATAATTTAGAAAAAATAAAAACATTATTTTGTACTTTTTGCTATAATAAATATACCCAATCTTTCTTTAAAAAATAAAAACTAATTATTATTTTTTTTATTTTTTTATTCTCAGTTTAGACCAATATGTGTTCTTATATTTTTGGTAATAAAAATCACAATAAGCATATATTGATTGGTTTGCACAAAAGTTAAAGCGTCTACAAAATAGGGGATAGATTTGTCATATTTTTTTTTTTTTTTACTAGTAATGTCGGCGATCTGTGATGTTTGTTTATCATGACTGTGGACACATCGAACGCTTTTGACACATTTATGGGTCAATTGATAATTATACAGCGATCAGTGCTATAAAAATGCACTGATTACTGTATAAATGTCACTGGCAGGGAAGGAGTTAATGCTAGGGGCCAATCAAGGGGTTAACTGTGTTCCCTGACTGTGTGTTCTAACTGTAGGGGGAGGGGACTGACTAGAGGGAATGACAGATCGTGCTTCCTAGTTATTAAGAAGTTTATGATCTCTCTCTTCTCTCCACACACAATGGGGATTTGTGTGTTTACACACACGGTCATCGCAACCGTCGGCCACGAGCATCGGCGCCTCCGCAGTTCAGTGGCCGCATGCCTGCAATCCTGCCGACGTATAGCTATGATGGCTCGTGCGAACGTGCTGACCTGCCGCAGTATGACGGCGGCTGGTCAGCAAGCGGTTAAAACATGTTAGTTAAAGCTGAACTCCAGAGGAAAGATGAATCCTCTTTTTAAAATGGAGCATCCCTCCCCCTACACCAGTGCTCGACAAAACCCGGTCGCCAGGTCGCATTGGCGACTAGAATCAGCGACCTTGCACCTGGGGCAGCATAGCTGGGGGTATCCCGTCTCCGTGGACCCCCCCGCGCGATCGCGTCGGGCCGCAGGCGGCCGGTAATTGAGCCCCGGCTTTGAGGCCTTCTGTGATCCTATGGTTCCTTCTGGAATCTGGCGCCCTCTTGTGGTGGCCGTTGGAATTACAACCAACAATGCTAATGGGCCAGTCTTTCTCCATCCCTTTACTTAGAACCCCTAAACAAAAAAAAAAAAAATATATATATATATATATATATATATATATATATATATATATATATATATATATATATATATATATATATATATATATATATATATATATATATATATATATAATTTTTTTTTTTTTTTTTTTTTTTTATTATTTATTCTAACACCCTAGAGAGTAAAATGGTGGTCGTTGCAATACTGTCTGTCACACCATATTTGCACAGCGGACTTACAAGCGCACTTTTTTTGGGGAAAAATTTTTTATTTAATAAAAAAAAAAAGACAACAGTAAAGTTAGCCCAATTTTTTTTTTTTTTTATATTGTGAAAGATAATGTTACGCCGAGTAAATCGATACCCAACATGTCACGCTTCAAAATTGCGCCCGCTCGTGGAATGGCGACAAACTTTTACCCTTTAAAATCTCCATAGGCGACGTTTAAAAAATTCTTCAGGTTGCATGTTTTGAGTTACAGAGGACGTCTGGGGCTAGAATTATTGCTCTTACTCTACCGATCGCAGCGATACCTCACATGTGTGGTTTGAACACCGCTTTCATATATGCGTTCGCTTCTGCACGCAAGCTTGGCAAGACAGGGCGCATTTAAAACAATTTTTTTTTCTTATTTTAACTTTTATTTTTATTTTTTTCACTGTTCTTTTAAAAAAAAAAAAATGTGTGTCACTTTTATTCCTATTACAAGGAATGTAAAAATCCCTTGTAATAGAAAAAAGCATGACAGGTCCTCTTTTATATATGAGATCTGGGGTCAGAGAGACCTCACATCTCATATTTACACTAAAATGCAATTTAAAAATGTCCCTCTAAGAGCTATGGGCAATGACTTGGAGATATGTGGGGGGCTGGGGGCTATCTTCCCCTCACTCGTCTCCATGTCAGGCCAGGGACAGGTCCAGATCGCCGTCACGGACCCGGCTCCTAACTTTTTTAGCTAGATTCCAAGCAAATTTGTCAACCCCTGCCCTACACTGTATGAATGAATGAAATACTTGTATAGCGCACAATGCGAACTGAATCGCCTCTAGGCGCTGTGGCGAGCTTTGATCATCTGCTAAGAGGAAGGTCTAGAGTTTTTTTTTTTTTTCCTAAAAGCCAGGTGATTTTCTTCCAGGCGGATGTTGATTGGTAAGGGTTAATTGCATATGTATGCCTAGGGGACCAATAAAAAGGACTTTTACTTAAGGTGGCCATACAGCAGGGCCGGCTGGCTTTCAATTCATATACAGTCAGGCTGTTTGTACCTCAAATGTGTTGATGGGGGAATTGGACCAAACTAATGCTGGAAATATACTAATCATTTTTCTTTTTCCCCAGTTGAATGGAAATGATTAGTGTATGGCCAGCTTTAGTTAATCCCTTGGTCCTGCATGCTGCCTCTACTCTGTGGGGCGTAGGAGGACTTTTTAGAAACATTATATGGTTGGGTAATACTGAATATTACTGCTGTGGATTGATGTGTTTTATTGAAAAGACAATGCGTAGTCCATCCTTTGAAAAAAAGTAAAGTGTTAGTAAACTCACAACGGTAAAATCTGTCTGTACATGCATTAAAGCATGCTTGTCATACTCGCTGTGGAACCTAAGGGGTTAATCCTCTGCATTGTGTAAAAAGGGTGTTTGAGCCTTTCTTCTGATCCTCCCCTTCTTCCGCTGTCCCCAATCCATCTCCAGATAAAAAGGAGCAGGGTGGATTTTATTGAAATCGCGTGTTAAATCGCTAGTAAAAAGGCTTCATTTAAATGAACTCAATTTAAATCATAATTTAAAGAGCAACTGTCATCTCTGTCCTGCAGCGGCGTCTCCTCTGACCTGCTGTTTACTCACCGACAGTCCCATTCACTTTGATGAGGTGGCTGTTGATACAACAAGGTGAGGGACATGGTGGCAGCAGGTGAGTGGATGCCCGCTAACAGGTGCTGCCATGATGGATCTGAAATGATAGGTGCTCTTTAAATGTGAGGACTTTTTCTCTTGCTGGTAGTTAGAATCTTTAATATTTGCAAACAAAATGAAGGTTTCCTATTTAGAATAATAAGCTGTCGTGTTAGTAAAACAGCGATCAGAACCAATTCAATCATATAGTCTGTAGTGTACATAGATTTACAAAAAAAGTGATAAAGGAATATTCCTGAACTTTGTTTTATCTCACGGTTACTGTGACGTTGTGTGATTGCATCAATGCAGTGCATGTTATCTCAGCTTGCAGAGCTTGGATTCATTGACTGAGTTTACCAAAATTGTAACTATTGCATATATACAGTACAGCCTTGTGCTATATAACTAAACTCCATTTAATGCTGAATAAACTAAAGTATTAACATGTCTTAAATAGAAATCTTTAGATGGATAAAATGCTTTTGTAGTAAAAAAAAAAAAAAAAAAAAAAATCTAAAAGATTTATATTTAAGATACATTAATACTTTAGTTTATACAGCATGAATATGAGCTTAGTTATGTAGTTTGAAAAAAAAAAGATTTATTTATTTTAGTGTGTCTATATACACTTTGGGACAGAGTGGATATAGACACACAATCTGCACATGCTCAGTTTGCATCAATTCTTCTAGGTATACGTGCACACAATATTTGAAGTAACTCAGCTTGTAGGATGTTTCAAACATCTTGGAAAACTAACCACAGATATTTTTGTGGATGTAGGCTGCCTCAAATCATTGGGTCTCTTCATGTAATCCCAGACACTCAATGTTGCGATCAGGGCTCTGTGGGGGCCAAACCATCACTTCCAGAATTTTTCTTTACACTGAAGATAGTTCCTAATGACCTTGGTTTGTATGTTTGCTTGGGGTTGTCCTGCTACAGAATAACTTTGGAGCCAATCACACGCCTCCCTGATGGTATGACATGTTGGATAGGCATTATGCTGTATTTCTCAGCATTGAGGACACCATTGACCCTGACCAAATCTCAAACTCCATTTGCAGAAATGCAGCCCCAAACTTGCTAGGAACCTCCACCATTCTTCACTGTTTCCTGCAGACACTGATTACTGTACCGCTCTCCAGCCGTCCAGCAAATAAACTGCTTCCTATTACAGCCGAATATTTTATATTTTGACTCGTCCGTCCAGAACACCTGCTGCCATTTTTTTTGACACCCCATTTCCTATGTTTTCATGCATAGTTAAGTCGCTTAGCCTTGTTTCCACATTGGGGCTATGGCTTTATGACCACAATTCTTCCATGAAATTCATTGGGCAGTAAATAGGTGTACCTGGGCCCTACTGCTTTCCACCGTTCTGTGCTGATGGCACTGCTGGACATGGAAGGGAAGCATGATTTGTTTTGCTGCATTAGGTCTCCTTGGCTGACCAGTGCGTCTGCAGTCCTTTATGTTGCCTGTTTTTTCTTTTTTTTTTTTTTTTTTTCTTTTGTGCTTCTTCAAAAGGGATTGACATCGGGAAGGTACAGAACGTACCAAGAAATCCCATTTCCTGATTGTGCGATTGGCTCTCTGCCTTTCTTAGAAGCCTCCTTTTGATTCTCATTT
>NW_027507791.1:63883930-64023104 GCF_037356315.1 Lithobates pipiens
ATCTGAAGGTTTAGTGACCCCTCTCTCAATGCTCCATCCAGGGTTAAACTCTGCATTGGCAGCATACATTAGGCAGACCATACACGTTTTGAATCTCCGTCAATTCAGCAACTGCCCGAGATTCGAACAGTGTATGGGCAGGCTGAATGTACTAAGTTGATCTCTCAACTTGGGTACAATCAGCATGCCACGTTTTAGCTACGATTATTGCTAGTTAGCCCTTAGCAATAATCACTGTCTTCACTCTGCCCGTACGGCTAATAGGCCAATGCGTGTTTCCCCTATTCCTAACCCCCTCCTCTCTCTGTGGTTATTTTTGGTGCCAGTACCAGAAAAGGGTTGACAGGCAATTATAATACCAGGCTTTTTTTGAACCATTTACTTCAAAGAAGCAGAGGAGTAAACTGAACTGATAATGAAAACATTTGTTTGCATAGACATTTTTTCCAGCATATAAAGGTTTCTTTGTGAAATATTTCCTTTTCTGTTAGATGCAGGGGGAATTCTTCAGCCCTATAGAAAAAAATGTTTACCAATTGTTTTGCTTTTGCTCAACCTGGCAGTTAACCTAGAAAGCAATAGGCTCTGTTAATGTCTATCTGCATTTCTGAACCAGTGGTGTTTTACCTTATGTACATGGCTGTAAATGCTTTTGAAATATATCTTTTGATGATATACATTTAAAATTTTGTTTGGAAAGCTCTAAAATTAATGTAGTATTAAAACTACAAAGCAGAAGATCCCACGCCCTCCAACCTGTCCACTCCGCATCTCAGGCAGCGAATTGTATCCACTTCAATAAAATCTTAATTTTCAAATGGTTATTTTAAGTGCTCGTGCACGCGGACGTTTTAAAAAACTGGCTGCAAAGCTAGCTCTGACACCTGGAAAAATTGGCGTTTAAAAACGCGATTTTTACCGCGTTTTGCATTGGCTTTTTTGCGCGTTTTAAAGAAACGCATCTCTTGGCTATAGCACTCCCAAATTTCCCACAATGCCACAGAAAACAAAGAAAATATGTTACGCGCTTATGCGTGTTTTTCCGCAATTTGCGTTTTTACAGCTCTAGCTCCGCACCACGGAACGCACTGGTCCTGGGTTTTTTTTTTTTTTTTACAGCTTAAAAACGCTTATTCCATTTGCAGCTCAAAAACGCCTAGGTGGGCATGAAGCCATAGACTAACATGGACAGCCGTTTTTAAGCTGCAAAAAAAGCGGCTGTAAAAACGTCCGTGTGCATGAGGCCTAATACATAGACCGCAGGCCAGCAATGTATCAACATCAATCTACAATAAGTTGCGTTTCAGGTCTCATTTGACTCATTCAAGTTGTATCTTCACTAGCTTATGCGCACAATTGTTAAAACTTGTTTACACCAAGTATATCTCCTATATTCTGACACATGGTTGTGCATGTAAGGGGAGATTCATTCATCTCTTAGGCCCCTTTCACACGGGGCGGATCAGTAATGATCCGCCCCGTGATGATCCGCTCGCTCAGCGGGGATCGCTCCGTTGTCCCCGCTGAGCCGGCTGCGGACAGGGCGGTCTCCGCACACTGTGCAGGGACCGCCCTGTCAGCTCTCCGCTCTCCTCTATGGGGATCGGATGCGCACGGACCGTCTGTCCGTGTTCATCCGATCTGCTCTGCAGACAGATAGAAAAATAGGATTTTCCTCCGTCTGCAGAATCGGACAGTAGCGGAGGCGGACGAAATCGGGTGTCTGCGGATGTTCATCCACAGACACCCGCTATCCCATAGGGATGATTGCATGCCCGTATTTCATCCGCAAACGGATGGATGAAATACGGACATATCGTCCGCATGTGTTAAAGGGGCCTTAAGTGAATGCATATGTTATGCGGCTTATAGCCACAATGCATATCAAGTCTGCATGATGCTGATTTTTTATTTTTTTGGTCCTCCACGCCTGTGCTGGATATATGCACTATATGTGCATATATCCTTAAAGCAACATTGAGGCTTAATTTGAATAAAAATAACAAACATGATATATTTAGCTGTTCCGTGTAATGGTTTTGCACAAAGCAGCCCCAAGCCACCTCTTCTTGGGTCCCCCACCTGGCGCTTCAAGCTCCTCCATGGTGGCACCCCATGCGTGCTTGGCCCAGCCCCTGGTCGTTGGGCACAACATTTGATTGACAGCAGTAGGGTCCCCTGCCCGCGCTCCTGACTCCTTCCCCCCTCAAGCAGTGCCTCAAGAGAAAGCCGCTTGTCGCTGGGGCACTGCTGCATGCTCACTCTTGAGCCACTGCTCTGTGTCCACAAGATGCATACAGCCACTGCTCGGCTCCCCCCGCTCTTTCCTCATTGGCACACTGGCTGTTATTGACAGCAGTGGGAGCCAATGGGCTCCTGCTGCTGTCCCAGTCAATGAGGTTGAACACTGGGTTGGAGTGGGCTTGGGTAAGAGCTGCTGCACACAGGTTTTTTTACCTTCCTGCACAAAAAAAACAAAAAAAAAATGTAGCCTTTAGAACCACTTTAAGGCGGGGTTCACACTGAAGCATGGAGCCGCATACAGCAGGGGCCCAGTGTGTCCCTGTTCACTGTTTTTGGGTCTGATTTCAGGCTGAATTCGGACCTGAAATGGACCAGAAGACGCATAGTGCAATTTGCTCCGGAGCCGACTCGTAGAGAGCCGGTCACAATCTCCTGACATGTGAATTGGATGCGGAGATCCCCAAATCTAAATCCCCCATAGCCTGAACCCACCCTAAAGCTCAACTCCAACGCCCTATTTTTTTACTCTCGCAATCTTTTTGGACCAATCTTCATCGCTCTTCATTTTTGCGTACATACCCTTTTTATTCTGCCGTCTTTGGTCTGGTCACAGCATCGCTTCCTCCAGTGATGGACAGGTCTTGAATGTTGCAAGAAACAGGTCCTTGATGCTTTGAGCCCACAGGTTGCATGTTGTGACGCGTTTGAGTTGCAATTTAAGTTGGTGGCATGTCAAAGCGTGTTACCACAATGTGCATATGTGAATGAGCCCTGGAATTCTGTCCAGATTAACCCCTAAATTCTTGTTTTGTATTGTTAAAACCTAATAGTCTGATCAAAACTCTGCTTTCTGGTCAGCAGCGCTGCACACTGATTATTCTCTACTGTGTCCTCTCAGTGCAGGCCTCAGGCAGAGATGTGAGGCAGTGTTCCAGACTTTTGAATTATCTTTTGTATAAATGATCATGAATCATAACAAATTTTCTGCCTAGGGTATTGTACATTTAAAAAGAAACCCACACACTGGAAGAAGTGCCAAATCTAGAACCGATGCTTCAGGTACAGGAAATGGCATTTGTATTGTATAGGAGCGCTCATTTTACATAGACATGCAGAAAGGTTGCTTGTGAAATATGGCTGAAAAATTCTAGCTCAGCAGCTCAATTTTATCGGGGATGTCACTTGAGAAAAATCCGTTTATCGGCAACGTGCTTTTGAAACGCTTCTAAGATCATTGAGGTTTCAGTGGACATCTTTCCAACCTGCTTTTGACCTATGTGGAGGAAAGCAGTTTTAATGACACAAAAAACCCATTGAGACAGGCTCTTAAAACCGATTGCACAATCTCCCTTAGATCTCCCAACAACTATGTAGTGCAGAAGGCTGTCTGATTTAAAGGGACTGTTTTTCTTATTCAGGACCAAGTTAGAGTACATTTCTAAAGGGCCCCCTTTGCCCACCCCAGTCATTACCAGCTCCTGCCCCCGTGGAAGCCCTCCTATGTCGTCTAGACTGATGAAGGGACCATGGTCCTGCATTGCATGTGAGTGCCCTGAGGGAACAGTCCACTGCTGGAGCATAGGGGAGTGCTGTCTGACTCAATTTTGTCTTTTCCTCAATTTAGGCTGAAATGTATTCTTCTACATATTTTTGTTAAAAAAAAATGCAATAAGTGTATATTGATTTGCGCAAAAGCTTTATAGCTTCTACAAAATAGGGGATAGATTTGTTTTTTTGTTTTAGCAGGACCGCGACATTGCGGCAGACAGATCGCACACTTTTGACACTATTTTGGGACTATTAACATTTATACAACGATCGGAGATCAAAATAGCCATTGATTACTGTATAAATGACATTAGCATGGAAGGGGTTAACACTAGGGGGCAATCAAGGGGTTAACTGTTAAATAGGTTCAATAAAGACACCAGTCCATCCAGTTCAACCTGAGTGAGTGTCTACAATTGTTCCTACCCTCGAGGAGCCCACAATCCAAGGTCCCCATTCATATACTAGGGCCAATTTTGCACAGAAGCCAATTAACCTACCTGCATGTCTTTGGAGTGTGGGAGGAAACCGGCATACCCGGAGGAAACCCACGCAGGCACAGGGAGAACATGCAAACTCCAGGCAGATAGTGTCATGGTTGGGATTTCGTTGTTCAGTGTTCCCTATGTATGTTCTAGTATGAACACACAATCTGTATCCTCTCCCCTGAGAGAATCAGGAATTGTGTGTTTACACACACAGATCCCAGTTCTCGCTCTATCGTGAGCGATCGCGGGTGCCCGGCGTCCATCGTGCCCGCCGGGCGCACGCATCGGCTCCGGGGACGCACTGTGTCATTAGTACAATGTCGGCGCATATTTTTGCACTGATCACTGTAATAATGTCACCGGTTCCCAAAAAAAGTCAGGTGTCCAATCTGTCGCAGTCCCACTAAAAATTTGCAGATCGCCGCCATTATTAGTAATAAAATAAAAATGCCATAAATCTATCCTCTATCTTGTAGACACTATAACTTTTGCTTAAATCATTATATATAAGCTTATTGTGTTTTCTTTTTTTTAAATCAAAAATATGTAGCAGAATACAAAAGGGCCTAAATTGATGGAAAAAAAAATAGATTTATTTTTTATTTTTTTATTTTTTATTTTTAGTGGGTGGGTTTTATAACCGAAAAATTTTATTTTTTTTCAAAATTGTCAGGTTTTTTTTTTTTTTTTTTTTTTTTTTGTTTTATAATGAAAAACAGCAGAGGTGATCAAATAGCACCAAAAGAAAGCTTTATTTGTAGGAAAAACAGGACATTTTATTTGGGTACAGCGTCGAGCGACCGCAATTGTCAATTAAAGTAACGCAGTGCCGGATTGCAAAAAATGGCCTGGTCAGTAAGTGGGTAAATCCTTCCGGGGCTGAAGTGGTTAAATTGTAACCCTAAAGGCAAAATTCCTTTTTTTTTTTTTTTTTTTTTTTTGTTTTTTTTTTGTTTTCTCAAGAGTAGAGAAGAATTAGAACAATTGTCATATTTATATATTTTTTTTTTTATTGCGTTAGTGCCCCCTTTAGGGAGATTCACTCTGTTTGGTTGATAACGGTAATCAGGACAAAGTGAAAGTAAAATAAAATCCCAAATTTTGGATTGACATCAGAACAGTAGTAGAGGGGAAGTCTCCCAATGTCGGGCTATGGGACAGGAAGTGAAAAGAAAATCTCCCCAATGGTAAATAAAACCCGACGTGCATTGTAACCCTCCCTTACTCTGTTCAAAATGGCAAACCAAAAGTTTTGCCATTACTTACACTTTGAATTTTATTGTATCAGAGCACATTTAGTTGTCGTACGTTTAGGCAAGAATGTGCAGAGCGGGGAAAGGCTTGTTCTGTGTGCGTTTCCTGTACCACACTCAAAAAGCACAGCCTTTGCGATCTACTGCGACTGCCAATCTAATGTTAATGGGACCCCAAACACAAATCGCAAATGGTGTGTTTGTGGGCTTTAGATTTGATGCAGCGCTTATTTGAATAGTGCGTGCACTACTTTTTCTACGTTCCTGTACCATTCAAATTAATTGGCTTCGAAATCGCTTGGCACAGAAACTCAGTCCATGAACTTGCCCGTACAGAGATTCTGCATTTGCCCTATGATTCATGCCATATCACAAATTAAAATTGCACAACACTATGCACATAAAAAAAAAAAAAAAAAAATCTAAGTGTGAGTCCAGCCTTAGGGACCATGTCCTCTATTAAAGAGATTAAATACTTTTTTTGTGCCACTTGCGTCACTAACTGCTGCTCCATTTAAGAGAACTGACCCCCCAAAGTCCCCTGAGACATGTGACTATTCCAGGAGTGTTGATCTACCTCAGGGATATTATAATTATAGAGGGTTTTTTTTTTTTTTTTTTCCCCGTTTACCACTACCCAGCCTTGCTCCTACTCTTCCCACATACCTTTCTTTCCCTGGGCTCCTTTGTGCTTCTCCTTAACTATTTCCATCCCCTTGCTTTTTCTCTACTTCCTTTTCTCTTTTTTACAGATTTCTTGAGGCAGACCACGTTTTACCTATCAATGTCAATACGATACACATGCATATGTTACCACTTTGACAGTCCCTTACCAAAAGTAGAATTGTAGAAGTCTCTGTGATTATGTTAACGCTTTAAAATATTCAACAGAATCAAAAGAAAGGGAATTATGAACAGATATGTACTAAAAGCTTAGCTAAAACATGTTTTATTAAGTAACTTTACATTACATATTAGGTTTTATTTTAATTTTTTGGAGCCTTGGCTAAGATTAAGTGTAGTATCTGTTCTTATTGCCGTCCAGTAGAGGTGCTACGCCATCATTCTGGCTTTTTTGGTAGGAATGTCTGGCTGTACGGTAAGGCTTCTTGTACACTACATAGCCCCTAAACTTGCATTTAGAAGCTTTAGCGTTTTTTTTATAAATTTTTTTTTTTTGCCAGAGCTCATAAGCGCAACTCCATAAAAGCCTATGTGTCAGTGTACACATAGGCTTTTACCAGACTTTAGGAGCTGCTGCGGTTGGGAGAACTTCAACTTCCCTCTCCTGAATGAGTTAGAATCAGGATAGGAGTGTTTTAAACACTGGCTGCTGGAGACTGCTATCCAATACTGGCAGTCAAAGCAGGCTGTGTGTGCATGAAGCCTAATGCAGGCCATACACGGTCGAATTTCGAACAAATTTTCTTTTCAAAATCAGAAAATTCGTTTTTTTTGTGATCCGATGATGCCACCGTTGATTTTCGAAATTCTGCCGACCAAGCCTTCAATTTCACCTCATGTTCCTACAGAAAAGAATTTTCTTGGCTGGGAATCTTCTTTTCTCTCCGTAAATTTTCTTTTCTCTCTGTACATTTTCTTTTCTTATTGCGTTTCTCGCACGATTCTCCCATCATTGATTAGAAAATCGTTTGTTTTACTAAAAATTTCCAACATGTCCGATTACTCAAATTTTATTTCCGCACGAAAATCGGCTGTTGCTGCAGCCCACTAATGGTGCGAAATTCATACGAAAATTCTTAGATACGATTTTCGAAAGAAAATTATTTCGAAATTCGAACCGTGTATGGCCGGCATAACTCTGCTGGTATGATGGTGATCCTGAGCAGCCGTCCCGATGGGTAAGGAAACTATGAGTGTGCACCATATACAGTGAGGGTCAGGATTACTTCATTGTCATGGAGGGTTCAGAGGGGCCTGTGCTGGTCTGGCCATCGGCTGGGAGGGCAGAAGGCTGCAATATCAGTGCCCCCTTGGAGTTGGTCGCCCCAGGGAAGCTTGTAGTATTACTTGGGTGGGGTAAACCCCCCACTGTAAAAGAGCACAAGGTCACGTCACCCAAGCATGTTTTACATACATTGTCTCACAAAAGTGAGTACATATTTTATTATATCTTTTTCATGTCAACACTGAAGAAATGACACTTTGCTACGATGTAAAGTAGTGAGTGTACAGCTTGTATATCAGTGTAAATTTGTTGTCCCCTCAAAATAACTCAACACAGCCATTAATGTCTAAACTGCTGGCAACAAAAGTGAGTAAACCCCTAAGTGAAAATGCCCAAACTGGGCTCAATTAGCCATTTTCCCTCCCCGGCGTCATGTGACTCAGTGTGAATGGGGAGCAGGTGTGTTAAATTTGGTGTTATTGCTCTCACTCTCTTACTGGTCACTAGACGTTCAACATGGCACCTCATGGCAAAGAACTCTGAGAATCTGAAAAAAAGAATTGTTGCTATAAGAAGATTGCCAAGATCCTGAACCTGAGCTGCAGCAAGGTGGCCAAGACCATACATCGGTTTAACAGGACAGGTTCCACTCAGAACAGGCCTTGCCATGGTCAACCAAAGAAGTTGAGTGCCCGTGCTCAGCATCATATCCAGAGGTTGTCTTTGGGAAATAGACGTATGAGTGCCGCGGGTGAAGGGGTGGGAGGGGGGGGAAGGGTCAACCTGTCAGTGCTCAGGTCATACGCCACGCACTGCATTAAATTGGTCTGCATGGCTGTCGTCCCAGAAGGAAGCCTCATCTAAACACGATGCACAAGAAAGCCCAAAAACAGTTTGCTGAAGACAAGCAGACTAAGGACATGGATAACTGGAACCATGTTCTGTGGTCTGATGAGACCAAGATAAACTTATTTGGTTCAGATGGTGTCAAGCGTGTGTGGCGGCAACCAGATGAGTAATACAAAGACGAGTGTGTCTTGCCTACTACAGTCAAGCATGGTGGTGGGAGTGTCATGGTCTGGGACTGCATGAGTGCTGCCAACACTGGGGAGCTACAGTTCATTGAGGGAACCATGAATGCCAACATGTACTGTGACCTACTGAAGCAGAGCATGATCCCCTCCCTTCAGAGACTGGGCTGCAGGGCAGTATTCCAATATAACAACCCCAAACACACCTCCAAGACAACCACTGCCTTTCTAAAGAAGCTGGGGGTAAAGGTGATGGACTGGCCAAGCATGTCTCCAGACCTAAACCCTATGGAGCATCTGTGGGGCATCCTTTAAATGGAAGGTGGAGGAGCGCAAGGTCTCTAACATCCATCAGTTCTGTGATGTCATCATGGAGGAGTGGAAGAGGACTCCAGTGGCAACCTGTGAAGCTCTGGTGAACTTCATGCCTAAGAGGGTTAAGGCAGTGCTGGAAAATAATGGTGGCCACACAAAATATTGACACTTTGGGCCCAATTTGGAGCTTTTCTCTTAGGGGTGTACTCACTTTTGTTGCATGCGGTTTAGACATTAATGGCTGTGTGTTGAGTTCTTTTGAGGGGACAGCAAATTTACACAGTTATACAAGCTGTACACTCACTACTTTACATTGTAGCAAAGTGTCATTTCTTCAGTGTTCCATGAAAAGAGAAGAAAATATTTACAATAAAAAATTGAAGTAAATATTAACTTGTGATCGTGACATCTCTGTATATTTGTAAAGGCTGCATGGTCTACAATAAGGACAAGGTTCACACAGGAAGAGTAGATGTTCCAGCTGTCTTGGTAAAATTTGCCTTGCAAACGACATTGTTTATTTAATGTAGGAAATATCTTTGCAGCTCTATTTTTGCTTTCATTGTTGATCCTGGTACATGGTATTTCTCTTCAGCTACATAGAAGTAAAACCTGTTTTCTAAAGGAACCTTTAGCCTTTTCACACTTATGTAGATTTTGAGTTGTACTTTCATGCCCACGTGTGTTGCTTGACATTTCACCATGTCTGAATGTAAGCAATCTCCTATTTTTTGCATATTTGGCCATATCCTTAAGATATTAATATCTGGTATGAGTGTAATGCAATTGTATTGTAAGAAGATTGTACCAGAGCACAATTCATTGTAGTCCTTGTACACCTGTACTACCTTGTGTGTATCTGGGCCATTCGTTATCTGAACAAATCTGTTGGCTTTGAAAGGCTCTAGCACACATACATCAAACAAGGCCTGTGGGCCGAATGTGGCCCTCTCCTGAACCCTCCACTGTGCGCTGCGCGCTGCTGAACCCTGCACTCTGTACATAGCGCACCCTTAAAGTGGTTGTAAACCCTTTACAACAACTTTATGCTACAGGTAAGCCTATAATGAGGCTTACCTGTAGCTACCCAGGATATCTCCTAAACCTGCACGGTTTAGGCGAGATGTCCCCTGCATGAGCCGATGGCATTTGCACATGTGCACTGGGGCAAACTGAAGCAATGACACCTATGTGCCATTGCTTCAGTCCATGTGCTGTTACCGGTGGCTCCAGCGGGCATTCACGAGAGTGACGCCATCGTGGCTCAGGGCAGTCACCGCGCCGGAGCCGTGATACCTGGAAGCAACTCCAGGACGACATGTTGGCGGCCAGAGGGGGAGATGTGGACCGCTGTGGGGGCTTCAATCTATGGTAAGTAATACATAATGCGCTAGTATGCTATGCATACTAGCTCATTATATGTCTTTGTCTTTTCAGGGTTTTGTTTGTTTTACCAAGGTTTAATTCCTCTTTAAACCCTTCACTCTGTACATAGCGCACTCCTGGAACTGTGCTCGGTACATAATGCACATCCAAATAAAACCGGCCCTTTGAGGGCAACCATACTGCCAATGTGGCCTGCGATTAAATTGAGTTTGGCACTCCTGCCCTAGCAGTTTCTGCCACTGGCATTGCCAGAGCTTTCCCTGGCTCAAATCCTCACTATCCCCATTTACAGAACTTCTCAGCAGAAGCTTTGAGTCCTTTAACCTCCCTGACGGTTTTCCCAAGTCCGCCTCAGGGTTAAATTTCAGCACCATTAGCGGTGACCCCGAGCCACACTCGGGATTGCATTGCAGGATCCTGGTGCAGTATACTTGCCTTGTCCCCAGGATCCTGCGATGTTCCCCCCCACTGTGTCTGTGGGCTCTGTCCTCCGCCCGATGCCTCTCTGTGCAGGGCTCCTTTCCCTGCGAGCGTTGTGACGCACCTGACGGAGCCCAGTGGCAAATTCAAAACATTTAAAAATTATAGTAGAGTACACTGTAATTTTATAGATTGCATTACTCTATGAAATAATTTTGCATCCCTTTTTGTCCCTAGTGCTTTGTCCAATGCCTTGTATGCAGCTTTATATGATGTATGCTGTTCTTTCTGCCTGGAAACCGGAGATGGTCCATAGCAACCAAAAAGTGTCCCTTTACGTCAAAAGTGGTTTTAGACCAGCTAGAAAACAGCGATGATAAATTAGAACACTTGCAAAATTGAGCAATAGTGAATCGTGGGGAAATTGAATATATATATCTATATATCAATCTTCATCATACCAGAGATATCTATTAGACTCTTGTTTAGACAGATTACAGGCCTATAATATAAAACGCCATATTTCTATGCAAAATAATTGTACAGCTTTGAGATGCAAAAATCTGACACAATCATACCGCCAGGGAGGCTACCTGCTTCAGCCCCAGAAGATTTGGCTGCTTAATGACCAAGTCGTTTTTTGCGGTGTGGTATTGCACCGCTTTAACTGATGTGCGTGATCATGTGATGATGTATCCAAACAAAATGGATGTCCTTTTTAGAGCTTTCTTTTGGTGTTATTTGATTTATCTCTTTGCTTTTTTTTTTTTTCTTTTTCACGCTAGAAACAAAAAAGCGACAATTTTGAGAAAAACTATATTTTGTACTTTTTGCTATAATCAGTAGCCCCATATAATATTATTAATATAAATATAATAAAAAAAAGTGTGTGTGTATGTATGTATATATGTGTGTGTGTATATGTGTGTGTGTGTGTGTGTGTGTGTGTATGTGTATGTATGTATGTATGTATATGTGTGTATATATATATATACTTATACTTATACTTATACTTTTTTTTTTCAGTTTAGGCCAATCTGTAGTCTTCATATTTTTTGTAATAAAAATCGCAATAAGCGTATATTGATTGGTTTTCGCAAAAGTTACAGCGTCTACAAAATAGAGCCTAGATTTATAGTATTTTTTTTTATTATAATAATAATAAAAAAAAAAAATATATATATATATATATATGTATATATGTATATATGTGTGTGTGTGTGTGTATATATATATATATATGTGTGTGTGTGTGTGTGTGTGTGTATATATATGTATATATATATATATATATATATATATATATATATATATATATATAATCATTATATCGTGACATTATGGCGGACACATTTTTGGGACCATTGGCATTTATACAGTGATCAGTGCTATAAAAATGAATTGATTACTGTAAAAATGTCAGTGGCAGTAAAGGGGTTAACACTAGGGGGCGATCAAGGGGTTAACGGTGTTCCCTTGCGTGCTCTAACTGAAGGGGGGGATGCTAGGGGAAGAGAGATTGGCGTTTATACTTTGTATGAACACACAATCTCTCATCTCCCCTCAGAGATACAAAGTTCACGGGTTCTCACCATGTCACCGTGACCACTCGCATTGGCTCCGGGGGCAAGCAGCGGGCTTGGGTGTGACCCTAGTGGGCACAATAAGAAGCAACGTAACATGACGATTTGCTCAGCAGTGCCATGTTACCGAGGTAAAAGTGCGGCAACTGGTCGGCAAGCGGTTAAATACTTTGATGCATTTCTTATGCCCCAATGAAGGGGGGGGGGGGGGGGGGTTCTGGTCCCTGACAGGTTGGCTGCTTTTTGATTGTATTGTTAAAAGGCTTTGGACCGTTTTGGGTAGGTGTATGTGTTTTTTTTTTTTTCTCCAAACGGCCCCCATCCACACATTTTGAGCTGGAAGGGGGTATTGCTCCCACTGAGCTATTCTATTGTGTTTTGATGGTTGGGAGACTTCCACACAGACTCACAAAAAACGCTTGGTTTTAATTTGTTTTAAAGTGGTTAAGAAACCTTCTGACTTTATATCTTTAATGCATTCTGTGCAAGTAAGATAAAAAAAACACCTGTGTGCAGCAGCCGCTCAAGTACCCGCTAATATTTTACTGAGTCCCATCTCTCTACAGCTATGTCCACGAGTTTCTTGACCATCCGCGACTCTCCTCCTGATTGGCTGAGACACAGCAGCGGCGCTATTGGCTCTTGCTCCTGCCAATCAAAGTCGGTTAGCCAATCAGTAGAGAGAGGGAATCTGCCCGAACCAGGGCTTTGTGTCTGGACACAGGGTGCTGTGACTGGGCTCGGGTGCCCCCAATAGCAAGCTGCTTGCTGTGGGGGTACTTGACAGGAAGGAGGGGCCAGGACAGCAGAATGGGAGGATCTGGGCGGCCCTATGCAAAACCACTGCATAGAGCAGATATATATGTGTGTGTATATATATGTGTGTGTGTGTGTGTGTGTGTATGTGTATATATATATTATAATGAATGACCTTACAATCACTTTAAATATATCAGATGTAATTTCTAACACCTGTAAAGTAAAAACATAATAGAAAAAACTTGAATATAGATGCCATCTGAACAAAATCATCTTTGACTACATATTAATGCAAAAAAAATACACAATTTGTTTAAAGATTTATAGGAAGCTGTAAAACTGTTTATATGATATTTTTTTTTATAATCTCATTTGAATTGCTTCTCCGAAACATGGAGTAAGGACCAGTTGACACTAGTGTGATTCACATCGCATTGCTCTGCAGATCTCACATGCTATGTCTGTACGATGCAAATTCTAGCCATACAAACTGTCTGAATTCTCCTTGCATTCGGACCAAACTTGTGCAGGACCCTTTTTTTTTTTATTTTTTTTTTTTATTTTATTTTTTGGGTCCATACCAGAATTGGTTGTGTGAACACCCATGCGATCGGATTCTGCAAATCTCGCTGTTTTGCATACTGATTGTGGGGTGTCGTTATCATACACTCCGCAATCAGTTCGTATGAACAGGTTTGCAATTTTAAATGCAGTGTGAATTTGCGCTGCATGTAGTGTGAACCGAGCCGAATAGAAGCTCTTCCCAAAGAACCTTTCCCTGTAGATACCAAAGAACAGGGAAAGATCATGTGACCACACAAGTGTTGCAGGAAATGGGTACTCAGAGAATAAAAACAAAACAAAGGCAGTGCCATGATATATATATGATTTATGTGAATGAATGATGGCAATTAACACTTCTGTTTTTTTTTTTTTTCCAAATAACATATTTATTTATATTCAAAGAGTGCATTACACGTCATGCATTACTACAACATAGTAGAACAGTTAGAACAGAGAAGAGAGGGCTGCAGGGACCACCCATCCAGTGGCCCGTTCCAGTAGGCCCCCCAGGGCCGGTAACTGCCAGCCCTGGGGGGGCCCCCCACGAACAACACTTCTGTTTTTTAGTATCACTTTTTATTCATAACCTACTTGTGCTCTTTTTCTTGAATCTGAGTGATTTGCTTCAAGCATAATTCAAGGCAAAACTTTAGTTTTTTCTTGGAGTCCTCTGAGATATTGATCTTACCACTCTGTAATTTTATGAGAATAAAGAGGAAGATTTTTATCTTTCTATATCATCTACCGTACATATGGTAATTCTGTGTAGAAGCGATAACATTACAATAAACTGATCATGCCACTCTATTTATTTGATCTACTGCTATAGGGCGGCCGCTCTGTGCAGTATTATATATATATATATATATATATATATATATATATATATATATATAATTATTATGCAACTCCACACTTCCGAAGTTTTGGTTGAGGACCCGCTGATCGTTAGGTACTCTGACAATATGACAGTCTGCCTATGTGAAGCATAAACACTGATCCATGTCTAAAGGTAGTAAAAGCACCTCCCCCACAGTTGGTAAGCACTTCCCAGGCCAGTGATGGCAAACCTTGGCACCCCGGATGTTTTGGAACTACATTTCCCATGATGCTCAACTACACTGCAGAGTGCATGAGCATCATAGGAAATGTAGTTCCAAAACATCTGGAGTGCTAAGGTTATAACTGCCCTAGCCACACATTTAACCCTTTGATCGCCCCTGTTAACCCCTTCTCTGCCAGTGTTAGTACAGTGACAGTGCATATTTTTAGCACTGATCACTGTAATGTCTTTACTGGTTCCCAAATAAGTGTCAGGTGTCTGATTTTGTCTGCTACAATATCGCAGTCCCGCTTTTAAGTTGCTTATAGCCACCATTACTAGTAAAAATAAATAAAAATAACCCAGTTTGCAGAAGCTATAACTTTTTCACAAACCAAAAATATGTAGCAGAATACATATTGGCCTAAATTGGTGATATTATTTTTTTCTTTTTTTTGTTTTACAGCAGAAGGTAAAAAAAATTTTTTTTTTCAAAATTGTTGGTCGTCCTTTGTTTCTACCGCAAAAAATAAAAACCACAGAGGTGATCGAATAACTCAGAAAGAAAGCTCTACTTGTTGGGGGGGAAAAGTACATAACTTTTTGAGTACAGTGTCACATGACCACGCAGTATTGCAGAAAATGGCCGGGGGGATTTAAACCTTCCGGCGCTGCAGTAGTTAAAGTGGCAGTAAAGTGTTTGTTTTATTTCAGGCTTACCTGTATGTACTTTGAATATCTCCTAAACTTGCACTGTTTAGGAGATATTTAGCGTGCATGCAGCCTATGACATCACCAGTGCATGCGCTTTGAAGGCCCAGACCTTCAGAGCCCATGCCGTAAATGGCCACTCCTACGCACATGCATGGGAGTGACATCATCACGCCCCTGGCCACTCATGTAGCCGGAGGCCGCATACCCAGAACAAAGACCAGGGGAAGATGGAAGCCCTCTCGGCAGTGACCGCGCGCTCCTGGAGGGCTTAGATTTAAGGGGCGCGATGCCTACTATCACATTATGACATTGCCTTACAGGTGGAATTTTTTTTTCCCTTCAACTGCTGCCACTACCACTTTAAAAGTTAAATTCACCTTTTGTAACATGTTACACCCATGTCCAGAATCTTCTCCCCTCGCTCACTGTCACATTCCGAAGAGAATGTGGCTGGGCTCCGCCCACCCAGCTGCATCATCCATTCACAGTTTTCTGTCAATGGAAAACAAGGTCTGGCAGCCTTTGCAGCTGTCCGCTTGTAGTTCTCAATGAACTACCACAGTGCTGTGATAGTTCATTGAGGGCTTCCTCTTTCGTGTGGAACCACTAACCATCTTTTGATTTGACAAATCAGATAATCAGCCGCTACACATGTGTTGGTGACTTAAGCTTTGACTTGTGGATGAGGCCCTTTCTGGACCACCCCATCAACCAAGGGAGTTGGCAACTGGTCGTAGAAAATGGTGTTTGACACTGTTTATGCTGATGTTTATATACACTGAGAGCTTAAGGCTCGGTTCACACAGGGGCGACTCTGATCCGACTTCAGGTCGCCCCTAGTCGCCTCAGGTCGGACAACCTTTAAAAATCAATGTAAGTGAATGAGAGCTGTCTTAATGCACACTACTGAAGTCGCTCCGACTTCAAAAGAAGTTCCTGTACTACTTGAATCCGACTTGTAGGCGACTTGTACCCATTGATTTCAATGGAGGTCGCCTCCAAGTCGGATCTCTGTCTATACGGAGGCGACTTTGACAGAATTATTAGCTCTGAAGTGGCAACCCCACGCCAAATTTATGGAAAAAATTTGGCGTGGGTTCCCCCTCCGAGAGCATACCAGGCCCTTAGGTCTGGTATGGATTCCAAGGGGAACCCCCTACGCCGAAAAAAACGACGTGGGGGTCCCCCCCAGATCCATACCCTTATCCGAGCACGCTACCCGGCCGGCCAGGAAAGGGGGTGGGGACGAGCGGGTGCCCCCCCTCCTGAGCCGTCTGCGGGCGGGGGGCTTATCGGAATCCGGGAGCCCCCTTTAATAAGGGGGCCCCTGGATACCGGCCCCCCACCCTATGTGAATGAGTATGGTGTACAATGTACCCCTACCCATTCACCTGTAAAATAAAGTACAAAAAAAAACACAACACACAAGATAAAATAGTTTATTGCACAGCTCCGGGGGTCTTCCGTCTTCGGGGGTCTTCTCGCCGGACTCCTCGGCTATCTTCTTCTAGCTCTTTTACTAGCGGAGGAGCCCGGCTTTCTTCCTCTCCGTCGCCCTCTTCTTCCGACTTCGGGGGTCTTGTCCCCCTGCATAACCTGATTTCAATAGGGTTGATTTAGTTTTGTACTGTGTAGCACAAATACAATCTAAGGAATAGTGTTATGGCTTGAGTATGTGTCTCAATGATACATTTTATACAATAAGGTTTTTACACTTTTTAATCAAGTGATAACGTCAAAGGCCTTAATACCATTCTTTCGTGTTTTATTTTTTTA
The DNA here is from genome assembly GCF_037356315.1 of Lithobates pipiens. Classification (NCBI taxonomy): domain Eukaryota; kingdom Metazoa; phylum Chordata; class Amphibia; order Anura; family Ranidae; genus Lithobates; species Lithobates pipiens. The sequence continues at coordinate 63,900,963 of NW_027507791.1, forward strand.
TTTTTATTTTTTTTATTATTTTTTTTTTTTTGTGTGTAACTTCTTTAATGGGATGTGGTCCAGACATTTTTTGTCCAAACTTTAGAGGGGCATCCTTGGTGGTCTTCCCTCCCACTTTCTCTTTTTTTTTTTTTTTTTTTTTTTCATCAAATAGGCAGGAGTATAACCTGAAATCGTAAAACTTTTTTTTTTTTTTTTCTTAATGGGATTTTTAGTGTGAGTACAAAAACCTTTTTATATTGCAGCTCAGCAGCTTCTAGCTGTGGTGGCAGCACTAGTTTTACTCTTTCAGGTTTTTTTCCCTTTTATTTTTACATGGAAATGTACAAACTACCGTTCTTAGGTTGACAAAAGTTGGCCAATGTTTTGTATCTGTGTATCATTGTAACCCCCTTGGGGATTTTTTATTGCAATTTAATCCTGGGCTGTTGCTGTAATTTTAAAACCATTTTATTTAAAGCCGATCGCTAAATGTTTCAATGCAAATCTTAATGTGATTTATAGAATATCTGTACCTATATATGCAGGCCATCTGCTCCTTCTATGATGATTCACATTCTAATACTTCAGGAGGACCACATTTAATTACAGCTAATGTATTTTTGCTGCACAACTGCTATTCTCTGCAATACCAAATGTCTCTCATTTAAAAGAAGCTTTTAAGCCTCGTTATTTTCTTTAATCAAATGGCTTCTTGCGGACATGCCAGTGCCTTAAATCCTTCTGCTGCTTGAAAGGTCTATCACAGTTGGATATTTAGAATCTGGAGCAAGGCAGACCCTGGAAATGCTAATAATCACATGGAGCGCAGTTTTGGGTTGGAAGACTGAACAATGCTCTGGAAGTAACCGACTAACTGGCTTTGAAGGTCCTGTAGACAAAACAACTGCATTATTCCTGGGCTTGCTGCGGGAGAAACCTTTACCAAAGATCTTTTGATTTTTGTCATTTAAAACAATCCCTCATCAAAGTCTTTCATCGCATACCCTGATATTTTAAAGGGGTTTTAAAGTCAAGTGTGTGTTATTTTTTTTTTTTTTTTTACCATTTCCATACTGGGCCTATTTTTGGCACTCTCATACATGAGAAAATCATAATATTTTTTTTCTGCTAGAAAATTAGTCAGAACCCCCTATCATTGTATATGTATTTTTAGCAGACACCCTAGGGAATAAAATGGCGGTCGTTGCAACCTTTGTGGCATTTGCGCAACAATTTTTAAAACGCGTTTCTTTTGGAAAAAGCAACAGTTTAATGAATTAAAAAAATAACACAATGGTAAAGTTATCCCATTTTTTTTTTTTTGTATAATGTAAAAGATAATGTTACGCAGAGTAAATAGATACCCAATATGTCACGCTTTAAAATTGCACACATTCATGGAATGGCGCCAAACTTCAGTACTTGAAAATCTCCATAGGCGACACTTTACATTTTTTACAAGTTTACAGTTAGAGAAGGTCTAGTACTGAAGTCGTTGCTCTCGATCTAATGCACGCGACGATACCTCACGTGTGGTTTGAATGGCATTTACATAAGTGGGCAGGATGTGAGTGTGCGTACACTTCTGTGCGTGAGCACACAGGGACTCTTTAAATGTATTTTTTGTTTATTTTACTTTAATTTTTTTACGCTTTCTCTAGTGGTTTTTTTATTTTATTTTATTTTTTTAATCACCTTTTATGCCCATTACAAGGAATGTAAACATCCCTTGTGATGGGAATGGTGCAGGACAGGTCCTCTTTATGCAGAGATATGAAGTCTATAAGACCCCACATCCCTCCTCCAGGCTGGAAAGCATGAGATAAAAAAAAACTATCCCATGCTTTCCAGCTGAGATCATGGCTTTGTTTACAATCGCGGCCTAGACGTGACGTCATAAGGTTGCGCCCGGGCCTCCGACGTTCATAGAGATGACTGGTGACCCTCTGGTCACCGGAAATCTCTATGCCTACTTATCTGGTGGTGGTGCTTCTCCGGCAGGGCCTGGAGAAGCATCGGAGGGTGGCTGGAGATGTGCTCTCCCATCGCCTATAAGAACGATCAAGCAGCGGAACTGCTGCTATGATTGTTGTTAGGGCTCACAGAATTGCTGGCACTAAAAGATGATATCTGGATGATGCCTGTAGCTGCAGGCATCATTCAGATATTGCCACTGAAAGTCAAGGACGTCAAATGATGTCTTTGGGCTGGAAGTGGTTAAATAACAAACATGTCATACTTGCCTGCTCTGTGCAAAGGTTTGCTCCTGGCTCCTCCCCACATCGAGTGCCCTGGCGGAAAAGCACTTTCTCTCGGGGCAATCATGCGGGCGTGCTCATGTGTCCTGCTGCTGTGTCCATTGACACAGACAGCTGGACTCAGCCCCGCCCCCCGACTCCTGCGTCTTTGGATTTTTATGACGGCAGCGGGAGCCAGTGGCTGCACTGCTACAATCTATCCAGTCAGTACCCAAGACACCGGCTGCAGCTGGTGTGCTCATCCCTGTCGCTGGAAAGACAGGGTTCAGGTAAGTTAAAAGGGGGTTGCTGCATCACAGGAGATTTTTAACCTTAAAGGGTAACTAAAGGTTCTTTTTTTTTGCCTCCTATGTGCAGTTGGTTTTGCACAGACTGGCCCCGGTCCTCCTCTTCTAGGGTTCCTCAGCAACACTCCTGGGTCCTATTCTTCTTGAGTGTCCTCTGTTGGAAAGCCGCTCTCCCACAGGGCACTCATGCTCCTGTGTCCTGCTGCATCTATTGACACAGACAGCAGGACTCGGACCCCACGTCATTGGATTTGATTGACCGCAGCGGGAGACAATTGTAAAAAGCACTAAACAATGCTTAAGTACAAGTTAAAGGCTAAGGTCACCTTTTGTTAACACGTTACACCTCTATAAAGGGTGTAACATGGTGCAACTGCCTCCCCTTCCACCTTCAATGCTTTGCAGACTCCTGTTTTCAAAAATAAATATTATATATTTTTTTATTTAACCACTTCAATACCGGCACTTAAACACCTTCCTGCCAAGACTAATTTTCAGCTTTCAGCGCTGTCGCACTTTGAATGACAATCGCGTGGTCATGCTACACTGTACCCAAACTAAATTTTTAGCATTTTGTTCCCACAAATAGAGCTTTCTTTTGGTGGTATTTGATCACCTCCTGGGGTTTTCATTTTTTGCTAAACAATTAAAAAGACACATTTTAGAAAAAAGTATTTTTTTTTACATTTTTTTTTTTTTTTCCCAGTTTTAACTTTGTAAATAAGTACGATTTTTCTCCTTCCTTCACTGATGGGGCGGCACTGATATGTGGCACTGATAGGCGGCACTGATGGGCATGGATAGGCAACACTGATAGGTGGCACGGTTGGGCACTGATAGGTGGCATTGTATTGTACTAATGGATGATGATGATTGGCATCCCTGGTGGTCTAGGGTGTCATACCTGGTGCTGGGCATCCCTGGTGGTCCAGTGTGGGCATCCTCTGGGGGGGCTGCGCTGATGATAAATCAGCACAGACCCCCGTCAGAGGAGCAGCCGAGTGGCTCTCCTCTACTCTCGTCAGACAGACGTGAGTGAGGAAAAGCCGATCAATGGCACTTCCTAATTTACACTGTGATTAGCCATGACTGGACATGGCCGATCATGTGGTAGAGCCTCCGTTGGAGACTCTTTACCAGGATCGTAGTTGCAGGGTGTCAGACTGACACCCGCAACAACGATCGCCGTGATGCTGCGCGCCCCTGGGTGTTCACAGTGGCTCAATATCCTGAGGACGTCATATGATGCCCGGTCTGGATTTTTAAACCACTTTGCCTCCGTCATTCCGCTATATGGCAGGCGGCAAGTGGTTAAGTGAACCTAGCCTTTTAATGTTTCTAAAAATTTCTTTGTATCTGTACTAAGGTTTGGTTCACACCTATGCAGTTTGCTTTTGATCCGTTTTTGCACACATGATTTTGACGCTTTTTTTTTTTTTTTATTTTTTTTTTTTTTTTGCACGATTTGTTGTTGGGCAGATTAATCAATTTTTTACTTTAATAAATAATCCAAAAAAAAAGTCATCAGTTTAGGAGGCCAATATCTAGTAGTCTACATATTTTTGGTTAAAAAAAAATTGCAATAAGCATGATTGGTTTGCACATAAGTTATTGCATCTACAAAATAGGGGATAGATTTATGGCATATTTTATTTTTATTTTTTTGCAGTAAAGAACTACAGTCCATTTAACATGGTTTCCTTAGGATGTAGTTCACATCTATGTGTTTTATGGAATGGTCCAGGGACTTTTCTGGTTCCATAGACTTCAATGGATGGAAAGCTTGTATTTGGAATACGTAAAATGCACCTGCAGTATGCAAACTGCAACCTGCATAGGTGTGAATCGGGTCTCAATGTTTGAAAGCTCTAACGTTAAGCACTCAAACATGGCCCACCAGAGCGTTTTTGAATTTTTTATTTATTTTTTTTAACCATAAAAATACATCCCAAAAAAAAGCTTAAAAACTCTATTGCAAAAACATTGAAAAACTCACTGCAAAGCTACTGGCGTTGAACATTATTTTACCGTTGTGTGTGCATGAGGCCTAATGCCCCGTACACACGAGCGGATTTTCCGTCTGAAAAAACTTGGATGGTTTTTCCGATGGAATTCCGCTCAAGCTTGGCTTGCATACATACACACAATCACACAAGTTCTCTGAACTTTCAAAAGTCAAGAACTTGGTGACGTACAACACTACGACGAGCCGAGAAAATTAAGTTCAATGCTTCCGAGCATGCGTAGGAATTTTACGTGTCGGAATGTGTACAGACGATTGGAACTTTTTCCAATCAAGAAATAGAGAACCTGCTCTCAATCTTTTGCTGGCTGGAATTCTGCCAGCAAAAGTCCAATGGAACACACACACAGTTGGACTTTCTGACCAAAAGCTCACATCCGACTTTTGCTGGCAAAATTTCTGATCGTGTGTATGGGGCTTAAGTGTTACAAGTCTCAGGTGTAAATGTAATCTTCCACTTTGCCTGTGTTCTACTGACTATACTGTATAGCTAATGTGAAAACTACATTTTTTTTTTTTTGTAGCACTAACTGCAAAAAAATTGTCTATTAGTTTTTTCAAATGTTACATACATGTGCACTAAAAGGTTTTGCCACCGCTCAATCCAGCTAGCTAGCAAAAAGTACAAAATAAACCCCGCTACAAAAATACTCACCAGGCACTTTTATTAGGTACACCTTGATAGCACCGGGTTGGACCCCCTTTTTTATTCTTTCAGAACTGCCTTAATTCTCGGTACCCTAGATTCAACCAGGTGATAGAAACAATCAGATTTCTGTCCACAGGGACATGATAGCATCACGCAGTTGCTGCAGATTTGTCGGCTGTATGTCCATGATGTGAATCTCCCATTCCATTAATACACATCACAAAGGTGCCCTATTTGATTGAGATCTGGTGACTGGAGGCCATTGGAGTACAGTGACCTCATTGTCGTGTACAAGAAACCAGTGGTGAGATGATTTGAGCTTTGTGACATGGTGTATTATCCTGCTAGAAGGAGCCATCAGAAGATGGGGACACTGTAGTCATAAAGGGATGGACATGGTCAGCAACAATACTCAGGTAGGCTGTGGTGTTTAAATAATGCTCAATTGGTACCAAGGGGCCAAAAGTGTGCCGAGAAAATATCCCCCACACCATTACATCACCAGCCTGAACCATTGATCCATACCATGTTCAAATTCACTTAAGTGCCCTTTCTTCCAAATTCTGAAGCTCGGTTTGAACTTCAGCAAATCGTCTTCACTACGTCTAGATGCCTAAATGCATTGAGTTGCTGCCATGTGATTGGCTGATTGAAGTGTAAGTCCACCCGAACACTAAAATCCCTGCATACAGACACCCACAATCTAATACTAACCTATCTAGCCCTGTAAAATAGAAATCAGTAGATGGTAAAACCTTGGATTGCGAGCATAATTTGTTCAGGAAACATGCTTGTAATTCAAACCACTTGTAAATCAAAGCAAATTTCCCCATAAGAAATAATGGAAACTCAAATGATTTGTTCCACAACCATTTATTCAGAAGTCCTTCAGTTTTATAGTCTATATAAAAAGATTATAGCAATGTGCCATAAAATGTCCATCCACAAAAGCCAGCCTCCACATTAGAAGCAAAATCCAGCAGGAGCTACAGATTATAAAAGAGAAGAGAGGCGCCTCTAAGTGTAGCAAAATGATTACATTTAGCAACTCACATGGTTGATGATTAAAGAGGCACATCTAAGTATGCAGACATCTGGGGTAACATTGTCAACATAGACCATCCCCCGCACCACCGCTGTCAGTCTGCGATTATGACCAGGAAGACTACCCTACAGTAGAGCGATCTGAAAGGGAGTCTTGAATCGGTCGTGGAGCGCAGCGTGGAAGAGATGACCGTGGTGCGGATGACTGTCTATGTGGACAGCTTTCCCCCCGGATGCCTGCATACTTAGATGTGCCTGTTTTAAAGTGGTTGTAAACCCTTACAAACCACTTTGACCTACAGGTAAGCCCAGATTAAGGTTGACCTGTAGGTCCAAGAAATATCTCGTAGACCTATATGGTTTAGGAGATATTTGCCCGAAAACGGACACCGCTGTCTACGGCGCATGCGCCGTAGACAGCGGCGCGCAGGCGCACTGAGCGCGGCATTTCCAAGAATGGAGCTGCCGCGTGTGTTGACTCCCGTGCGCATGCACGGGAGTGACGTCATTGCGGCTTCACCGAATGACAGCGGCGGAGCTGCGAGATGCCACCAGCAAGATGGATGCGGCGGACTACAGGGGACAGCGGCGACTTCGCTGGCTCCTGTGTCAGGTAAGTGACACATAATGGACTACTATGCGATGCATAGTAGCCCCTTATGCTTTGCCTTTGCAGGGAATGAAAGAGGAAGTAAACCCATCAGGGTTTACTTCCTCTTTAATCATCAGCCATGTGAGTTGCTAAATGTTGTACCTTCATAAAATGTAACCTTATTGCTACACCTCTCCTTTCCCTTTATACTCAGTTGTGACATGACGCTACTTGTATTTAAAAATGTTTGCTTGTCTTACAAAACACTCTCAAACCAAGTTACTCTCAAACCAAAGTTTTACTCTACATGCCTTTTTTGAAGCCAGTCTGGTCTCCAGCGGTGGAAGCTTTGCAGAGGACAATGCAAACGATGGCTGTGAAATGAATGGGGAGTGACATCGCCCATTGAGTTCGTTTGGGGATTCCGTTGTCGGCTGTGTCCTCTGCACCCGCCTCCACAGCGGAGCCGCAGCTGACAGCTCAGCGTGGTATTGGCTTGGCTTCAATGAAGGTATGTATTCAGATTTCTTTACAGTGTTGGGTTAGTGTTAGATCGTGGCTGTCTGTAGATCAGGGATCCTCAAACTACGGCCCTCCAGCTGTTGCAAAACTACACATCCCATGAGGCATTGTGCAGCTCTGACATTCACAGACATGACTAGGCATGATGGGAATTTTAGTTCCTGAACAACTGGAGGGCCGTAGTTTTGAAGACCCATGCTGTAGATGCAGGAATTTTGGTGTTAGGGTGAATTTCTACTTTAACAATTTGTGTTACTAAGCAGTTGAACAGGTGTACCTAATAAAGTGGCCAATGAGTGTTTCAATAACAGCAGAGGTCTCGCTGGCTTGAGATGAACCTCTTGCAGGGTTCCCAGTGCATCAGCCTTCCTTTATAAATATTGTGATCATAGTCATTCCTGTGTGACGGAGTTTAGCTTTACCAGTTTCTGCTTGCTGTTCAATAGGGCAGTATGCATTGCTTGGGTCATCTCCATGGATTTGTGTCGGTCAGTTCATTGCACGCTTCACCCAGCACAAACCTCCAGTATGAGACTTGAGCGTTGCTTGCTGCCCAGCCAAGCTGAAGGTGTTGCCAAACAAAAGTTAAAGCAGAAATCTCTCACACGAGTGCTAAACATTGTAAGACTAAATCCACTACGTTAGTTTATCGCTTTAGGTATTTACATTAAGTAAAGTGGACCTGTCCGTATTCTGCATGAATAAATCCCTGACGTGTCAAAAATAACAGTTCTAAAAGCAGCACATTTTATCATTGAATAGCAGTCCTTGAGTTCCAATCCAGAGACTTACCTAGGCCAAGATTCTATGATCAGTCTGCTGCAGGCAAGAAGCATTTCCTCAGTCTCTTCTCGCTCGGGCTGCATTCACACTTGGGTGAATCGCGGCCAGGTGTGCCACCATTCTGCCTGCAAATTCAAAACGCCCAGGTGTGACTGACAAATCGCTCAACGCACATCTCATTCGAATGGCACCTAAAACGGCAATGCAGTTCTGCCGCAATTGTCGAGTGATAAATCGCACTGCAATTGTGAGAAACCGTATCGCGTCAAGCTTCTCGCCAAAAAAAGGTTCATTGCATTTTGTCATTCACACCTGGGCACAAATCTGCTCGAGATTCAAAACGCCCATGTGTGAATGCAGCCTCAGTGATAAAATTACAACATTGTAACACTGTAGCCAGGGACAAGGTGCGGACATGGTCTTTCCTTTGTAGCGTGAACCCAAAAAGTGATCCGCTTGGCCGCCTCTGAGTATACAGATGGGCTGTGGCCAGGTAAATGGTAGATCCAGTATTGTCTGTACTCATAGTACTAAGGAAAAATACAGGAGGAACATTAAAAGTATATTAGACCCCGACGTCTCCATAAAGAGGACCTGTCGCCTGCGCAACACTATCGCACGTGAAAAGGATAGATTAAATCAAAGTAAGAACCCAGCAAGGTAAGCGAATGCTGGCCCTGGAAAGGAAAAATGCTGCCCCATAAAGGAGGAAAGATGTGTACAGAACGTATTTCCTCCAGTAACACTTTCCTCTGGCAGGGTCAGCATTTACTTATCTTCCTGGAAGCTTATTCGTATTCAAGTTTTTTATTTTATTTTCTCTTTTACATTCTTTGCAATCCTTTTATTACTTGATATTTTGTTTTATGCTGGTCAAGTTGCAGTACAGAATTGTGCTTTACACACTAAGGTTGTTTGTATCCATGTGGTTCACTTATGCACGCTATTTTTGGGACATAATCATTTTAACCTATTAAGCTTCATCACTGCGACCCGGTTCTCACTTGTGTGTTTTAGGTGCAGTGTCTTTTGCTTTCTTCAAAATGCACCTGTAGAATTCTAAGGTAACATGTCTAAAACATACCAAAAAAATCCAATGCACAGATGTAAACCAGCCCTGCGCTCTCCTTTACACAGCTGCCGGACATGGCAGCTGGAGTATCCCCTAATGAATGGACGTCTGCAAACCCCCCCATGTGAAAAAGATCTAAAACTTTGACATCTGTTAAAGTGGAACTAAACTCTTCTGTCCCTTTCAGCCAAGGAAGCTGCCAACTTGGTCTCTGTTTGATCTGCAATTGCCACGGTGCTGCACATATGATCAGTTCAGACACCAGTCATTTTGATGGTTTGACAGTTTGGTTGAGGACGCAAGCAAATGTGACCGTTGGCAATCCCGGCATACCATGGAATTTAAAGCGGAGGTCCACCCTAAAATGGACCTTCCACTCATCGGAATCCTCCCCCCCCCCCTCCGGCGCCACAATTGGCACCTTTCAGGGGGGAGGGGGGTGCAGTTACCTGGATAATCCAGGTAACTGCACCCACTTCCGGGATAGCTCTCTGCGGAAAGTGGCGTAGATTACGCCCCTTTCCGCAAGTGCCCGTCCCCTTCCGCAAGTGCCCCGCTGCCTGCTGGGAAACGCACAGATCCCAGATGCGCAGTAGGGAACCGGGAAATGAAGCCGAAAGGCTCCATTTCCTGATTACCATACCCAAGATGGCGGCGGCAGCACCCGAGTGACGATCTAGAGATCGGCTTCGGGTGCCGACATCGCGGGCGCGCTGGACAGGTAAGTGTCCTTATTTTAAAAGTCAGCAGCTGCAGTATTTGTAGCTGCTGGCTTTTAAAAAAAAAAAAAAAAAACGCGGAGTCCCGGCGGACTCCCGCTTTAACTGTTGAAACTGTTAAATCAGTGGGTTCAAGTCCGTTTTAGGCCCCTTTCACACACATGGATCGTTCATTTCATCAGTTCAGTCACGTCCAAACAAATGAATTATTCATCTGTTTTTCATCTGTATTTTTTTTTTTTTAAAGTGACTGAACTTCAAACACTGTATATAGCTGGTTGCTAAGGAGGGGGCCCAGGAAGCCAGCCGCCACTTCCTTAATAACCGATAAGTAAAAAAAATGGATTTTTTTTTAAATGGCATGAGGTCCCCCCCAAAATCCATACCAGACCCTTACCGAGCATGTAGGTCAGGAAAGGGAGGGGACAAGCGAGCGCCCATCCCCCCTGCCCCTCCTGAACTATACCAATCTGCATCCCCTCAACATGGGGTGGGTGCTTTGCACCCCCCCACCCCAAAGCACCTTGCCCCCATGTTGAGGACAAGGGCCTCTTCCTGACAACCCTGGCTGGTGGTTGTTGTGGTCTGCAAGTGGGGGACTTATCGGAATCTAGAAGCCCCCTTTTAAGAAGGGAGCTCCCAGATCCTGACCCCCCCCCCTGTGAATGGGTATCAGCTAACCATTCACCAAAGAAGCAGTGAGAAGTAAAAAAAACCAGAGCCGGTTTTTGACAAATCCTTTTATTAATGGCTCTGAGCTGTCTTCTCCTGCTGCCAGAGAAGTATGTATGTATTTGTGTGTGTGTGTGTTTTATATTTGGGTGCAGCATCACACGACCATGCAATTGTCAGTTAAAGCAACCCAGTGCTTTATCCCAAAAAAATGGCCTGGTCATTGAGCAGTCAAACTTTCTGGGGCTGAAGTGGGTTAATAAACAGTTGCAATTTGCAACTATCACCTTCCTTTTTTTTTGTTCTACAGGGCCTCTGCTTTCAGAAAAAGATATAATGTTCTGTGGGTTTCATTTTTTTGCCTTGCATGTATGTGAAAAATAAAAATTGCTCTGGAGCCAAACTGGTTAAGGATAACAACGCTCTGTTCCTGTCACAAAGGCTTCCAGTTGGCCATTTCAGCATACTTTACACAGGAGTAGTCCACTGTCGTCATCACAAAACCTTCCTTGATAAAATGCCACGCAGCTATCACCATCAACTGTGCATACATATAGACCAGGAGTGGTTACAAAAAGATTGTAGGTAAAGCAAACTGCAATGCAACAGAGGATGAAAAGTGTGCAAAAACAAAAAAAAGTTACATAAAAGTATTTCATGAAAGGAATAGTGGTAATGGCTTGTTATATAGCACTTAAAAAAAAATGTCAGTCAATTAGTTTACATCTACTGGTTCTTGCCCACTTTAATGAACATATTCAGTTCTCAAAGCATTTTGTTTAGAGATCTTATTATGCATTGGTCTGACACTCCCTTGTTATAATTTGAGGATGTTTATATAGTTGTATAATGTGTATATTTCCGTATGTCCACAAACATTTTTTTATGTTGAAATTGTTTAACTTTTTCAGATCTTAATGTGGTTAGATGTTCTCTGAATAGCACATTCAGGGAAGGGTGTCGGGTTTTTTATTTGCATATTTTCTCCATCACCAGCAGATTGAAAGAAAAATTGAACAGATTCTCCCATCCTTACATTCAATGTGGATGGGGGAATCACATCTGCTGAGCTATTGTATTCAGAATACAGTGATCAGTGTTTGTCTATAGCCAGTGGTACTGATTGTTAAAGAAAAAAACCCGGCAGACTAGTTGTAGACATGTCCATGTACAGCTCATAGGTGGATCGAAATTCAGCCAGTCCATGCTGAACTGGCTGAATTTTGATCCATTTATGGCCAGCTGGCAGTAACCCCCTCTCTCCCCTTATACACGTAGCCTATCATTTGGGCTTCAGAATGAGGCGGAACCTCAACCCATAGCCGGAGTTGCCTTTGGGGGACAATGGGGCTACCAGTCCCAACGGCTTTAAATGCTATTTATGCACTTGTCCTCTACAGAAATAAAATATTCATAAGAGTTCTTCTTTAAAAGTGTGTGTATTTTCCCAAACTGTGCCTAATTTCTTCTTGTCTTCTTGTCCAGTAGGGATATGTCCTCAGCACCAACCACTCCTCCATCAGTGGATAAAGTAGACGGATTTTCTCGGAAGTCCGTCAGAAAAGCCAGGCAGAAGAGGTCCCAAAGCTCTTCACAGTTCAGGTCTCAGGGCAAGCCAATTGAGTTAACGCCTCTGCCTCTGCTTAAAGGTAAGTAAACAAGCCAGTCACCTAAAGGCTGTTTATTGTACCCACCTGAATCAATTGACTTTCTTTTCAGAGACCATCTCTACCCAAGTTTGATATTTCAGTTTTGCAAGGCTGCTGACATATTGAGCCACATTCAGTGGCCAAATAATTCCACTAGGATTCTATTATTATTCAAATGACAAAACCATACACTGCAGATACTTCATAATTAGAAATATTACAATTATCCTGGGGTCTTCATGGGCTGTCAGATGCTTTTTTGGGATGGGTAGAGATATTTGAACCATTGTGATGGTTCCATCTTGTCACTGCAGTCTTAAAATGCGAAATCTTGTGATTATATCCATCCATGCGCTTTCAAAACCGAAGTTGGTTTTGGACGGGGTAGCATTTTATCATTTTTTTATTTTTTTTTTTTTTCTGCACAAATCTCATAATTGGCCAGTTCCTCGCTATGTTTTTATTTTTTGGTACTTGATTGACCTGTTGAAGTAAACACAGCTTCAGTTTTTCCAGGGTTTTCATCTCCTGGTGGGTGCCTACCAGAACATTTAGGCATCTTTTAAAAAAAATCTGCCCTATGGGAGAATATAACTACCCTGGTGACAGCCAGGGATTTCCTCTGCCGCCTTGATCTGGAAGGGAATTTTCCCCATTGGGACACCGAAGGCAGAAAAACGACCTCCTTGTTATATTAGATGTCTGAGCCATATATTTCCTAGATGCATAAGATCTATGGAATGAAAGTATGGTTTTGCGTTCCTCATGATACACGCACATTTGTTTAGTAATGATTGTTGTGTAGCTTGAAACTTCACATTAGATCACTTTTTCAAGTTGGTTGAACAGGTGTTTTATTATAGGACTTAGAAGTCTATGGGAATGCCTAGCTAACCTGCACAAAAACGGCGGGTTAGCTGCACTTTGCCCAAAGTGCAGCGGGGCAATGGGAACCATCCTACAGCTAAAACGAGATCAAAGCACGAGAATATTCTCTGTACAAGCAGATTCTATATTCAGTAACATCCCATGTCAGAATGATACTTTGATCCAGGAATTTGGGCAAGTAAATTTATGTCACTATTGGTCTTTGTAGAAAAGTTGCGTTTGGCTTCACCCATTACAGCTCCCGAGGCTACTTATTGGTTATTGAGCTAACCATCATATCAGTGGGAGATTTGGGAAGTTTATATGGCCAAGCTCCGCTTTTTACAGGAAAAGCCAGAGTTGGCAACAGTTGTCTTTTATTTTGGAGTTTGCTATAAAGGGGTTGTAAAGGCTGAAGGTTTTTTATTTAGTTTATTTTAATTTTTTTAACCTTAAAGCGGAACTATATTCACCTTGACTCTAGCGATGCACTGTCCCCGGAGCTCCCCACTGGTTCTTGACTGCCAGCTGTTGTCATTGGCCAGACCGAGATAATGTCACTCCCGTGCATGTGCAGGAGTTTCGTCAGATTCGGCATTGCTGAATTTGTACAGTAAGCTGCGCTTGTGCAGGAAAAGGAGGACCGGGCCTCTGTGTGTAAAAACCACTGCACAGAACAGGTAAGTATGACATGTTTTTGTTTTTAATTTAAAAATTTACAATCCCTTTTAAAGGAGAAGTATAGTCAAAGCTATTTTAGCTATAGTTCTCCTGTAGGTCACAGGACTGTGCAGTTGATTCTGCACTCCTTCATTCTGCACTCCTTTTGACCCAGTTTCAGATGACAGCAGGGCTAAAGTCCACTGTCAACTGACTACAGTCATTCGGTCCAGGCTCTGAGAAGATCCTGACCATATTGTCAAGATCCACCCTGAGCCCTGGACCAGCCCTTCCCACCCCCTCCACAGCCCAGAGCTCCAGTGAGGACTGAAGTCATGGCTCTCTGCTCAGAGCGTAGGGAAGAATATGGTGAACAGTGGTGTTCTGTGTCGCTGCAGCGTGCGCGTGTTTTTGGGGGGTATTTTTCCCTGCATATGCGCAATTGTAATTGCCTGGGTTTGTGACAAGTTTGGTTTAACGCTATCATTTACACTATGTATGTATGTATGTATGTATGTATGCATGTATCCCATACATCAGTGGCCACCTAAGAGGGGTAAGTCATGGCACCTGGAATATATCCTCTGCAGTCAGGCATACATTTCATATTTGCATAGTATATTTGGCAATGCAAGCATCATTAGCGGAGCGTATACAGTCAACAAATGTTGCCTGCATGTTCATTCTCTCAATGATTTGAATCTTGCTGTTTTTATGATTTGCATTAAATAAGGGGGAAAAAAAACTGTACATTACAGATTATTCTAGCAAAAGCCTTCCTAGTCCCTAAAGGGAACAAACGTAGGTTTACAAAGTGGATTGATTGTATTTTAGACGCGTCTCAGAAATTGACAAATACTGTGTGGTTTTCTCTGCTTTGCTATGAATGAACACAAGCTAACTGATTCCATTGAAAATATGCACGTGTATTAAATTTAAAAGGGTAAAAAAAAAAAAACAATTGCACACAAAAAGGGGTGAACTCATTGGAATGCAAGTGCAGTCGCTCTAAATCTAAAAGGTAGATCTGAAATGGGTGGAAGCTCTGCTGATTTTATCATCCAATCATGTGCAAGCTAAAATGCTGTTTTTTTAATTTCCTTGCATGTCCCCCTCGGATCTGCAGCGACTTAAATTCCAAGTGCACTTGCAGTGCAGATTTGATTTTCCTTTAGTAAATTACCCCCTTGGTATTTTTCTGCCCTCATTCTTTTATGTTTCTAAATACCCTGTAAAATCTTATAAGACGTAGGGGGGTGGGGGCCTTGATCTGTGGGAGTTGCATGCACTCGGCATAAGGAAGAAATCTCTGAGGGAGGGTAAGTGGTTGGTTGTAGATGCTTATCAGTTGGTGTGCAGTCATAATATATGATTTCTTCTGTGGTATCAGTTGGATTAAGGGCCTTTTGTTTTCTTCTTTGCTAAACTTTACAAAGTCCTAGATTTCAGCTTATCAGTCCTTAAATAAATAATGCAGCCACCAAATAAATCTATTTCTTACGTTTTTTTTTGCTTTGTGATCCTGCAAGTAACACACTACTTGTCTCGGGGTCATAACACCACTCACCGCACTGCATATGAGAGAGGCAGTGTTCTCACCCTAGGACATGACTACAATAATCTCACTCTCTTCTTCTCCAATACATAGGTGGGAGGGGTTCTGTAGTCCTCAGGTAACTGATCACTTCCTGTGCTCTCTGCATTTGAGGCCTTATCAGATGACATTTCTGGAGGCATCAACAAGTATGTTCTGCAGTTATCAAGAAGATACAGCAAAACCCTTTCAGTGGTTATATATTAAATTTTGGATAGAAAAAGTGAGGGTTCTAACCCCTATGGATTTTTTTTTGGCCATCTGTCCCCCACTGGGCGATTTTTTTTTTTTTTTTTTTTTTTTTTTTTTTTTTTTTTTTTTACCATCCCATAACCAAAAGACATACAAGGAAATCCCAGTAATTTAAGGGAGTTACTTGGGCCCCCAGGTCATCAGAACTAGTGTATCCATTGGAAGATTTTCCCCTCTATTCCTGTTCTAGGAACAACACAAATTTGGGGATTTTCTTTTACTTTCAATGTGAACGGTAAACAGGACTATTGGAGAGGGTGACGCGGACACAGACGCTGTAAAACCTGAAGGGTGTTCTAATCCCTCTCCATTCTATCCACGACTAAACAAAATGTTTTGGCTTTAGTTATTCTTTAAGGCCTCATGCACACGGACGTTTTTACAGCCACTTTTTTGAGCTTTTTTTGCAGCTTAAAAACGGCTGTCCATGTTAGTCTATGGCTTCATGCCCACCTAGGCGTTTTTGAGCTGCAAATGGCATAGGCGTTTTTAAGCTGTAAAAAAAACCCAGGACCAGTGTGTTCCGTGGCGTGGAGCTAGAGCTGTAAAAACGCGAATCGCGGGAAAACGCGCATAAACGCGTGTAAACGCGCAACATATTTTCTTTGTTTTCTGAGTGCTATAGCCAAGAGATGTGTTTCTTAAAAAACGCTCCTTAACGCTAACGCTAAAAAACGCGCAAAAACGCCAATGCAAAACGCGGTAAAAATCACGTTTTTAACAACAATTTTTCCAGGCATCGGAGCTAGCTTTGCAGCCAGTTTTTTAAAACGTCCGTGTGCATGAGCACTTAGAGACCAAATGGAGCCAAAATAAGAGAAGTTCAATGTTTTGGTTTGCATAACCTTTAATTGTCAAAACATAATATTACTATTAGAAACTCCTTGTTTAAAGTGGTTATAAACTCTGCAAAAAAACCTACAAGACAAAGGCATAATGAGCTAGTATGCATCGCATTATTTTAGAATGATGCTTTTGCAGTGGTCCCCGTACACCACTGTGATGGGCAACATGTCTCTGGAATGTTACTTCCTGTTTGCAGGTACCGGCACTGTGATTGGCTGGAGCCACCAGTAAGGGAGCCGTTTCTTCAGTGCGCCAAACACGTTAGCACATGCGTATACCTCCTAAACTGTGCAACAGTGCTTCTTCAAACCACCTTATTATAGACTGACTTGTAGGCAAAAGTGGTTGTAAAGAGTTTACAACCACTTTAAGGTGGGTGTGAACTCCCATAGGTTAATTTTATCAATAGGTAAGCCTATAAGAAGTGTGTGTGTGTGTGTGTGTGTGTGTGTGTATATATATATATATATATATATATAATGCACGTCATTATGCGTGAGTGGTTTTACGAAGAACTGGCGTTTATTCTCCTTGCCACTAATCTGATTCCAAACTACCTGAAGGTTTGATTCTGACTGGTAGCTATGGAGAAAAAGCTCTATTTCTTAGAACACTCTGAACTGTATAGGCCAACCTTGATGCAGATGTACCTAATGGATAAGTGCACTTCAAAACAAAGTGCATTTATCATTTACCTTGGTTGTTACATTGAGGTAAGTATACCTGTGGAGGAGGATGGCAGGTTAAATGAAGAGAAGGGGGACAGTAAGAGGTAATGCACTTTGTTTTAAAGTGCACTTATCCTTTAATAAATAATACATATACTCATGTTTTAAAAGAACTCCAGATAACCCTAGTTATACCTTTTTTTGTAAAATAGCTCTTCTTACATTTTTCTGCATTTTCATTTTGTTGGCTTCTAATTTATGATTCAGTCTACTTTACTTTTTTGTTGGTATTGTGTGCAAATCTCATGGAGATTTACAAGGAAACAAGTGGACTGGTACAGCAAGACTGTGTTTTGGTACCGATACCGAAAATGAAGACCGATATGTATTCTTATTTTTGGTCGTTAAAAATCGCAATAAGTGTATATTGATTGGTTTGCGCAAAAGTTACGTCTACAAAATAGGGGATAGTTTTGACATTTTTATTCCCCCCCCTTTTTTTTTTCTTTACTAGGGGGTGATCTGTGATCTTTATCGGGACTGCCACATTATGGCAGACATATAGGACAGTTTTGATACATTTTTGGGACCATTGTCATTAATACAGCGATCAATGCTATAAAAAAAGCATTGATTACTGTAAAAATGTCACTGGCAGTGAAGAGGTTAACACTAGGGGTTAATGTGTTCCCTAGTGTGATCTAACTGAAGGGGGGAGTGGACTGTGCAGAGGAGATGACAGATCGCTGTTCATACTCTAGACACCTAGTGGCCACAGGGCGAAGCGATGTTGCATAATGTTGTTTCGCCCAGCTGTGCCAGTTGTACTGCGTCCCGTGGTTGGCAAGTGGTTCATTTCTCTACCTATGTCATTCAGCATATTTGGCAAGGTGTGTCATAGGGTCTCTTTTAAAGTTTAATGGCAAAACTTTTTGTTGTTTTGGTTAGTGGAGAGATTAGAACTCCTGTCAGAGTATATTGCTGTCTGTGCCTGTTAAGGGGATTTACCCTCTCTATTTGTCCTGTTTACTGTTATTAAAAGTGAAAGTAAAAAAATCCAAAATTTTGGTTTGGCACCAGAACAATAGAGGAGACCTATTCTTATGGGGACACTAGTTCTGGCAACACCTTAAGATTCCCTCACTTTGGAGGGGTTTCCTCGCTTCCTGTTTTGGCTATAAGAAAACCTTCTTATTTTTATTTATTTTTTCATTTTGGATAGAGTAAGGGAGAATTATAATCGCTGCTTGTTTGTTGTTTTTTGCCATCTGTTTCCCATTACCTCCACTTCCTGTCCCATAGCCTAAACAGGAAGTGAAAGGAAATCCCTGTAGGTTCCAAGAACTAATGTCCCCATTTGGAAGATTTCCCCTTTATTACTTTTCTAGGGACAACCATCAATTTTGGATTTTCTTTTACATTTACTTTCAGTGATGATGGTAAACAGGAGAGGGTAAATCTCCCTAATGGGTGCACAGACCGCAATAAGACAGGCGTTCTGATCCCTCTTCACTTTATCCAAAATGTAAAAAAAATGCCTTTGGCCCCTTTCACACAGGCTTTCCGATCAGATCTGCCTGACGGTTTTTCAGGCAGACCTGATCTGAGCCTCCATTCACCCCTATGGAGCAGCAGATGTCAGCGGTGACATATCCATGACACCCACTGCTATCCGATCCTGTCTGTGAAATCAGATCAGAATAAAGCGGACAGGCGGTCCATTTTCGCTCCGATCTCCCCATAGAGGAGAGCAGATCTCTGACAGGTCCGTCTCAGCAAAGTGAGAGGAGACTGACCTATCATCCGCCTGATCAGATTATGGATTCCCCCCACTGAGCAAGCAGAGTCCACCAGGCAGACAAGCCTGTGTGAAAGGACCCTTTTGTTATACTTTAATGTTCACCATTGCAGAAAATCTTCACTAATGACTGCAGGTGACTCCTGGATCTTAAATCGGAGGTCCACCCTAAAGTGGAGCTTCCGCTCATTGGAACCCCCCCCCCCCCTCCGGCGCCACAATTGGCACCTTTCAGGGGGGAGGGGGTGCAGATACCTGTACAGTACAGGTATCTGCACCCACTTCCAGCGTAGATTCTGCAGAAAGAACGCCCCTTTCCGCTGAATCTACGCCCCTTTCCGAAGGTCCCCCGCTGCCTGCTGGGAAACGCACGGATCCCAGAGACAGCGGGGACCATCCTTATTGCGCAGCGCGACTCGCGCATGCGCAGTAGGGAACCGGGAAATGAAGCCGAAAGGCTCCACTTCCTGATTCCCATACCCAAGATGGCAGCAGCACCCGAGAGATCGGCTTCAGGTGCCGACATCGCGGGCGCGCTGGGCGGGTAAGTGTCCTTATTTTAAAAGTCAGCAGTTGCAGTATTTGTAGCTGCTGGCTTTAAAAAAAAGAAAACGGCGGACTCCCGCTTTAAGCTCACCATACATTTATACAACTTTTTTCTTTTTTTTCTTCCTTCTTCTGATTTCTTCTATGTAGGGCAAAGGCCTGTCTGATTGCATACAAATTGAAAGTGTTTTAGGTGTGACCTCATAGTACCGTATATGGTTTTGGTAAATCTAAAGAAAAATCGTACAAGGAAACTGATAATTTATGGCCAGCCTTTTTAGATACAAACCTTTTTTTCAGCATAAACTTTTTTTTTTATTTAATTTTTTTTTATAAAGTGGTTGTATACCCACATTTTTAACTTTTACCTACAGGAAAGCCTATAATAAGGCCTATAATAAGGCTTACCTGTAGGTAAAAAAAATCTCCTAAACCTGTACGGTTTAGGAGATATTCCCCTCGATATGCGCCGCTGACTGCAGCGGCGCATGCGCACAAGGGGTTTCTCGCCGTCAAAATCCGGCAGCAGCCGAGCGGCCGGACTGAAATCTCCCGCGCGCATGCGCGGGAGTGACGATATCGCGGCTCCGGCCACTCACAGCGCCGGAGCCGCGATACCCGGAAGAAATGCCGAGGGAGCATGTCAGCTCCCTCGGCGTGGATCGGGCCAGATGTCGGGGCCTCGTTCTAAGGTAAGTATTTCATAATGAGCTAGTATGCGGTGCATACTAGCTCATTATGCCTTTTGCTTTGCAGGTTTAAAAAAATAAATAAAAATGTGCGGGTTTACTACCGCTTTAAGCTGCTGTTAATATGACCGAACATTTGACACAATAGCACATAGCCAGTTTAGTGGGGCTTTGTGTCTGTCTGTTTTCATATAGTTTAAAATTTCTAAATTATTTCTCCTTTGAATGTTACAGAAGGTGTGTCCTCATTTTACATATATCTGATTAGTAAAACATATAATTTCTTGCACTTTTGGCCTCCATGTTTAACATTGGTGAAGTCCCAATAATCTTCAGGTATTATAGGACTAGTTCACATTAGTGTGATTTCAGAAGCAACTTGAGTTGCTACATACAGTAGATGGTTCAAATGTAGAGTGTATGTCATATGAAACTGGATTATCAGGTCTTTGTAGATGCCAACCAGTTAGACCGTCAAACATTTTTATGTGTCTCTTGGTTACTTCAGTGGAGAAACTTGTTCTGTTTTTGTTTTTTTCTTCTTCTTAGATTATCGAGTCTTCCTTGGTCTGTATGGTGGGTCCCACTTTCCCTTATGAAATGTTAATCTTGTATTGTATAAAAAAAAATGCTATAGAGGTTGGTAGGAACAGGTATAATACCCATACGTTATTTCAGAGCAGAAGCAGGAACTGAGGCGTGGAGATTGCTCTGCTGGTTACCCTAAGCCAGTGATGGCGAACCTTGGCACCCTAGATGTTTTGGAACTACATTTCCCATGATGCTCATGCACTCTGCAGTGTAGTTGAGCATCATGGGAAATGTAGTTCCAAAACATCTGGGGTGCCAAGGTTCGCCATCACTGCCCTAAGCCATGTAAAAATCAAATTGGTCCACTAGAGGCCAGCTGTAAATGAAGCATCGGCATTTTTCTAAACTGAACGTTTAAGACCTAATCCGTGTTTATTGCAAATATACTACTCCTACATCTTGGCATAATGAGAGCTGCGTTATATACTGGCTGACGGTCAATATCTGCCCAGTATTTAGCAGTTTAAGAAAAGGGCTCCCCCAGGCCTGTTTTAGAGAGGCTCGGATCCATGAGTAAATAGGATTCAAGGATAGGGCAACGGAAGGTGGGGTTGCATTACTATCCTTGTGATTTTTAATGTACCCATAAAAAGTACTAACATTTCTCATAGGGGTTGTAAACTGTATACCCAGTGAAGTGACTGGCCTCAGGTGATGCACAGATTAAACAAATCCACCTATATAAGTTGTACCTGTTTTATTTGCAGTTTTCTCTCCTCTCAATCAATTCAAAGTCCAGATTTGATTAAAGCTTGTCTGAGCTGTCAGGGAAAAAAAGGGGGAAGAGAGCTGATTTGGAGGGAAGGAACACGCCCCCTTCACACAGGAACAGAGCGGAGGCTGTTGATCTGATGGGGGGGGTCCCTCCCGTCACCATTTTTCTCTTGGTGTCAGGAAAACTTGCCAGAAGTGATTCATGCTTATTGAGACAAGAACACACTATAGAGGGATAGGCTTTATTCATATTTCATGTCTGAAGTTTATAACCACTGGCTGGCTTGAACTCAAAAAGTGACTATTCGCTAGAGTATACGAAATATCTTGAAATGCTAATTGTGCCTAAACAGCAACCTGGGAAGATTTACTTTTTTTTTTTTTTTTTTTTTTTTGTTTAACTTCAACTGGAAAAGAGTACAGTTTTTTTTTTTTTTTTTTTTTTTGGGTATGTAAAGATCCCTAGGGACTCGTGTGTCTGACCCTCATAATTTTATGTCTGCAGCTTAAGATTTAAGGCACCGCTGCCTGTTACTAATTGTGGCAGACTCACCTGGGATGGGGGCTTTTGGAGAGGACTAGGAGCAAGCCTCTTGCCCACTAAGGGCCCTGGTATTTAAGGAAATGCTACTCTTTGGGGGGGGGATGCATGGGGGATCCGTCGAGTGGTCTTTTTTCTGATTCAAGTTTGTCTCCCCAAAACACTCAGACTCTGGGAACTGGAGGTCCCATATCCATATTTGTGGTCTCTATGCCTCAAACCAGCAATGACTGTAAATGTTAAAGAGGTTGTAAAACCCTTGTGTTTTTTTTTTTTTTCACCTTAATGCATCCCCCCCCGTTTTACTCGAGCCCTTTCGTTCCCACGTCAGAGATGCGCTCAACCTTTCTGTCCAATGTCTCGGCTCTTGATTGGATAGATTGATGGCAGTGGGTGCCGGAGTCTGGCATTCTGTGTCTATGGACGCAAATGCTGGACTAGGGAGCGGGCCTGCATGGGGACCCCCGAGAAGAGCGATTCTCTTAGGTGGTTTCCCGATGCGGGGATGAGCCGTGAGCGCTGTTGGGCGACCCCAGAAGACAAGGACCGGGGCCACTCTGTGCAAAATCAACTGCACAGTGGAGGCGAGTATGATGTGTGTTGTTTAAAAAAATATATAATAATAAATTTAGAAACCCTTTAATGTAATCCGCTCAAACCACTGGGGCCCCCTGCAATAATCTGTTAATTGTAACTAGGTCTTCTGCTATAGTCTGTTGCTTACTAGTCTGAGATGGGGTGAGATCACTGCTTGTGTGTGTTGTGCTAATTAACTCACCTATTGTCTGCTAGTTTTGTTTTGTGTCCCTTCCACCTAGGCTGGGTTAAGTGACTAATTAGCTCAAGTTAATTAAATCACTGTCAGCTATGAGTTGTTAGTTTATGTTGGTTGTTCCTTGAATTATATTTCTGTATACAATTTCCTTTGCATACGATAATTAGAGAAATGTATGTATGAGTTTTCAAATAAACAGCTCCAGTTCTCATACAAGCCATTTGTCGGCTAGTCTTGTATGTTGCATCTATAATATCTGGTATCTATGTCCAGAGTCCAGACTGGAAAAAGCGGTATGCTGACAGAAGCACCAAAGCAGGGTGCTGGGACTGTTGGGTCACACTACTAGTTTTAGAATTTGTGCTGTCACTGCTGTGCTGTCCACTGAAGCAAAAGCCTGCCTTTGCCAATATGGCTGCCTCCACTCAGACACCGCAAAACCAGACATTGTAAGTCTCTAATGAAGGAAAGATCAGCTCCTGGGAGACCACGGGGACACTGCTGACTAGCCCATTGCCTTCTGCCTGCTTTTTGGACAGTTTTCAGAGATTGGCTCCTCTTTAACTATATAGATGTTTCCCTAATAAAGAAGCATGGTTTGTCATTGAATATGCTACATCAGCCTGACATTCTTTGAACCATTAAAATTTGGTGTGTGTGTTCTAGCACTAATACAATGTCCAACATTCTCTTGCCTTTGTGGCTGTGTGGTAAAGAGAAGATCTTGGGCGTGTTATTTGAATACACCGTATTTATTGGCGTATAACGTGCACCTTCACTTTAAGAGGGAAGTTTCAGGGAAAAAAAATGTACATTTTAAACTGTGAAGCAAATACGGGTCAGTGTCCTTCTGCAGCCTCACAAGAGCCAGGAATTCAGCACCCCCCCCCCCCCCCATCTCCCATTGCCATCAATGCAGCCTGATTGGTGCTCATCCATCCGCTGCCTTGGAGGGGATAGGGAGGGGGCGGGACGAGCTCCAAAAAATTACATACAGGAAAAACTCCTCTTTTCTCTGCAGCCTCTTTAGTAGAAAGTCCCGCCTCCTTTGATGGACAGAACAGTCATTCAATGACAATGCCCGAGATGGGACTTCCTATTACCGAGGCTGTCGTGTGAACAGAAAATATGTGTGTGTGTACAGCACTCATCCCACCACCTCCCTGTCCCCTCCAAGGCAGTCAGCATATAAATCTTTAGTGGCCCGGGGGCTTGAAGAGTGTTGGGGGGCCACAAATTAAATATATGTCCGTCCAGATAACCAAGCAGGCCATTCAAAACCAGAATGCACACTGGACTTTGGACATGCAATGTGCTACGTGGTGGAGTGGAGAATTCTTCTTATTAAATTACAGAGTTCTGATATTTGAGAAGTGGGATCCGTTTGGGGAAAGTGTCATCAAAATTAGCAACATTTGTAACACTCGGGTTTAAAAATAATTTTAAGGATACCATAGGCTTTTTGGAAAATGGAGGGGGGGGGGGGGGAAATGTCTGGGAGCCCTGTCAGGCCACCCTGGGTTTTGGGGGCTGACGTTTGCGTGTATCTCCAGCATCATTAAGTTGTATGTTTTGTTTACTATGTCAAGCTGACATATAGCGATTAGCATTAGAGCTGTGGTTTACATGTGGCCTACGGACATCAAATGCTTCTGTGTTTGTCCTGTCAGATCATGTTTATTCACACAGACCAGGCAGGCATTTAATGGTTTGGTTATGTGTACAGACTTGGCAAGCACACAGTAGCGAAGTAACATGTTTGAGATGTTTGCTACCATATGCATTTTAATTCTGGGAATGCCTGGCAGTTTCTCCACTACAACTGGAACATACAGTGTAAAGCTGTGCAGTCTCTACGTGAGGATTAGGAGCCTCTCACAAAATTACTTTTACCTTTTTTTTTTTTTTTTTTTTTTTTTTTTAATGGGAAGTAACAAACCAGGTTTTATGTATTTACCTTGGGTATAGATCACTGCAATCACTGAGCAGCAAATGATATCACCTGTGATGTATTTCAGTTATCTTGCAAACCTGGCCTGTTAGTGGGCCCTGAGGACAGGGTTGAAGACAACTGCCGTATCCAGCAATAACGGTTGTGAAGAACAGTGGTGGTGTTCTGTATACTTTTTAAATGCACCCAGATCACTTCCTGATAACTACAACTCTCTCTCCCCTCTCTCTCTCCCCTCTCTCTCTCCTCTCTCTCTCCCTCTCTCTCTCACCTCTCTCTCTCACCTCTCTCTCTCACCTCTCTCTCTCACCTCTCTCTCTCACCTCTCTCTCTCACCTCTCTCTCTCACCTCTCTCTCTCACCTCTCTCTCTCACCTCTCTCTCTCACCTCTCTCTCTCCCCCCTCTCTCTCTCCCCCTCTCTCTCTCCCCCTCTCTCTCTCCCCCTCTCTCTCCCCCCCCTCTCTCTCTCCCCCTCTCTCTCCCCCTCTCTCTCTCCCACCTCTCTCTCTCCCACCTCTCTCACCTCTCTCTCTCACCTCTCTCACCTCTCTCACCTCTCTCACCTCTCTCACCTCTCTCACCTCTCTCACCTCTCTCTCTCTCTCACCTCTCTCTCTCTCTCACCTCTCTCTCTCTCTCACCTCTCTCTCTCTCTCACCTCTCTCTCTCTCTCTCACCTCTCTCTCTCTCTCCCACCTCTCTCTCTCTCTCCCACCTCTCTCTCTCTCTCTCTCTCACCTCTCTCTCTCTCTCACCTCTCTCTCTCTCTCACCTCTCTCTCTCTCTCACCTCTCTCACCTCTCTCACCTCTCTCACCTCTCTCACCTCTCTCACCTCTCTCTCTCTCTCACCTCTCTCTCTCTCTCTCACACTCTCTCTCTCTCTCTCACCTCTCTCTCTCTCTCACCCCTCTCTCTCTCTCACCCCTCTCTCTCTCTCACCCCTCTCTCTCTCTCACCCCTCTCTCTCTCTCACCCCTCTCTCTCTCTCACCCCTCTCTCTCTCTCACCCCTCTCTCTCTCTCACCCCTCTCTCTCTCTCACCCCTCTCTCTCTCTCACCCCTCTCTCTCTCTCACCCCTCTCTCTCTCTCACCCCTCTCTCTCTCTCACCCCTCTCTCTCTCTCACCCCTCTCTCTCTCTCTCACCCCTCTCTCTCTCTCTCACCCCTCTCTCTCTCTCTCACCCCTCTCTCTCTCTCTCACCCCTCTCTCTCTCTCTCACCCCTCTCTCTCTCTCTCACCCCTCTCTCTCTCTCTCACCCCTCTCTCTCTCTCTCACCCCTCTCTCTCTCTCTCACCCCTCTCTCTCCTCTCACCCCTCTCTCTCACCCCTCTCTCTCACCCCTCTCTCTCACCCCTCTCTCTCACCCCTCTCTCTCACCCCTCTCTCTCACCCCTCTCTCTCACCCCTCTCTCTCACCCCTCTCTCTCACCCTCTCTCTCCTCTTTAAAAATTCTGGAATTTGAAAGGTTTAGAGAAGACTGCCACTTCACTGGGTATATGTAAGGGTTTACAACCATGGCCTAATTGGTCAGCACACTCCACCCTCGGCAAGGCGTTCTCTGCGGGTTACACTGCAGCATGTTGCAATGATAGACATCATAGGACTCCCAAGTTCTGCTTGCATCATCTGACCAGCTGGATGGAACGTATCGCCAGCCATCTGTTTTTGAGGGGATCTTATTGGATGGCAGGCAGGTGTCAGCGGACATCCGTATGCCCATAGAAGTCAATGAGTGGCCTGCTCAGATAAGCCTGAAAAATGGACAGGCGGATCCGAGTGGGCCAATCTTGTGAAAGGGGCCTAACATGGCTGAACCTCTTCAGAAATATAGTTTTATTAACTCTGGCACTTCTGCATTATTGAACTAGAATAAGCATCCAGCTAGGCAACTGACTTTTTATTTTTATTTTTTTAAGTGATTGTAAAGGAACCTTTTTTTAAGAAACAAAACAAAAAAAAATTCTCTATACTTACCTGCGCTGTGCAATGGAATTGCACAGAGCAGCCCTTAACCTCCTCTTCTCTGGTCCCCCGCTGGTGCTCCTGGCTTCTCTGTCCAATGCCCCTGTGGGAAGTGCTTCCCATGGGGGCACTCGTGCATTCTCGCTCCTGAATCCTTTTTTTATATTTTACACCTGATTTTTTTCTTTTTTTCTTGTTCAACTTATGGGTTACTTTCTTTAATTTTGTAAAGGGAAAGGGCTCCGTCAGACATTGACATCACACAGATCAGCAAGTCTTCAGGAAGTTAACTCCCTTCCATGTTACAGCCAAGTGTGTCTGCAAATGAACCTTCTCTATTAGAAAAGCTTGGCCTCGTTTTATTGTAAAGTGTCTGCACCATTGTTTTATGTTTTTTTTTTTTTTTTTTTTTTTTTTTTTTTCTCTTCTCTTTTGGTTATTGATGGCCTTCTGGTATTTTATGTATTGTTTGAAACCTTCTAAAAAGCAGATGCACTTGACTAGAGGATTAAATGTACCCCTCTGAGGATCAAAATATGGAAACTGTCATTGCTAACTTATTTTAGATGCAGTCCTCAGGGCTGTCAGCCTCACCCTGCCTTCATTGCCTAGTGAATTACTGACCTACAACTAGCAAGCAGCCAGCAACGTTTGAAAAGTCCGGAACATTCTTTGCTTGTTCCTGGTCATTAACTCTTTGATAGCTTAATGCAACTACTATACACAACAGTTTTCAACATACTAACAAAGTCAGAATCAGACAAACACAAATGTATAAGAAATGTATTAAAGTTCAGTTTTAAAGTGTAAAAACAGAAAATGCAAGTACACAAAAAATACCCATTGAATTTGTGTGTGTGTGTTTTTTTTTTATTTATTTATTTTTATTTTTTTTAAACAGAAATCCCAACCAGTGTTACCAGCCCTGCCTGCTGGACGGCAGAACTTAATCTTAAAAAAAAAAAAAAAAAAAAGGGGGGGGGGGGGTGGGGTGCCATTATAGTGTCTGTAAATAATTTCTTCATTATTCTGTAACTTTTTTTTTGTTTGGCTGGGAGAATTTGAAGTGGTTATGTGACCTGAAATGTCCTATAACAGTGGCTTTCAGGTCACATAATCTCTCCCAGCCAAACATACCGGGTGGTGGACGGAACCAGCCTGCCCTGACAATGACTGGAGGAGCCGCTGTCAATCATTCTTATCCACCTCATCAGGCTCTGAGCTGCCAATGTCACCGCCAGCACCACCTAAATGGTAGAGCTGCACCAAAATTTCGGTGGCCAAAACATATCGGCCCAAAATGGTTTTATCTGCATTTATGGTCACATGACCAGAAGGTGTGGAAGCTTTTTTTAACCCTTTCATTTATCTGTTGATTTGGAAGTCCATCTTTAACCATTTTGCACACAATATCCGCCGCTGGACACCGGTACGGATCGGCTTCAGAAAAGGTATGTATGGCGATTTCTTCTTTACACAGCTGGATAGATCAATTTTAGAATGTGGCTGCCAGTAGGTTTAGAGTCAGTTGAGGCCCGTACACACGATCAGAAAATTGGATGAAAAATACTGCTTTCGAAGCAATTGTACAATAATCTGATCGTTAGTACACAGCTTTTGAGTTTATCCAATATTATCAGATGTGATGAGCACTAAAAATTTTTTTCCTATGATACCAGATCGTATGATTTTTGTTTAATCCGTACAGTTTTCATCCAAAAATACAGTAAATCACTTCCGAATTTATGTTCTGTCGTAATGCGAATTTTCATAACTTTAGTAACTTCCTAATTTCCAATATGCGATTAGCATGCAAAAAAATAAAATTTGTCCAATACTGTCGCCTTGTGTACCAGGCATTAGGTTTGGGATAACTTTTCACTTTAATTTCTTTCCCAGCAAAACAATATTGTTCAAAATGTACTAAAAAAAAAGAAAAACACTTGTTCTTAGTTTCTATTGTATAAAGAAATTGCAGCAATCCAAATCAAAGCGGTTGTCTTGATTAATAAGAGCCTGCCACACACTAGAAAAGTAGTTTGAGGGTGCATAGCTACGTCAACAGGGGCAGAGCTCACAACAGCTCACACCGAAAAGAACGTGACAATCCTGCTGTCACAAGGAGTACAGGAGTAAGTTCAAAGAAAAGATTATTCTGGGACATGTGGTAGAGGTGGAGTTATTGGGATATATTTGGGTAATTCAGTCTGTGCCAATAATTAACAAACCCAGTTGACTTGGTTTCCTTTCCTATGGTAAATAACTTGCCCTAACAAGATCTGGGTAACCATCCAATCTTGGCCATTGAGTGAAGCATACCTATACCTGTGTTGGTGTCCTGTAATAAAAATAAATAGGTTGCACCTATTTTTCTTAATGCATAATTACTAGAAGTGTAACCTTTTATACATTGGAATATTGGCACAGACTAGACTTCTTCATGGGACATCATGAATATTGTGTGCTGTAGATGATTCATGATGTATGTGATACTTCAGCATGACCATCAACTGGCTGTTGTCATTACTCAAATGTATATGGGTGCAATGACCTTGGTCTATAAGGGTCATGCTGGAACCAGAGAACAAACTGACTTCCATTTTTAACGGCTTTGATTTCTAGGCCATGTAAAATAATATAATAGGTGGAGGGCAGCAAGATTGAGAGTAAAGGGCTAAATTAAACCTAAGCACCCCTATAGTTAGTTCAAGTGCACAATGTTTGGCTGAAGTGTGGCTGTAAAGCAGACCTACAATATAGTATGTTAATCTGAAGGTAACAAAAATTGATTTTGGGACACTTTTTAAAAGGGGTTTTTGGTACAAAAAGGGGGGTGGGGGTTACTATGTAAATGGTAATCTCATTTCTGTACATTAGTAATATATTGATCAGGCAGGTGTACGGAATAGAAATCCGAGCAATAAACATTGAATGTGTAGTACATACAGAGTTAAGACCTAGAAAGTTTCACTTTTCCAGTGGAATGGGGAAGGAAATGACAGCATATTAGGCGGGGGGGGGACACCCCAGAAAAATAGGAAAATGTGCTACAAAGTAGTAATAGGGGAGAGAGGGAGAGCGTAGGGACTAGAGAAGAACAAAAAAGTATAAAAAATGGGGTCGAAAAATAATAAAATCGAGTCATAAGGCATTTGTAGTTGTCAGTAGTTTTATGTTCAAGCCCGTAAAACCAGGTATTGCAAAATTCTGTTGTGGTATCTGAGGGCACTGGTAAGGTCTTTTAGGAGCATATTGTAATTCATTCTTTTGAACCAGTGTTTGATTGTTAGTGGGGTAGACTGTTTCCAAAGTGCAGGGATACAGGCAGGGAGTACTTCCCTGTCAGAATACACTAATCAGTGCTGCAGCTGATTGGCTACAGTACTTACTGTATGTGATGAGTGCAGTATCCACCCAGTCTGTTAACTTGGAGAAGGTGAGGGGGTAAGAGCAGAGGGTGTCTCTGGGTGTCCAGTTTTTCAGGCAGACCCGATCGGACCCTCCATTCTCCTCTGTGGACATGTGTCCATTTACACCTGTCGACATCTGAGCCGCTAAAAACAGATGGATGAGGATCCGTTTCCCTTCCGTGGATCAGTCGAATGGCAGTTGGATGTAAACGGACAGTCAGTCCATTTTACGTCTGACTGCCCATAGAGGAGAGTGGGCCGTGTCTTCTCTGCTTAAGCGGAGCTGACGTGGACCAACCATCAACCAGCAGGGTTCAATGAACAGCTCCCCCACTGCAAAAGCAGGCTCCTAGTGGAGCCTTCCCTCTGTGGAAGGGGCCTAAGGGACTGTGTTTCTTTTAATTCACACAGTGTAGGGAGACGTGCCTCCAGTTCCTGCATGCTGAAGTGGCTCCATAGGATGCAGCGAGGGAAAGGAGAGTCTCACTCTTAAATGGGAAACCTGGGGGTTGTGGTCATGGCAATAGCTTACATGGGAACATGGGTAAGGATTCTAAGATAACGAAGCTTCCTACTCTTTAAGTCATTAGCTGCAAAATGTGCTTAAACATTTGTTTTAATATAACTTTAAAGCTTGTAAGTGTATTTTCTGCAGGCTTTATCATGCGTGGAAGGATTATTTTCTCTGGTGTGAGGATTTGGGTGTTTCCCCACATGGCTTTTTGGTTGATCTTTCTTTCCTCCAGTTGTGGTAGAAAAACTTGGCACCATCCTGGGTCAGATGCACTATATCAGGGATATGCAATTAGCGGACCTCCAGCTGTTGCAAAACTACAACTCCCATGAGGCAAAGCAAGACCCTGACAGCCACAAGCATAACACCCAGAGGCAGAGGCATGATGGGACTTGTAGTTTTGCAACAGCTGGAGGTCCGCTAATTGCATATCCCTTCACTATATTGTCAAGTATTGGAGACTCCTCCTTAGCCTCAAAGTTGGTTAATGACCACCTGCTTTTTGTGCATATTGCCCCGAAGGGGTGATGTTTTACCATGATTGGTTCAGGGATCTGGGCTACCCTCAGTTTTAGTGGGACTGGTGGGATGGGGTCGGTTTGGGGACTTTGATTTTTACCTTTTTTATTTTTTATTTTTTTTATGCAAATGCAAAATAATTGTTGTCTATTTGCCTCCCTTTGTTTAAATGGCTAATTTTAATATATAGTCTCATGGAACACCAGAGGGTTGAATTCCCAGTAGGTCCCTGGTTTTTCAGGTCTTGAAGGATCATAATCCACACTTGTCTATCTTCCAGGAAACGCATTTGGTTGGCAGTAAGATGCTTGGCCTTAAAAAGTCATGGGTGCGATAACATTACCAGTCTACTTTTCTCTAATTTTGCCAGAGGGGTTAGTATCTTAGTAAAGAAGCTCCTGCCCTTCCAGTTACTGCACCTAGAACTGAACCCATTAAAACTTCTTCATAAGATAACTTCATTGGTAGCTACCTATGGTACCGATAATGTGCTTATTATGGTAGACTTTTAATATGCCCCCAGATCCTACAGTGGACAGGCTCTCATCGGGTGGAGGTCCCCACACAGATCTAGTGGTTTGGGCGGAGCTTTATGGTCTTGTGGATGTTTTGGAGGCGGAGGAACCCCACCTCCAGGTAATACACGTGCCACTTACAAAACATTTTCTCCTATAGATCTGGCCTATATTGGGGGGGGGGGGGGGGCGGCTCTACTCTCCAGGGTTCAAGCTGTAAAAATTTTACCCAGAGGGATCTCCGATCATGCTCCAGTGCTCTTGCAGATCTCCCTTTCTAAAGGCAGGCAGGACAGGCTTTGGAGACACTCCTAGGTTCGGGATTGATGATCGGTATGTGGCTGCTGCCTTTCGGTCGCGGATGCTTGGGTACTGGAGTGTCAACCCTGGTACCGCTGCGGAAGCAACTGGATTGGATGCCTTTTAAGGCTTTCAGTCTAGGACAGAATCTATCTCTAATTGGCCAGGTTTGTCGTAGACTGAAGGGGGACTTGGATAAGGCAGAGGTGGAAACTATTAGATTATTACAGCAATATAATCTGACTAAAATGAAAAATGCTGAACTGCGCTTGCTACACCTTTTTATATAGTACTAGATACCTATATCTAATTCCTCCATGTCTGTATCTGGATCATAACCGTGATGTAAACGAATATGTGCTTAATATCTCAATCGACACGTTAATAATAACCTAATTATTAAATCATCTCTGTGCATCCACCTCGTGGGAGGCTATGAATGCTCTCCACTCACCAGATGCCTTTGACTACTACCTTTTTTATAGTAAAATGAGTCTACCGTGCTTCTAGGTTTCATAGGGGGGACCTTTCCCACTAAGGTGTCTTCTGGTTGCTTCCACTGGTGGAGTTTGCCTCAAATTGTGACTCCAACACTCCAGGACCAGAATATGCAGGTATGCAATTATGTAGAGAACTCCTCATAGTGTAAGATCCTCAAAAGATTTGAACATCGGCATCTTGCATGTTTAAAATCCTTTTTTAAATTGAATGTATAAACCAACTGGACATCACAGATGTTACAATTGGCTTATGTGAGTAGTGGTCACTGTCTGTGATACAGCGTGCCTTCCACTGTCTGAGCCAGTAGTTACATGTAAGGGATTCAGCTTGACGTGAGGTCCTGGATGGACAAATATAGGGATAAACTGGACTCCCCTATAACCTTGTAAGAATTTCAGATGGCTGTTCTTTACAGGCTTGGAAAACTGTGGGACCTCATGGTTTTCCCTAGAGTTTTTTTACAAGGCTTGTGCGGTTGACCTAGCACCCAAACTTCAGGATATGCTGGTAAACTCCCTAAGAGAAGGTTTGCTTCCCTATTAACTATGTCCGAGGCAGTGATAGTTGTAGTACCCAAACCAGGTAAAGATCTGAAGCACTGTGCCTCTTATCGTCCTATCGCCTTATTAAATGTGGATGCTAAGCTGCTCACAAAAATTTTAACCTGCAGACTGAATACAATCATTACTGCCCTAGTACACTCGCATCAGTCTGGCTTTATGCCGGGCAGAGGTACTGACATGAGTTTCAGGCAGTTATTTACCCAGATTGCCGATTCCCCAGGAGTCATTGCCTTCCTAGACGCTAAAAAAGCATTTGACTCGGTCGAATGGGAATTCCTTTGGAAAGTACTTGAATGCTTCAGGTTTGGGCCCAAATTTAAATTATTGTACCGGAGCCCTGTGGCTAGGGTTCGGGTATATAGGGTTCCCCCACCCCCCCTTTCCTCTATCCAGGGGAACAAGGCAGGGATATTACGGTAGGGCCCTTGCAGGAGAAACTCGCACTATGCTGATGACGCACTGTTGTATCTACGAGGAGCAGATCTGTCTCTGCGCTCGGCGTTTGGTATCGTAGATAGATTTCGTCATTACTCTGGGTTATGCATTGGGGAAAATCTGTCCTGTTCTCCCTCAATCCCTTAGGGTCTGAATTTAGTCAAAATGCGCTATGTACCCAAATTCCTTTTATTTATTTTTTAGGAATACTCCGGTCCCAATCTCTAAAGCGACATTTGTGAGATTAGACAGCATCATTACATCTTTTGTGGTGGGCGGGTAAAACCCCCTAGGCTGGCTCGGGCCACTCTTCAACTACCTCTCTCACAGGGAGGCCTGGCTTTGCCTAGCCTCCAGTTGTACTGTTGACTGGCTGTGCTTGTTACAGTGCACTGGTGGTTCAGCCAGCCTCATATGCTGCATTGACTAATTTAGCTTATCCTGGTCCCATGTGTACAACTATTAGAGTTTAGGTGTAGGCTAGGGGTATCTATGAAAAAGATGCTACCTACTCACCTCCATGTACCTGTTTGGGGTAACCCACAACTACGACATTTAGCTCTGATTCCGGATCCCCAATTGTGGGCAGCTAGGGAAGTTGTGGCCTTGAAGAATGTCGTCACAGATGGGAGAATTTCTTCCTTTTTGTTGACTTGCGAAAGAGGTTTTCACTGCCTCAATCTATCTCTTTCCATTATTCTCAACTGAGACATACTCGTCTTGCTCATCTCCAGGAGCCAGTTACTCTGGAACCAGACTATATAGAGCAGTGATGGCGAACCTTGGCACCCCAGATGTTTTCGAACTACATTTCCCATGATGCTTTGGCACTCTGCAGTGTAGCTGAGCATCATGGGAAATGTAGTTCCAAAACATCTGGGGTGCCAAGGTTCGCCATCACTGATGTAGAGCGACTATTGACATCTAGACTTCTTGATAAACCTCTGTCTTCCCTTTACATTCGGTTCCAATGCCTGTACTTATGACAAACAGAGTTTAATAAATGGTTAACTGATATTCCGGAACTCTCTGGAGATGATTGTGAGGAATACACGGGCTCTTATATTACCAATATGATTTCAGCCAATGACCGCTTTATTCAGTTGAAATTCCTCCAGAGTTTACTATACCCCTCAAAGATTAGCAGCCATCTACCCACAGGTTAGTCCTACCTTCACCCGGTGGGTCTCTCTGCTGGAATCTTTTACCATATGGTATGGCAATGCCCAGATATCTGCCCTTATTAGGAATCAGTCCTGGATGCTTTGAATGACCTGGGGGACTGGTCTCTCCAGCCTGATCCACGCATGCTGCTTTTGTGTATCATGGATGATGTTGGGGCCTCTAAGCATATGAAGTTACTTTTGTTTTTATGCACTTTATTATGCAAGGAGAGAGATCGTTCTTAGATGGAAACAACCCCCTCTGCCCACACGAGCTACCTGGGTTTCCTGAGTAGAAATTGTCCAAAGAAATTTGACAAAGTATTGTCCACTTGGATTGATGCTCAGGGTCTTGTGGTATTGTAGAATGACTACTCCTTGTTATTTGTGCATAATTTGAATAAACCATTATCTGTTTAAAAAAAAAATATATATAATTTTGTCTAGCTCCAGTTTTCCTGTATTGCATTTGTGTGTTTGTCTCTATGCTGTTTTTGTACATTCCTTGGTTGCTTCTTTTTATTAAAGCTGTGGCCCTATGGGTGATGGAGATCATTCTTTTTGTGCTCCACTGTAAAATCCTTTTCTTGGAGTAGGCTATAGTGCTGCGGGCGACATTTCCCCATCAATACTGTATGTTGATGGGGGGAATCGAGTGATTTTTGGTGTGTGTGTGTGTGTGTGTGTGTGTGTGTGTGTGTGTTTGTTTTTTTTTTTTTTTTTTTTTTTGCTTTTTCACCTGTGGTGGAAGGAATATGGAATAGAATAGGCTGTGTTATCCCAGCATGACTGGAAACATGACTATAATTTTAAGAGGAACGTCACCCTACTTTGTAACTTTTTTTTTTTTTTTTTGTCTTTGCTTGCCTAATGCTAGGTTGTGCACAATTCAGATGCTCGCGCACCTAGCAGATCCAGCATTGTCCTGCTGAGATCCACTTCTCTTCTGCCACTGTTGGGGTCCTTTGCTACCATGTACTTATGTGACGTCATCAGGAGGGTCCCATCTCTTCCAGGTTCAGGCGAACCCCTCCCAATGACGTACTGCTGGGACTGCCTCCCTTCCTTTTATGCTCAGAGGACTAGGCCTCCTGTGATGTGACGTGCATATCCCAGGAGGCATCTGGAGTGCTGCATGTCATTCATCTAGGCGAGAAGGGAGAATGGGGGCCAAAACCTGTATACAAAAAGTGGGGGGGGGGGGATGGCGGAGAAGTGAGAGTTATTTAGCAGGGCGGGGGAATGTTTGAGTTGAGGAAAGTTATTTTGAAGAGTAACTATGTGCCTGTACATGCAAAAAATTTTTTTAATGGCCATTATATTTTTATTTGTGCTAATTTCACCATGTCTGGTGATTACTAAGTGATGTAAAACCTGTATATAGAGTTGCACGGGGGCGAGATTTTTTTTTTATCAGTTTGAATTTGTTGAGAAGTCTGCTTAGAATTCTGCCGGTCCTTTCATGTAGATTTATGGCTCTGATGTTCATATTACTACGGCTTCTATATATAATTTTTTTTTCCTGCTATGCAGTGCTAAAATTAGTTTGGCATTGTAATAAGTATCTATTTATCTTCTTTTTACATCCAACTTTCCTTTGTTGGGGATGATGTCGTGTTTGTTGAGGTCTCCCACAAGTTTGCATTGTTAGTGGTTACCAAGGATCGATGCTTTCCACCTACACACCTTTTTATTTACGTAACGGCATATAGGAAATCCACATAAGCACTCAGTATGTTCTTATTGAACATGAAAGCGAATTTCTGCAGTGTGCCATTCATTCAATCCTGTAAAAACTTGTAGGTAATTGGTTTAAATGACTTCTTTCCAATGTTTTCAAACATTTGGATTTGTGTTCATATAGCCTTGTCTGCCTAGTTGTATCTCGAGTGTGATGGAAATAATTTATGAGCACGTGGTAGGTGTCCCTTTCATGGCAGCTCACACTTCTGTTTAATTTATTCTGAATGGTAGCTGTTTTCTCTCTAACCCACAGCTTACTTTCTAGATCATTGTGCGTGTGTGTGTGTGTGTGTGTGCGTGTGTGTGTTTAATGTGGCGCTGTTGCTTTTTGAGTTGCATGTTTGAGTTTATACGATTTTATGTCTGATAAAACAAAAAAAGTTACTTTGATGTAAAACTCTGGACTGAAATCAAACCTGTTTAAAGCAGAACTCCACAATTACAGGTCTTTCAAAAAACCTGCTGTCTTACAAGGGGAGAAGTCCAAAGAGGGGTATGCCACTTTGTGGATTTACCTATTTTATTTCCTATTTACATTTTTACTGGGATTTAAAGAGGAAGTAAACCCTGATGAGTTTACTTCCTCTTTCATTCCCTGCAAAGGCAAAGCATAATGGACTACGATGCATCGAATAGTAGCCCATTATGTGTCACTTACCTGACACAGGAGCCAGCGAAGTCGCTGTTGTCCCCTGTAGTCCGCCGCATCCATCTTCTTGGTGGGGTCTCGCAGCTCCGCCGCTGTCATTCGGCGAAGCCGCGATGACGTCACTCCCGCGCATGCACACGGGAGCCGACACGCGCGGCAGCTCCGTCGCTGAGAATGCCGCGCTCAGTGCGCCCGCGCGACGCTGTCTACGGCGCTTGCGCCGTAGACAGTGGTGCCTGTTTTCGGGCAAATATCTCCTAAACCATATAGGTTTAGGAGATATTTCTTGGACCTACAGGTAAGCCTTAATCTAGGCTTACCTGTAGGTCAAAGTGGTTTGTAAGGGTTTAAAACCACTTTAAGCTATCACTATACTCCCAACAGTAACAATCAACTTCTCACAGCTTGTTAGTAAATTTTTGCTTCAATGAGCACAGCAACCGTTTGGCCTGCTGGCTGAACAAATAAAAGTGAACCATGTATGGCCAGCTTAATGCGGTTGTAAAGGCAGGACATTGTTTCCCATAATGCATTCCTGCATTCATTTAAAAAATGTCCCAGCAGTTGTATCACTCACCCCTCTTATACTTATTCTAATCCAGTTCTGTTCTCGTCTGCAGTGATGCTCTCCCTTCTCACTCCCTTTTTCACAGGACACACAGACAGCAGTGGGAGCCCCGCTGCTGTCAATAAAATCCTGTGAGGAGGGAGCAGAGGGTGGGGCTGACCCACGCTGTGTTTGTCTATTGATGCACATAGCCCGACTCAGTGAGCCAGACAGGTGTGCCACGATGGGAAGCTGCTTCCCGGTGGGGGCACACATAGAAAGAGCTGAGGGCAGGGCACCCAAGAACAGGAGGTTCGTGGCTGCTCTGTGCAGTACCATTGCACAAAGCAGGTAAGTAGAATATGTAATATTTTGGTGCCTGGTTCGGACAGGCTCACGCATGTACAGTGTACATTCGGCTGTAGTAGGCTGGGTTCACACTGAAGCGATGCGGGAACGACGCAAATCCGCGGCGGGTTCCCACATTGCATGCCTCCCGGCAGCAGTTCACACTGCCCTATGCGAACTGCTGGGGGCGTCAGTGAAACGTTAATGACACCCCCAGATCAGTTCGCATATCGCAGTGCAATCTGCAAACTCGGACAGGAATCAGATTGCATGGTGTGAACACACATGCGATCCAATTCTGCTGCGGACCAAAAAAGGGTCCTGTGCGAGTTTGGGGCGGGTGCGATGCGAATTCAGCCATACTATCTGTATGGCTGAACTTGCATTGCACAGAGATCGGATGTGATTTGCACTGCAGTGCTGTGCGAATCACATCCGGTTCTTGTAACCGCAGCAGTGTGAACCCAGCCTAAAGCTGCAAGGACTCGCACAGTCAGCTGCCCACAGTAAACATGCCGGTGCTGGGGACCCAAATAACGGTGAAAGACCTGTTAAGGTGAGGATGGTGCTGGACCCCTGGACAAGCAAGTGTATTGAAAACAAAAAAAAAAGTCAGGAGCTTCAGTTTTTGTAGTTGCTGACTTTTTTTTTTTTTTATAATTGCGGTAAACAACCGCAACCGCTTTAAAGCGGGAGTCCGCCGGGAGTCCGCGTTTTTTTTTTAAAAGCCAGCAGCTACAAATACTGCAGCTGCTGACTTTTTTAAAATGGTGACACCTGTCCAGCGCGCCCGCGATGTTGGCACCCGAAACCGATCTCTCGATGGTCTCTCGGGTGCTGCCGCCGCCATCTTGGGTATGGGAATAAGTCAGTTACAGCAAAACTGTAAACTGTAACCGCTCTATAAAGTGTTAGATGACGTGCAGCTTGAATTTCTAGGTCTAAATCTGCTGATCTGCTAACCCCAACTCCCTCTCAGACTGAAAATGCTGTTTTCTGCTGTGCTCCCTTCAGCCAGATTATTGGCAATCTAATATGGGAGATCAGATAACCAGGTGAAAACAGAAGGGGAAAAAAAAACATACAAAAAATAAGAATGCAGACACCACATCTAATGGTGGACTACAATATATTACATTCTTTGCTTTGGGTTAATATATTGGACATAAGATTATGGTAGGAGGAACGTTAAAGTGGTTATGCAGGGTGGAGGGTTTTTGTCACCTTCATGCATACTGTGCATGAAGGTAAAGAACCTTCTATGTACAGCTTGCCCCCTTCAGCGTCCCCCCCCCCCCCTCAGCTGAAAGCAAATTAAACCCCCAAAAACTGGACAGGCACCATTTCTTCAGCTCGGCACACTGCAACACATGCAACTTCAACTAACTGGTAGCTACTAGACATGTGCGCACTGAAATATTTTATTTTGGAAATTTGTTTTAGTCCGAAAAATGTATTTAGTTACTCCAGAAACGAGTTTTTATTTATTTTGTTTTTCGTTAAAAATTGCATTCGTCTGAAAATCCAAATTAAGGTCGAATCTGTCATTGAAGGCTTATGGTGTCTGTCGAATGTTCAAAGAAGATTCAACGGAGCAGCTAAACAGTATGACTCGTATAGTTTAGCTGCTCCTCTGAATCTTCTTAGAACTTTCGACAGACACCATAAGCCAAAGATTCGACGTCCGTATGTTTTTCGCTGCTTTGTCGATTCTTTGTCCATGTTGAATGTATATAGTTCAAACAGAAAATGGACTGGTGATAGTGATCACTGATCAGACAGATAACAAGATAGGGTATATAGAATCTCATTATATAATACAGAATCTATAATAAAAAATACCCCCCCACAACACAGGCAGCCTCTGAGATTATCGCTACACTAGTATCACTATCAGGTTCACAACACTAACACAATAGCAGCAAATTATTATGAAAAAGTTCAGTTGAACTGTAGCTTGCTTCACTATTCTGCTACTGTGCTTATGCTTAATTGCTAAATAATTCAGGTTCTCTGACAAACGGACCAGCTAAGATTGACTGTCTTCAGAAATGATTCTGTGTGTCTCTCTCTGCTAGCAATTGTAAGTGAAAGTAAGTTGGCTGTACGTGTGTACTTAGTTCTAGATATTTTACTGCTCCTCCTCTTTGGTTACAATCATCATCATCATTATTTTTATTTTACTTCCCCCCCCACCCAATTCCAGCAGTGATCTTTTCTCTCTATGTAGAATAATCTTGGACGAAGGCCCCTTTCACACATGCGGACAGTATGTCCGTATTTCATCCATCCGTTTGCGGATGAAATACGGACATACATGCATTCCTATGGGATAGCGGGTGTCTGGGGATGAACATCCGCAGACTCCCGATATTGTCCGATTCTGCAGACAGAGGAAAATCCTATTTTCCTCCATCTGTCTGCAGAGCGGATCGGACAGACGGTCCGTGTTCATCCGATCCCCCATAGAGGAGAGCGGAGATCTGCCAGGGCGGTCCCTGCACAGTGTGCCAGGACCGCCCTGTCATCCGCCAGCTCAGTGGGGATAAACGGAGCGATACCCGCTGAGCAAGCGGATCATCACAGGGTGGATCATTACAAATCCGTCCCATGTGAAAGGAGCCTAATAGAGTTAAAAGAGGCACATTCGACCACAGGTTTGATAGACAGATTGTTATTGTCGGTGTCATGTCTAATCTCCTATATGTATCGAACAGTTGTCTCACAACGAAAACTAAAATAAAGCATTTATTTATGTCGGATTTTTCGTTTTTTCAGATTCTGCACTTTCGTTATTTGTTAAAAAGATAACGTAAATACCTGAAATTCAGCCGCTACCATAAGCCAATTATATAAAGGGGCCCTTATTGGCTATCGAAGCCCTGGACTAATAAAAAAAAATATACATTCTCCAACTGTCTTCTCATGGCCATGTAGATTTGGATTGGGGGTTATGTGACAATGCTTTTGTTCTTGCACTATTCAGAAAATAGCCCTTGATGTTGGGGTTGTGTATATAAATAATAAACTAGATGAAAAGACTAGGAAGAACATTGCCCATATTAACCAGTGGGACGTCTGCTTCCATTTTGCTGTCTACACTGGAAGATACCTTTTGCGGGACGGGGGAGGGTACGGACACCGCGTCTTGCATCCCTCAGTTTTCATAGATGAGCCTCGGAGCTGGAAAATTAGGCTCTTGAGTTTTTGTTGGATTTTGTTCCTATTCTTGTTCTCACAGAATGTAGGAATGGTATGTAATATCTGCTTGTGCCTAAAAGCTATTTTTTTTTTATATAACCTACTGTGCTCATGATTTAATGTCACTACTATATTTAAAAGCATTTATATAAGCAAACAGTATTCATATAAACACTTCTATTTTGACTGAACAATCAAGTCTTTAATTTACTTTAAAATGCTGCTGAAAATATTTTTTATTACTTAAATGTTGTCCTAATGACGTTTGCTATCTGTTATGGGCAAATTCATAAAAAGCTCCCCTTAAGGCATGGGTGCTGAGCCAGCATACAGTCGGGCCTTGTCTCTAGAAATAAAAGGGGATGCAGTTTGCTTGCATAAGACTTTTTTTTTTTTTATTTTTTTTTTTTTTTTTCCCCTTGATTCCCAAAATATGTTTCAGAATTCTGGGAACACCAAATTTAGTCTGTGACCATGTAGACCAGCTGTTGCCTTTTCTGCTCACTGTAGTGTACTCGTATACATTCAAGTACTGAATGATTGTCAGAAGGGTGCTAATACACCAGACGCAATATAAAAACCTTTTTTAATATGGTTTGCGAGAGATCATGGGAATATAAGTTGACTTTCACATTAAGGCTGTGTTCACATTATAGCTTTTTGTGATTGTGTGCAAAATCACACCAGGCATGTGGGTGTTTTCAGGTCACATGCATAGGACATCACATTTATTTTGATGCAAAGGAACTAATGCACTCTTCTCTTGAGCATCAAGCCCTGCATGGTTAATAACTACATACTTTGTTGTGCATACGTTGCATACGGAAAACGCGCATCCCCCCCCCCCCCCGTATCTGTGCGCCATTACCTATGAATTATACCAGAAGCATGGCATGTATTTGCACATTAGAATCTTTTTGCACATGTTCACGAAATGCTATAGTATGAAAGCAGCCTTAAGCTGACCATACATGGCTTAAAAGTCAGTTCACGTATGGCCATTTCCCATTCATGAGATGCTGATCTGTTGATCAACTTCTCGTAAATGGGCCTGTTGTAAAATTTCAGTTTGATCAGCGCTGCAGCCAATAAGCTGTTCAGTGTGTTGGCAGCAGGGAGGCGAAGGAGTGTCCCCCGCTGTCAGAATACAGTGACCCAGCATGGAAGATCCCCATATCTACCCTGAATGTGTGGCTAGGGGGAATGATTCAGCCCAAAAAACTGACTCTTGTATAGGCGGCTTTATCTTCAATAGGAGTGGTCTCCAAACTGCAACCCAGGGACTGGATGCAGCCCTTTGCCTTTGTCTGGCCCTTGAGGCATTATTTCTAGCACTGACACCAATCAATGGAACATTAATTCTTGCAACCGACACCAAAAAGGGAACATAATTCTTGCCACTGATGCCAACAATGGGGCACTATTCCTCCCCCTAATACCAAAGATGGGGCATTGTTTACTTTCACTGGCCACAGTCTGGCCCCCCTAAAGTCTGACCGCTATCTGGTCCTTTTGTTTAGAAAGTTTGGAAACTTCTGGTCTGTAGGTTTTTTTTTTTTATTGATTTTTCCCCCTTACCTTCTATTCTACTAAATATTCTCTAGTAATTGAAACCAGCCTTTATATTGACATTACTTTGAAACCACCACAGAAAAACCCACCTCAAGTGTCAACTGGATGGAAGAGAGACTTTGCACATTATCAGGAAACTGTTTCCCATGAGTGTTTGGGGTGGCCTGCACTATTTTTCGGTCAATCATGAAGTTCGTGGACTAAGCTAGGCATTGCCAGCCCCTTTGTGACTAGCTAATTAGCAGTGACAGTTTGCTTATCCCATGAGCATGGTGGCTCCATAATGGCAATGCTGCAGTGCTTTCAATGTTATGCAGTGAATATCAAAAGTCTACACACCCCTGTTAAAATATCAGGTTTCTGTGATGTAAAAAAAGAGACAAGGATGAATTGGTTCAGAACTTTTTCCACCTTCAAGCCCTGGTTCACATTGATGCTACTTTGAGAGGCAATGGCACTGTTCCAATCGGCGCGACTCCAATTTTGCGGGAATTACTTTTGTAAATCGGTGAGGTGCTGCAAAATTGGTGTTGCACCGATTGGAACAGTGCCATTGCCTCCAATAGGCTGCAATTTGTCATACTATTTGATCTCTCAAATCGCTCCAATGTGAACCTATTATCTGTACAACTCAGCTGAACAACAAACTGAAGCCTTTAAGGTGAAGGGAAGTAAAAATATAAAACAAAACTAATATGGTTGCATAAGTGTGCGCAGTCACCGTTAAACTAATATTTTGCTGAAACACCTTTTGATTTTATTCCAGCACTCAGTCTTTTTTTGAGTACGAGTCTATCAGCATGGCACATCTTGACTTGGCAATATTTGCCCACTCGTCTTTGCAAAAACACTTCAAATCTGTCAAATTGCGAGGGCATCCCCTGTGCATAGCCCTCTTCAGATCACCCCACAGATTTTCAATGGGAATCAGGTCTGGGCTCTGGATGGGTCATTCCAAAACTCAAATTTTCTGGTGAAGCCATTCCTTTATTGATTTGGATGTATGCTTTGGGTCATTGTCAGACTGAAAGATGAAGTTCCTCTTCATGTTCAGCTTTCTAGCAGAAGCCTGAAGGTTTTGTGCCACTATTGACTGCTATTTGGAACTGTTCATAATTCCCTCTACCTTGATTAAGGTGCCTGTCCCAGCTGAAGCAAAACCACCCGAAGCATGATGCTGCTACCACCTTGTGAACAGGCACATTTTGATCAGTCTGACTGGCTTCGTTCCAGGTCAGCAACATGGAAATTTGAT
Organism: Lithobates pipiens; assembly: GCF_037356315.1. NCBI lineage: Eukaryota > Metazoa > Chordata > Amphibia > Anura > Ranidae > Lithobates > Lithobates pipiens. The sequence continues at coordinate 63,944,912 of NW_027507791.1, forward strand.
GCAAAAGTATAAGCTTCCTAGCCAAGCAACTACCGTATTTTCCGGCGTATAAGACTACCTTTTACATGTAAAAAAATTGGCCAAAAAGCAGGGGTCGCCTTATACGCCGGGTCAGCCCCTCGGGTGGCTGCTTGGTGTTCAGTAATACTGTATGTAGCTTCGGCTACATACATTTTATACAGCTGAGCCAATCCTGGTGAGCGATGTATTCAAATGAATATAAAGTCTGCTCGGATTGGAGTAACGACCTCTGCCAATCTGAGCAGGCTACTCTGTAGCCTGCTCGGATTGGCTTGGAGAGTCAGAGAGGCGCGGGCTGATGATGTTACAGCCTCTGCCAATCCAAGCAGGCTTTGTGTTCATTAATAGAATACATCGCTCGCCGTGATTGGCTCCAACAAATGCAGGAAGAAGGAAGAAATACGAAGCCTCGAAAGCCGGGTCGTCTTATACGTTAAGTACAGTTTTAAAAGTGTTTTTGTCCTATAAGATTAGGGGGTCGTCTTATATGCCGGGTCGCCTTATACACCGGCAAATACGGTAACATTCTCATAACCCCTTCACTGAGGTGTTTAAGGGCCTGCTGTTGGGGAAGAGGCTCCCCATTGCTTGAAACCAATCTCGGTTTTATGTGCATCTTCAAGTGAGGTACTGGCTTCCACGTGGGTAGTGTATTCCATGATGGCAGCAATAAATATACAAGCCTTTGTGATCTACTGTATATCCATTATATAACAATGCCAATGTGTGTTAATATTTTTAGCACAGCACATTGTCATATTTTCCAAGTCTTTTCAGCTAGGATATGTCTTCTCTATTTTGCAAGATAATGCCACGCTTCCTTCCTTTGGTAATATGCTCTAGCTTCAGACTTAGTACAAAAAAACAAAACAAAAAAAAACTGACCTTTATTTAACTTTTAATGAGAGAAATGTGTTTTTTTTTTATTTTTTTTTATTTTTTATTTTTTTATTTTTTTTTAGTACAACTATAGGCAAAACTTTTTTTTTCTCTTTTGTCATCTGTGTCTAATTGGCCAGATTTTCCTTTCTTGTCATAGCCGAAACAGGTGTGAGGAAATCCCTGCAAATTAACCACTTCAGCTGCAGAAGATCCCCCCCCCCCCCCCACATGACAGGCCATTTTTTTTTTACGCTACGGCACTGCATTACTTTGTCAATTGCGCAGTCATGCAACGCTATGCCAAAATAACTTCCCCCCCCCCCCCCCCCCCCCAAGAAATAGAGCTTTCTTTTGGTGGTATTTTAATTTTTTACACTATAAACAAAACAAACCTTTTGAATAAAATATATATATATTTTTTTTTTAACTCTGCTATGAAACCTCCAATAAAAACTGTATTTTTCACAAGAGCTAGTGTCCCCATTGGAAGATTTCTCCTTCTAGTACTTTTCTGGCGACAAGCCAAAATTTTGAATTTTCTTTCAATGAAAATGGTAAACTGGACAAACGGGGTGAATCTTCCTAACATGGAATAAAGTTGTTCAGCGCAACCTTCCTGAAGTCCACGGCTCACCCATTATGGGGGGGTGGTGGTGGTGGTGGTGTGTCGGGTTAGTGTTATTTTTGTAGAGGATTACACAGAATTCAGATTAAGGTAAATAAAAAAAACTTTTTGACATTTAATATTTTCATTGTGTTTAAAAAAAAATTAAAGGAAATTCACTCGAAACTGATATTTCAGCTTTTAGCATGCTGGTACATTGGAGAACGCAGCTTGCAATGTAACTTGTTCAGTTATAAAGAAATTAAATGAATAACACACCAGGGATCTGTTTGTATTGTCTCCAGTCATAGAGACATGTCTTCTATTGATTAAAGCTGCCACTAGTGATTTCCTGTGTCTGTCAGTATGAGATTTCAGGACTCATGCGCACTAGACGCTAAAATAACGTTATAAAAACATCAGTAGCTTTGCAGGGAGTTTTTCAACGTTTTTGTAATAGTGGTTTTTAGCATTTATTAACGGGTTTTAGCGATTTTCCGCGTTATCGGTTTAGAGTTTTCAAAAAAATTTTTTTTTCAATGTATCAAAAACGTTAAATGCCGGTGAGTGACATTTTTGAGCGTTTATCAGCGTTGGAGCGTTTTTACAGCTGACAAACGTCTCTCAGAACCCACTAGTTTTGTTTTTTTTTTTTTTACTGCTCAAAAACACCACTGCCCAAAACTGCTAACAGCCTATGTGTGTATGGACACATAGGATAACATGGAGAGTTTATCGACTGTAGAAAAAACATCTACAGCTAAAAACAGCTGCTGTAAAAATGTCCAGTGTGCATGAGGCCTAAAAGTTCTTTTTATTAATTGCTATGACAAGACATATTTGTACGCTAGTTAGCAGCTCTCCCAGTCCTCTCTCTGAACAGAAGCAGCCAGATTTCTGGCCATATTTGTATAAAGTTCCAGGCCTAAAGTACACCTGTGTCCAGATTGTGAACATTATTGATATATTCCTATTAAGCAGTAAAATTTGAAAACAAGATGATCCTAATCTCTCTAGCTGCTTGCACTGTGAAGTAATGTGTCCAAGATCACCGCAGACTCTAAGGCCCCTTTCACATGGACGTGTCTGGTCCGGTCAGCAGGGGATCTGTATAAAGGACCCTGTAAACAAAAGGCTAACAGCACTTTTCAAGGCCTTATTCTCTTTGGCTGGTTCTGCTATGCTGCCTGTGGTTGCAATCCTGCTTAGTCTGTCAAACCCTTCTTGTCTGGACTAAGTGCAAGGCACTGGACCTTGAATCCAGTCTGTCGTCCTGTACCTGGTACTCTTGCTCATGGGCCCTGCGCTACTGTGTGAATGGTTTAGTGAATTCGCTTTGCTAGATTTCTAGCATTGAGCCATCTCTCCATACATCTGCAAAGTATTCTTTGAGTTTGGTCTGCTGAACTTCCCTGCAAATAATCTCCTAGGACAGTGATGGCGAACCTTGGCACCCCAGATGTTTTGGAACTACATTTCCCATGATGCTCATGTACTCTGCAGTGTAGTTGGGCATCATGGGAAATGTAGTTCCAAAACATCTGGGGTGCCAAGGTTCGCCATCACTGTCCTAGGAGGATGCCCTTTGAAGGGCCTGATCTTTTTGGTGACTTCTTGGACATCTATCACTGAGGTTAAAAGTGCCCTCTTACCTTAGAAAGGAGGTGAAAACTCCTGCTGGTAAACCTTTAGCCTCTGAGACAAAAAAAAGGGACGCAACTGTTGCCCTTTTTGGCCATATAGTCCCTGCACATGTCGGGCATTTGGGTCCACAACATCGAGGGGCTACAAACTAGAGTTCCGATTGTTGCCTCCTCCCTCTTTCATGTTCCCAAAGTTGCCATCCTTCCTGCAAAAACAGGAGGATCTCTACACTGCTCTCTAGCAGCTCCTCTCTCATCGGGTCATTACTACTGTCCCAAATGACGAAAGATTCCAGGGGTTTTATTTGCGTTGGTTCACTTTTGTCCTAGAGAAGAGAAGATTCTAGATTTGAGTATTTTCAACACGTTCCATCAGGTGCAAATAGTCATTGGCTGCCTTCAGTTGGAAGACCACCTAGCTTCTATGAACATGAAGATACCAGATACACATCCCCATTTTTCCACCACCTTAATGCTATTTGCATTTTACAATAAGAATGCAAAATTACACTTAAAGTGGAGTTCCACCTAAAAGTGGAATTTTCGCTCCTTTGTCTCCCCCCTCCAGTGCTCTGTCCCCACTTCTGGGAGACCGGGCTGCAGCAAAGTACGTCACATATTGGGCCAAGCAGCATGTGCAGTAGGGACCCGGCCGTGAAGTTGTAATGCTTCACTGCCGGGTTCCCTTATCAGCAATGGTGGCGGCAGCACCCGACAGCTGATGGAAACATCAGCTGCGGTGCCGGAATCGCTGGACTCCAGGACAGGTAAGTATCCTATTTATTAACAGTATGTGTAGCTGCTGGCTTTTAATTTTTGCAGGAGTAGGCGGACCTCTGCTTTAAATTTTACATAGTTACATAGTAGGTGAGTTTGAAAAAAGACAAGTCCATCAAGTCCATCCTATGTGTGTGATTATATGTCAGTATTACATTGTATATCCCTATATGTTGCAGTCGTTCAGGTGCTTATCTAATAGTTTTTTTTGAAACTATCGATTCCCCCTGCTGAAACCACCACCTGTGGAAGGGAATTCCACATTCTTGCCGCTCTTGCATTAAGGAACCCACTACCCAGTTTAAGGTTAAACCTCTTTTCTTCTCATTTTAGTGAGTAGCCGCGTGTCTTAATTCCCTTTCGTGGAAAAGTTCGGTATTTGTGCACAATATTAGATTGATATTAGAATCTTTCTTTTTTTAAATTAATATGTTATACTTACCTGCAGTGGTTTTTGCACAGAGAAGCCCAGATCCTCCTCTTTCCGGGTCCCTCACTGCCACTCCTGCCCCCCCCCCCCCTCCTGCCATCTCTCCCCACAGCAAGCAGCTTGCTGTAGGGACTCCCAAGCCACTGCTCTGCTTGTGCGTTTAGACGTGGAGCCTTGGCTGCCGCTGCTGCCAAAGTCAGTGAGCCTATGGAGCCTGCTGCTGGCTCAGCCAATAAGGAGGGTGAGTCTCGGACAGCCAAGCCTCTTGTACAACATCGCTGGATCGAGATAGGGCTCAGGTAAGTATTAGGGGGGCTGCTGCACACAGAAGCTTTTTTTATCTTAATGGATAGGATGCATTAAAATAAAAACCTTCTGCCTTAACAACCACTGTAAGTACATGAAACTTAAAGTATAAGGAAAGACATCCCCACCAAAAAGCATTAATCGTACATAATCCATATTGTCTTTTGATCCGCATTAAGATTTTTAAGTTGTTCCTTTTTATACCTTTTGACCCCTTTCACACTGGGGCGTTTTTCAGGCGTTTTTCATGCGCTTCAGCGTTAAAAAAAGCGCCTAAAAGAAGCTGCAACTGCAATCCCAATGTAAAAGCCCGAGTGCTTTCACACCAAGGCGCTGCGCTAGCAGGGCGTCAAAAAAAGTCCTGCAAGCAGCTTCTTTGCATCGCTTTTGGAGCGGTGAATACAACGCTCCTAAAGCGCCCCTTCCCATTGAAATCAATGGGAAGCGCCTGTAAAACGCCAGAAAAACGCCTGAAAAACGCTATTGGCAGCAGCGTTTTGTGGGCGCTTTTAACTCTTTATTTGGCCACTAGCAGGGGTTAAAAGCGACCCAATAATGCTCAAAAAACGCTGGTAAAGCGCTGCTAGTTTAAGCGGCGCTTTACGAGCGTTTTTCAGGCGCTGACATTGTGAAAGGGCTCTTAAAGCACTTGGGCTTTCACATTGGGACTGCAGATGAGGGCTTCTTTCAAGCGCTTTTTTTAACGCTAAAGCGCCTGAAAAACGCCCCAGTGTGAAAGGGGTCTTTATGTCGAAACTGCTGCCTGTTGTGACTTTTCCCAATCTGGCTTTGGCTGATGTTGGCAGCTCCTGGCCGTGTTCTCTGCCTGGCAGCTGCGTCCTTTGCTGCAGGCTGTCAGTTCAGGAAGTGATGGCGCTAAGTAAATACTAATTTCAGGAAGTGATGTCACGCGCCTGCTGTTTGGCGGTGTCGTTTCCATAGCAACAGGATGCTGTGATTATTACTGCCAAAGGCTGGGAAGGGATCGGTGTGCGACTGAGCAGGACAAGGGTGGGTTTAATGAAAACTAGGCTGGATCCAACGAAGACTGACAACGATTTCGGGAAGTGCATGATAGCTGGCAAATTCAGCTGAATAGAGAAACCGTTGTCTGTTGCAGAAGGCAGCTGATTTGTCTAGCTCAGATTAGACTTTGTCTGCATAATATCAAAGTAGTTTTCAAACTGAACTCCTATCTCTAAAGCTAGTCAGATCCACATTATAGGGCTAGATAGATAGGTTAGTCCTACAAACAATATATCACTATACATACCTTTTCTGAAGCCGCTCTGGTCCCTGTCATTGAGCTGTTAGCAGCAGCCTTTATATGTAGGCGGGTGCAGAACAAGCAGCCAACAACGGAAGCGCCATAGTATCTCTATGGCCGACATTACTTCCCAGGCATTTCCCAGCTGTTGTTGGCTGTCTCTTGCATGCAGCATCCACCGCTGGAGACCAGAAAAGTTATGTATAGCAATTTTTGCTTTACAAGGTTAGATAGGCTAGTCTTACAAATGTGGTTGTGAGTAGATTGAGAGCCAGTTCAAACCACATACAGTCCAGTGTGGGTTTTTTTGTATCAAAAACGCATGGAAAGTAGGTTAGATGGTTTCCAATGGCATAGCTCTCACCAGTGCAGTCAGGTCCAAGGCTTTCCAGTTTCAGGAAAAAAAAAAAAAAACTTGCATTTTTTTTTCTGCATTGGACTGTACTGGAACACAGCAAAAGTCATCAGACGCTTTGAAATGCATCATAAACGCACTGTACCTCAGTACAGTCAAATAAAACCAGGGACACAAAAGCACCTGGAATGCATTGGAGACGTGCCAAAAAGTGTTAAAAACACGCATGCAGAAATGCACCCGGAACAGATCTGGAGCGCGCCCTTAGTCAGTTTTAGGATAAACTTCCACTTTAAACATATTTAACATACTTATCATGGGCAAAATTTCAGTTATGACTGGAATTCCACTTCATGCCTGGGGTCACACTGTAGTGATGCGGGAACCAGCGCGATTCCAGGGCGGCTCCCCACGTCGCATCTCTCCCACGGGCAGTTCACACTGCCTTCTGTGAACCGCTGCAGGTGCCAATACAATGTTAGACGCCTGCAGATTGCTTCACAAATCGCAGTGCGAGCTGTGGATTGGGATCGCATGGGTGCTCATTCTTTCTAAATAAGAAATCCTATTTGTTCAACGCTGAATGTTTTAAATAGAAAATGTATGCATTTCTTTATAAGCAAATATTGGTTTGGAATAAATGCATGACTGTTGGTGGCAGTGTGTCTTGTGCATATTGGTAACGGTTCCTTGACTGTTCCTGTGGTTGAGTTTAGAAGTGGGTTCAGTATGTCTGCTTTTCTCTTTGACTGATTAAATGCTCTCTTTATTAAACCCTTCACTAGCCTTGATTGGCCCTCGAAGTTGCTAAGTAATTATTTGTAGCAACAATGAAACTGCATTGTATGAGCAATGATAATGTTATTTATTAACAAGGTGTAGAGACACTTGATCTGCCAGCCTGCCTCAGCTTCACTTGTATTACTGATTACTTAAACACAGCCTCCAATGGAGGTCATCCAGTAAATAATTCAGGCAGCACAATACACTAGATTTCATAGAGGCCGTGTAGCGCGTGCTTGAAAGCAGCAGTTTGATTCAGTGGGGAGTTTCGAAAAAAAGTTGCAGGGAAACAAATGCCATTTAAAAGTGGAGTTTTTTTTTAACCTTGCACAAATTGAAGAATTTTGAAATAGAAATATTTTTTTTTTTTTGTATACATTTTAAATCCATACTTTACCTGAGGGTTGTTCACGCCAGAACGCGGTGCAGGAAAACCCAAGTTTCCCACAGTGCGTGCAAAATTAAAAACCATATCTACTGACCAGTTATGTAGAAAAGGACAAAACGCAAGGAGGAGAAATCTGCGCTGAGCTCCATGGTGTCTCCGAGGACAGGAGCACGTCCGGCCGGACAGTAATGGAGATCAAGAGGGGGGGGGAACAATGGTGAGGGGAGGAGACCCAACCTAAAGACAAAACATCTGTGGCTAGGATGTAGATGGTCCAAATTTTTTAGTCATGTAAAAGACATAGGGTGAAAGAGAAAAACGCAATATTTAGGGAAACGGCAGATGTCAAAAGGAACATAATATATTCAGAGAAATTGGATTGATTAAAAATATCCAAACCGAACTCACTTTGAAATAAATGGTGCGCTGAACTTGAAATTTGCGGGTTGGAGAAAGTAAGGGATGGAAGGAAAAAGGGCACCAAAAAGTGACCCTAGGCCATTATAGAGATGGTATGGTGGCTGATAAAGTGATCTACAAAAAAAGGGATATTATTTACAGCTTTTAACGCTTAACACCAAATTGCAAAGCATAACCATTTGGGAAAATATGTATAATAGTGTATTTAAAGCATATATGCTTACTTTCAAATTATCGCAAAACAGCGGCATCCAATGGAATAGCGACCAAAGAAGGAGGGATCACCTAAATGGGTAAATGTATGGACCCTAGAGATGAGGGCATAAACCCATAACAATGAAATGGAAAATCATTTGATCAATCTAAAAAATGGGTATCAGTATACAAGCCAGAAAATGGCTAGAAGGAAATTCAGTTCAGTTCAGCATTACTGCTCTTCCAACAACCTCTAAAAGTATACATCGGGAACATAAGCTTACCAAGTATCTTGCCAAGGTCCCCACTTTTTTAAGGGCACAGCATAAATTAAGTGGCACATGGACTGACTTTTATATACCTACCATGAGAGGGACGAGTCAGAAAAGTTGGAGGGGGTGGATAGAGGTGGGGGACGAAAAAAAAAAACGCCCACATCATTGAGCCAGATGCACAAGAGTGATGTAAACTATGTTTTTTTTTTTTTTTTTTTTTTCATTTCATGTGGTTATACTGTATTGTACTTGTCAACTTCAGATACCAACTCTCTATGCATTCTCCTTTGTACCGTTTAAACTTAGAAATTTTACATATTTCTTGCTTGCATACGTATTTTTGGAGTTATCACCTCTTTAAAGTCCCGTAGGAGGGTTCTTGTTTGCTATTCTTTTATACCCAATCAGGTTACGGACCTGTTGCCAGTTAACCACTTGCTTACTGGGCACTTAAACCCCCCTCAGTCCCAGACCAATTTTCAGCTTTCAGCGCTGATGCACTTTGAATGACATTTGCGCGGGCATACAACACTGTACCCAAATTAAATTTTTATCATTTTTTTTCCCCACAAATTGAGCTTTCTTTTGGTGGTATTTAATTACAGCTGGGAGTTTTATTTTTTGCTAAACAAACAAAAAAAGATGCAAAAAAAAAAAAAAATCATGTTTAATAGTTTGTTATAAAATTTAGCAAACGGGTCATTTTTCTCCTTCATTGAAGTGCGCTGATGAGGCGGCACTGATGGGCTGCACTGATGGGCACTGATGGGCTGCACTGGTGGGCACTGATGGGCTGCACTGGTGGGCACTGATGGGCTGCACTGGTGGGCACTGATGGGCTGCACCGGTGGGCACTGATGGGCTGCACCGGTGGGCACTGATGGGCTGCACCGGTGGGCACTGATGGGCTGCACCGGTGGGCACTGATGGGCTGCACCGGTGGGCACTGATGGGCTGCACCGGTGGGCACTGATGGGCTGCACCGGTGGGCACTGATGGGCTGCACCGGTGGGCCCTGATGGGCTGCACCGGTGGGCCCTGATGGGCTGCACCGGTGGGCCCTGATGGGCTGCACCGGTGGGCCCTGATGTACGGATTGTACGGATTGGTGATCAGGCGAGTCTCGTAGACTCGCCGATCACAGAGCGCGCCCCTCAGGGGGCGCGCAGGCCGCTCGTGCACGGGACAACGTCAATAGACGCAGTCCCGGAAAAGGAGATCCGCGCTGTAGCCGTCATTTGACTATAGCGCGGATCTCAAGTGGTTAACCTAATTAGTTGCAAAATGTTCTTCCAGCTCTTCCTTGTTTGTACCAGCTTTTCGTTTCCCTGTCTAACTTTTTAGAGATGTGTTGCTGCTATAAATTCCAAAATTACCACCGTATTTTTATTTTTTTATGGTACATTTTCTCATTTTAAACTTTTTTGATATGTTTTCTATTTTCTGTTGTAAATAAAATATGGAATTGAGATTGGCAAATCATTGCATTCTGTTTTATGTAGATTCACATAGCATTCGAAAAAAAAAAAAAAAATATATTATATATATATATATATATATATATATATATATATATATATATATATATATATAATATAATTTTTCAGTTTCAATTCCCAGAGCAATATGGTTTGCCTGAATTGATAACTCAGCAGGTGCTGCCTGCACTGGGACTTTCCTTATTCTGATTATACATGATGGGCCATCTGATAAATGCATTTGGTGCATTGTTTTAAGTGTAGACTTATTGAGTAAACCTTTTTTAATGTATTACAAGAAGGGGGCAAATAGATACGTGCAAAGGATCTAAAAGCTCCACCTGCTGGCTCATAAGTAGAATGCAAAGTATAAATATGCTGATTCATATTTATTTGGTAGTCCTATCCATAATAAAGAAAAAGTACAAGAAAAGACTACCTTCTTTTTAGCTCCGCAATGGCAAAGCCAAGATTAATTGGTCACATAGTCGTTTTTTTTATTCGGCCTGAGCAGATTAATAGTCTCACATATAGAGACTGGTACAACTGTAATCCAAGGCAACTGGGTAAAGTAGTCGGCTGCTAATTTTTTTCACTAATTTAGCACCACCCAGTTGTAAAACCAGGGAGCCCTATCCTCTGGAATCCCCTGTATCCACATCTCACAGACCACCTTACAGGCTCAGTAAGGGAAGCAGAGGGATTGGATCTCTTAAAACCTGTGCTATGAAACGTTGATCGTGACTGAGGATGTTGGAACAAAATTCCATGGCAGCTTAGAATGTGGCGGCTATATAAAAAAAAATGATTTTTTTTTTTTTTTTTTTTTTTTTAACTGCATGTCAGAGGAAACTTGTGCTAAAACATCTTGCATGTTCTGTGATCTGCACATACCAGAGTAGGGCTTTTCTTAATTGATTAGTTGGCCAATTATTGTTTTGATTAATTGGTTAATGGCTTTTAAAAAAAGTGTGGTGTATAATTTAGTTAATATGTATAGTTAAAAAAAAAAAGGCAATTTATTCTTAAATATCTCTATGCAGTGTTAAATATAAATGACCAACTATATGGTTGGGAATCAAAATTTCTAATCCACTCTGAGAATAACGGACAGAAGAGATACATACTGTATATACCATTAGAGGAGAGATATACTGTATGTACCATTAGAGGAGAGATATACTGTATGTACCATTAGAGGAGAGATGTACTGTATGTACCATTAGAGGAGAGATATACTGTATATACAAGTAGGGGGGGAGCGATATACTCTATATACTATTAAAGGGTGAATCTGGTAAATATCAAACTCAGAGAGACTTTATTTGAAAAAGTCTTCCTTCAAAAAAAGCGATGCATAGTAGTCCATTATGCTTTACCTTTGCAGGGAATGAAAGAGGAAGTAAACTCATCAGGGTTTACTTCCTCTTTAAGAACATTGTTCGATTTTTCTAATCACTAGTGGGGTCAAATTGATTATTTTGAACCACAGTGATGGGAAAATTTGGAAATGGAAAACTTCTTGGTCAAAGGAATTTTCAGACAGTGTTTTCGTTCAGAAATTCAGTTCATTTTAAAAACAAGTAAAAATATGAAACATGCTTTCATTCAGCGAATGTATAAAGATTTTTCATCTGAAAATTGATCCATGTGGTCAGCACAAGGCTCGGTACACACCTATGCAGTTTGCTTTTGATCTGTTTCTGCAGTGCTTTTTGCTATGCGTTTTTTGATTTTTGCACACGTGATTTTGCTGCTATTTGCATTTTTTTATTTTTTTTGCCCATTTTATTGGCAGATTAAAAAGCACATTGCTGCAAAAACACATTACATGAGTTTCTGCAGCTTCTCCGTTGAAGTATATTGAACCAAAAAAAGCACACTTTTGCGTTAAAAAAAAAAAAAAAAAGTCCCTGACCGTTTCCAAATACACAGCAGCTGAAGAAAGCACAGATGTGAATGTGTCCCATAGCAAACCATGTAAATGAACTGTAATTGTTTCTGCAAAAAGCACCAATAAACACATAGATGTGAACCAGGTCTAAGACGTTTAGTAATATAATGGGGTTAAAAAAACGAAAATTAACCCTTTTATAGTACTAAAAAAGCAAATCACTACTGTAAGGGGTTCATATTTTTACTGTAGAACTGTGAAAGTAATATTTACAGTAGCGATTATTTGCTCTTTTTGTACTAATAAAGGGCTCATTTTAGTTTTTTCTTAATCCCATTATGTTACTGGCTGATTATGAAAATAATGGATTAATCGACAACTAAATCAATTATGAAATTGATTAGTTGTTTCAGCCCTACATAGCAGCACATGAGTGATGTGGGCTGGTGCATTATAACAGTTTATGCATTTTCAGTTTTGACTTGAATATACGCACAAGTATCTCACAATCACGTGTTTTTTTTTTTTGTTTGTTTTTTTTACTATCAAGCAGGAAGATTTTAGAAACATGAACTTGGTTGTTTTGTGCCCTTCTCACGTAAATGCTTGTGTTCTTTCTTGCAGACGTCCCAACCACAGAGCAGCCTGAACTGTTCCTTAAGAAACTTCAGCAGTGCTGTGTCATTTTTGATTTTATGGATACATTGTCCGATCTTAAAATGAAAGAATACAAGCGCTCTACTCTGAATGAATTGGTGGACTACATCACAATAAGCAGAGGCTGCCTCACAGAACAGACGTACCCTGAAGTAGTACGAATGGTGAGTAATGTCATTGTCTTGCGCTCTATTACTGGATGTAATTTGTTTGCAGGGCCCTTAAACAGAATGGTTCTGTTAATTTGGAAATCTGAAGAAGTAACGTATTCTACACATTAAGTATCATTAGAGGAAACTCTTCTCTGAATTACAGAAGTATAGACAAAGCTTTTTTTTGGCTATACTTCTCCTATGTATCACCAGAGTACAGTTTGTTCTGCACTCCTGTGCCCCTTTTGCAGTGGACAGTGGGCTAAAGTCCGCTGTCTGCTGATGTCACAGAGCCAATGAAAAGATCCTGACCATCTGGTTGGGATCCACCCAGATGTCTGGACCAGCTGCTAGCTCAGCCTCTCAGCGAGCTGCTGAGGGCTTGAGCCAGCCGCTTCCACCCCCTCCACAGCCCAGCCCTCCAGTGAGCTCTGAACGGGGCAGAGCAGAGAGCCGCTGACTGACAGTAACCAGCTCTCTGCAGGCTAAAGACAGAACTGAGCGATTTAGAGGTGTTTGCTCAGCTCTCGGTCTTAGAGGTGGTGGGGCACAGCTGCAGCATCAGACGGATGCTACATCCACCTAGGTGAGTTAATGGGAGGTTCTCCTTTAAGGTACACAAATGTGTACATTGGACAAATGTGTCCAATAGACTAACTAGGGGAGGGTTTCCAGTTATGTGAAGAATAGCATAAAACCAATATTTAAAAAAAAATATATCTGCTTGGGTCTAACTTTAAACCAGAAAGGGATCTTCTAGAATTGATCTAAGATAAAGGTCCCAGGACCGTATGTAGGGGGTGTTAATTTTTATTACATAGATTTAAATTTCTGATGGATAAAGATAACGGGTTGGAACTGCATACAAATGGTTGTGAGGGAAACAAAGCTATTAAACTGCTTTCTTTATAAATTCTGCTGGATGAACTTCACTTCATTTACTTTACTGAGCAGATGGATGACAGGTCCATCTGCTTACTGTGCAGGGACGGACCTGTCAGAGCCCCGCTGTTCTCAATGGGAAGCCTGTCCGTTTTTATCCGATCCGCTGGACAAACGTATCGCCATCCGTCTGTTTTGAGCAGATCTTTTCAGATCAGATGGCAGGCGGGTGTTGGCAGACACCGCTCTGCTGACATCTGCCTGCCCATAGAAGTCAATGGATGGCCGGCTCTGGATATCTTTGAGAAATGGCTTTCTTCTTGCCACTCTTCCATAAAGGCCAGATTTGTGCAGTGTAAGACTGATTGTTGTCCTATGGACAGACTCTCCCACCTCAGCTGTAGTTCTCTGCAGTTCATCCAGAGTGATCATGGGCCTCTTGGCTGCATCTCTGATCAGTCTTCTCCTTGTCTGAGCTGAAAGTTTAGAGGGACGGCCAGGTCTTGGTAGATTTGCAGTGGTCTGATACTCCTTCCATTTCAAAATGATCGCTTGCACAGTGCTCCTTGGGATGTTTAAAGCTTGGGAAATCTTTTTGTATCCAAATCCGGCTTTAAACCTCTCCAACAGTATTACGGACCTGCCTGGTGTGTTCCTTGGTCTTCATGATGCTCTCTGCGCTTTCAACAGAACCCTGAGACTATCACAGAGCAGGTGCGTTTATACCGAGACTTGATTACGCACAGGTGGATTCTATTTATCACCATCAGTCATTTAGGACAACATTGGATCATTCAGAGATCCTCGCTGAACTTCTGGAGTGAGTTTGCTACACTGAAAGTAAAGGGGCCGAATAATTTTTGCACGCCCCACTTTTCAGTTTTTTATTTGTTAAAAAAGTTTCAAAAATCCAATAGATTTCGTTCCACTTCACAATTGGGTCCCACTAGTTGGTGATTCTTCACAAAAAATTAAAATTTTATATCTTTATGTTTGAAGCCTGAAATGTGGCAAAAGTTTGAAAAGTTCAAGGAGGCTGAATACTTTTGCAAGGCTGTGTGTGTATGTATATATGTGTGTGTATGTGTGTGTATATATATATATATATATATATATATATATATATATATATATATATATATATATGTATATATATATGTATATGTGTGTATGTATGTATGTATATATGTGTGTGTATATATATGTGTATATATGTGTGTGTGTGTGTGTATATATATATATATATATATCATTTATTATTATAATTTATTTTATGTGTATTATACATATGCTAGTAGTAGTATTAGCGTATACCCATGTACAGCAGCACACAGCCAGTTATGTCTATGGGAGGCTGTACGCTGGCACCTGGGCTTCCCGGACAGGAGAAAACATGCCGAAACTTACACTGAGTGAACTTGTCTACCTGTCTGCAAGTGGGCCTAACATGACCATCAGACAGCTAATGTTGTACTTATCCTTGGGAAGGGTATTAAGAAAAAAGCCAGCAACTACAGTGAGTTTAACAGATGTAGTTTATTTGAAGTTTAACTAAAGTTCTGCTGTAAGAAATGGCAGGCAGGTTTTAATTGCAGAGGAGACATGTCTTGATATTCAGCTATTTGCCATGGTTCCAGATCAGTATATATAAAAAATTGGTTTTACAAGCGAATTGGCCCCTGGAAGGTTAAGTGGATACGCATTTAGTTAAAGGATAGAAATCAGAGTGGCTGTAAGGCTCCATTCCCACTTGTGTGACTTTTCATGCACATGACAAGTTGCAGCCCATTCTTTTTAATGGCATATGTTCAAATTGGTGTAACTTGGCCACACTTGCACCAATTTTTTTGTGACTTTTGATGCCACCTTTCCGGCTGACATTTTGTACATTTAAAAAAAAAAAATACACTGTAATTTTACAATATTTTTTTTTTTATCACTGTTATTGCTGTCATAAGGAATATAAACCTCACTTGTGACAGTAATAGGCATGTGAGAGGTACTACAAGACCCCCCCAAACCCCTCCTCTGCACTTCAAAGTATTCAGCCTTTTTGAATACTTTTTTTTTTTTTTTAACTGGCGCCTTTAGGATGCCAGTAATCCAGGAAGCGATGTCATGACATCACTTCCAGATTACTAGATCCGAGACCCCAACAAAGCATTGGCTTTGTTCGGGTCTTCGGCCAGCTGGCAGACATGCCGGCTTTTTGCTCAGGCCTCCCGGTGGTACGGGAGAGCCTGGGCGAGGAGCATAAACTTGTTATAACAGTCAAGTGGCTGCTGAACCACTTCGGTTGTTACAATAAAGCCAACCGTCCGCTCTAAAGAACGGTACCGGGGTGATGCATGTAACTGCATGCATCACCTCAGTAAAACCCCTTGAAGTAAGAACTGTCAGTTTTTTGACCAATGCCGATACTTCTAAAAAACGGAATATCGAACCCATGGGTGTTTCTCACTACTGTGGCCTCAGGGATCGGAACACAGGCCATCTTCTCTACTCTCCAAGCTTCCCGTCAGGGACCGGCTGTGGCCGATTGTCATTAGCCGGTCTCCTGTCATTGTACTCCTGTTACTGTTCCTGTCTGCATTTGCCTCATGATGGTTACTGTTTATTGTTTTTTTTTTTTTTTTTCTTGACATGTTTCAATAAAAATATTTTCAACACTAAAAAACGGAATATCGGCTGCACCAATAATCAGTTGCTAACATAAAGGTGTGCAATGGAGTTATTACTTCTGGAGAAAATCCATTTGACAATATTAGGATTACAATGTTGGCCAGAGCTACAGAGGAAACAGATTGGAGAGTGCTTATGGCAAATGATTGTAAAAGGAGCAAAAAATGGCCCGGTAGTGCGTAGTAGAATCTTATGGAGGTCACCAGTAGAGGAAAGAGGTCCTAATTTCCTGTATAGGTTTTTAGTGAGACCTAATGTAGAATACTGTGTCCAGTTCCGGAGACCTCGTTATCAAAACTATATTGATGAAATAGAATGAGTCCAGCGATGGACAACAGAAATGGTGAAAGGTTTGAGGGCTAAAACAGATTGGTAGAGACTGCAGGAACCTAATAAAGTGTGTGTGTGTACAGTCTTGAAGAAATAAGAAGTGGTGGATATGATTGAAACCTTTTAAATACATGAAGGGTGTGAATAAGGTTCAGGAGGGCAGTATTTTCAATATGAAGCTACGATCAAGAAAATGGGGATGTGACCTCAGATTAGCAGAAGGAAACCAACTTTCAGAAAGTAATATTTTACAAAGCGTGGTTGATACTTGTAACATACTTCCAGCAGAGGTAGTCAGTCAACAGTAAGTGAAATTAAACATGATTAGGACAAACCTAGCTCCACACTTTGACAACAGGGGCACATATGTATACTGTTAAATAATGAAAACAATTGCTAAAGTATCCACACTGGCATAGCCCAAAAGGTACCCTGGAGAGACTCATCGGTACATGGTCTCACGTGTAGGGGGTAAAGGATAAAGCGCCAGGTCGGAGCCAACCAATTGGCTGGTTTGCCAGTACAGTAATCCTCAGTCACAAGACTGGTGGTGCTTAGGAATGTGGTCACATGACCATCTGCGGCAACCTCAATCTGTTTTTTCCGCAGAGCAGGCCTTTTATTACCATTTGAAGGGGAAGGACGATTGAGTGGCATTTTGTTTCAGTATAAGCATGCATTTACACTTTTCAGTGCACCCTGCCTGCAATTACAAGGTTGTGGTAATTTTTTTTTTTTTTTTTTTTAAACTACTTGTCCAAGGAACTAAATCAGGGTCCCAATCTACTTGTCACTCATGACAATCAACTTGTCCTGATAAACTTTTCCCCAGGATGGAAAATCTGAAGAATCAATGTGTTTTATTAGGCAGATGTGCTTTTAGGAATGTTTGGGGCTTTTAAAAATGAAAGGGGCTTTATGACAACTTGGGCATTACATGTTTTCTAAATTATTGCTAGAAAAATTAGAACCCCCAAACATTATCTATTTTTTAAAGCAGAGGCCCTAGAGAATACATTGGTGGGTGTTGCATTTTATCTTAATGCAAAAAAAATCAATACATAAATCAATTTTTTTGGTAAAATCTAAAAGATGAAATTATGCAAAGTAAATGGATACCAGACATAAAATTGTGCACGCCCGTGCAATGGCAACAAACCATGTTAATTTTACAATCTATAACTGATGCTTTAAAAGCCTTTACAGGTTACTACTTTAGATTTACTTTAGATTTACACCATTTACTCTGGTGCTAAAATTACTGCCCACGATGGTACATTCGTGGTGAAACCTCACGTGTGGGACAATCAGCATTTGATCGCGTGTGGGAGTTACACGCGAGCATGGAGGGACGAGGGTGCTTTAAAAAACAAATTTACATTTTATTTTTTTATCATTTTTATGTAATATAAACATCCCTTGTGACAGCAATAGGCATGCGACGGTATTCTTTGTGGACCGATCTGGGCTCAATAAGATCCCAGATCACTCCTCTGCCCTTGAAAGCATTTGATCACACCAAGATCTGTGTGATCAAATGCTTTTGTTTTTTAAAAATGGTGTTGGTGAAACCGAAAGTGAAAAATACTCATTGCTACCTGTTTTTCTATATCATAGAGGCACGGACAGAGCGTTTCCGATCTATGTCTGCCACTATGACCAGCTGCCAGAAGCATTGGATGTTCCTGCGGGACAGGACAGCCTGCGGAAGGCTGTGGGAGGTACACGGACACCCTCCTGCTACTTGTAAAAGCGATCCAGAGGCTAGTTGGCCACTTGCATTGCTTTTACAAGTGAGCCGGCCATCACCTCTAAACCCCGCTGCTTGCCTGATGTAAAAAAAAAAAAAGAAAAACTTGTCCTGAGCTGCATGTCCTGGCCATTGGGCGATCAGAATTGAACATCCTTGGATTATATGCGAGAACCCCAGCCTGGGGGTTCCTGTGATTAGCTGCAAAAGGCAGCCCCATTGAAAGCAATAGGAAGCTGTCGGCTCATAACTAATCATGCCCACTCATATGTAATTGCTCATACAGCGATCGCATATAAGCAATCGGCCCTAGTTAGTCTGTGTCCAGTGATTACATGCAAGTGAATGCACCCTAAAACCGTTTCTAAAATAACCCCTCAGCATTCTTCTTGGGGGGGGGGGGGGGGGGGAGTGCCTGCAGCGACACCCTGTACCCATGTTTATATGAGGATTGATAATAGGCTTTATGCATAGGATGCAGGGTTTGTTAGATAGCTATTAACCTATCATGAGACCATTGTTCTCCACAACTCTCACCGCCATTATCTAGCACATGTATAATTAAATAGCGGTTTTTATTTAACCCTTGGCCAGCTTTCATTTGTTTTATATAATTACTTGCATGACACAGGGGAGATGTGCTTACCTCCCTGGGGCCTCATGTATGCCAACACAATTGATGTTTGACATTAAAACCACATGATAGCTTGCATAGATGTTAACCATTCAAGTGATTAATCAATATATAAGGGCTGCTTTTAAGTTTATTTAACCTAAGCCTTCATGCGGTCCTTGCTTTTATGAGCTGTGGGAGCCTTCCTGATTGCTGGCAGTTTACAGATGTATATCCTGGTGCTATTTATATCCATATGGGAGTTAAGATATTAACCTTAAGTCATCAGCGCTCTGTTTAATGTGCTTGTCTCATAATTGTAGTTGTAGTTTATTACGCAGTTTGAATTGAAGTAAATTGTGTGCCTGATGTACAAACACTACAAAGTTTAAAGCTGCATATGTACCATGATATGCCAAAGGTGACATGGAGTCTGAAGAGACTTTTTTTTGAGAGAGGGTTCAAGTTAAACTCCAGACAAAACTCTTCATACACAGCTGAAATCGATGGATGGGAGTTGCCAAAAGATTTGCCCATTCAGCCCAGGTTCACATTGGAGCGGGTTTGAAATCGTGCAAAGCAAATAGACAAAAAAAGGTGGGGCAGAACTGGACTTCAGTGGTACAGTATGAACTTGCAGTACTAGAATGTATTAAAAATACAATTTTATTAAATACCGGTAGAGCAATTTAAAAGAATACCCAAAAGGGCAAATATATATGGAACTCAACACAAATGAAAATAAAAATGAATAATAGAATTACTCTGTTAAGGACTGAGGATATACGTAGATTAACCGAAGAAAGGGAGTTTCCATTCACATCTTTCTAGTCAGGTTCTCAACATGTTTTGCAAGGTAATGCTTCTTTGGGAGTATTTAATCAGAGGAGGATTAGTTCTATAAGAGAAGTGTATACATAGAAATAAGAACTTTCATATGGTACAATATAACCGTAGATATGGATAACTGCATGGTGCAGGGCGTCCCAAAGGACCACCACAGGCCAATTGATGGAACAACCTGTACTATCTTAATCAAGTAAGGCCCCTTTCACACGGACGATCCGTTCAGGTCCGCCTGTCAGTTTTTCAGGTGGACCTGAACGGATGCTTCATAGAGGTCTATGGAGCGTCGGATGTCAGCGGTGGCAAGTCCGCGGACATCCGACCCGCTCCGATCCGAAAAAGTGTGACAGAGGAAAAGGCTATTTTTTCCATCCGTCATCGGATCGGGTCACGACAAACACTGCGGTCTGTCGTCACCCGATCTTCCATAGGGGAGAGCGGCGCTGTGACAGGTCCATCCCTGTGCAGTGTGCAGAGACAGACCTGTCATCATCTTGCTCAGAGCAGATCGCTCCGGCGATCCCCACTGAGCAAGCGGATATCCACGGAGCAGATCAGCACTGATCCGCCCCATGTGAAAGGATCCTAAGACTTAGGAGAAAATATCATGAATAGTTATTACCATTTCTTCCCATCCACCAAAGAATCATGAAAAAAAGGGAAAGGCCACTATACTCTCCCACAAGACCACCAAACCGCCCATAACCCCTCAAGGCCACAACGGTAATGCCCATTGTGGCATTGAGGTGTTATGAATTGTTTCAGTGGTCTTGTGGGTAGTATAGTGTCCTTGCTCAACTTGCACGGTTTCAACCTGACAATGCAATCTGACTTCAGGAGGCGATTTGACAGACAGATTTGTCTATAGAAATTGCCTCCCAAAGTTGCCAAAAGTAGTACATAAACTACTTTTGGGAATCGATACAGAGCGGCAAAGTCGGCGTTGCACTGATTCAGACGGTGCCATTGCCGACCAAGAGCAGCGACCTCTTTGCTTATGGCCTTGCTCAAAGGAGAGGTGAAAGCGTATCCCTGTGTTACAGAACATAGAGTGCTGACTTATCCTGATACTAATCCAGAGGGTTAGTAAATGTAAAGCGGAAAGGAATGCCGCTACTCCTGACCAGACCCAGGTGAATAAACGATAGAGCGGCTTCAGCCTACATGTCATCACCACACCACACTTCGCTCACTGAGGACCCGATGATTAAGCTCTGGTGGGCAAGGCAAAATGCATCGGGGTGTGCGCGCCCACTTTAGTGGAGACGTAGGCTGAGGCCGCTCTTTATTGCTTTTTATCGTTTTTTTATTTTTCACCTGGGCTGGTCAGTAGCATTGGTCCTTTCTTCTTTACAGTGAAAGAGCAGCAATAGACTGAGGAGGCCATCTTTCAGATATCTTTCCTGTTGCAGAGAATCATGTCTCCCTGATTTGGCCCCAAGAGCTGCCTTCACCTGAATGTTGGTATACAGGGAATTAGAAGCTGACATAAAGTCACATTCAGTTCTTTATATTGGCTACATGTAAAAACCTTTAAAGTTCATTTACACCTGCTTTGCTCTCTGAAGACTGACCCACTGGAACCCCCCCCCGCCCCCCCACCAGCAGGGGTGATTTACATGCAAAGTCACCACATTTTTTTCTTTTAGGAGATACTAGGGGGTAGATTATAGGGCAGCTCCCTTCTCTGTAAGCCGGAATTCACATATGAACTTTTCTATTCCATTCACATACAATTCAGTGCGGTGCAGTTTGAGCCCATTCCTTTAGAGTGGGCTCAAATCGTTATCCATGCACCAATTTTGCAACCACACTTGAGATGATTGTAGCCATATTGGTGCACTTGCAACAGAAACAATTGAGTACTGTCCATGATACTTTTTTATTTGCACTAATGTAACATTTTTCAGGACAAGCTTTTGAGGTATGTCCCTTTCTTCAAGGTCCCAGCATTTGTGACCTGTGTTGGGAGTGTCGTTAAGACTGTAGCTGCTGACGTTTAATAATAGGACACTTGCCTGTCCTGGAATCCAGCGATGTCAGCACCCCAGCCAATGTTTCTATCGGCTCTCTGGTGCTGCTGCTGTTATAGCCTGTAAAGGAAACCGACAGTGAAGACTGGCAGCTTCACAGTATGTTCCCTACTGCGCGTGCGCAAAGCTCGCTGTGCTTTATGAATGGCCTGGAGGCGGGGGAGGAGGAGGAGGGGGCCAAACTTATGACGTACCTCGCTGCGGCAAGGTCAGATGGAATTGGAGACGAGTACCTGCCCCCCCCCCCCCCTTTGCCGAAAGGTGCCAGGGGAGGGACAGATAAGTGGAGCTTCCACTTTTGCGTGGAATTCTGCTTTAAGCTGGTTCTCCACTAACCGTATTTTAAGTTTCTAAGAGCAGATGGCAGAAAATGCATTTTTTATAAGTTTCATTGCAAAAAAAATTCTTCTCCAACTTAATTTCCTTTTGTCACAGGGATCTGATTTTCTTGGCTAATCTCTACCAAGTAGCTTTCCATTGTCCAGTGAGAATGCACTTCCTGATCACGGGACATCATCTTCTAGCACAATGGAATCACCGTTTGTGGGCCATGTAGTCATAGAAAATCGGGCCTCCCCTCCCAAAATGAAACAAACTCTGAGGAGCACAAATAACTTTTCTTTCTAATATTGGTGATGGCCTTAGATTGTAAGCTCCTTGAGGGTAGGGACTGATATGAATGTATATGTACAACGCTGCGTAAATTGACACCGCTATATAAGTAACTTGTGTTGTCCTATATTAGACAGGACTTTACTTTTAAACATTTTAAAATTGAAAACAGGCTTACATTTATATGCCCCTTACCTTGGCTGAAGAAAAGTGTTGACGTACAATTTAGAATATCTAGTTGAATTGACTTGAATGAAGGAACTGTGAGAGTGCACCCAAAATTGCATCTTGCTACAAAATATATTAAAAACAAATGCATTGCAGCAGGAATAGCTTTTTAAATGATGGTGCAGATTACCCGCATTTAAAAAAAGCAGCAGACTGCACGTGTTTTCTTCTGGTAAATCTTCTTAAACAGCTAACTGCGCCCAGACACTTGCAGTCAGTGATCATTATTGCGTCATCATTTCTGGGCTCCATGTTTTACTCTGAAAACCTGAGGTAGGAGGTTATGTGCCACTGAAACATGTTGGTATTTCACTTTCAATGCAATAAAACAACTTCTTTGCACTCCAATGGCCTGCTGTTTAATCACTGGATGCTACTTTTAAATACATCCTGTACTTATCAGTGTTGCAGCTGTCTTTTTGCTTGGCATATGTAATAAAATTCCTGTCTGCTCTCTTCTAACCTAAAGATTACAATGCACTTGTATACATGGAGGCAGAATAATCTCTGTGCTCTCCTTTGACTGGGAAGACAACTAAATTCTGGTATGGCACTAGTCAAATAAGTATTTTCTTCCATGAGTGTCAGCCCCGTGCACACAGTCACCAGCTCGTATACTCGGCTCCTCTGGCAATGAAGGCAGCAGCCTGGAAATGGCACATGAAACAGATTGGAATGTCCAAGGCATCAGCCAGTGCCCATTCTAAGGTGCTTTTGACCATTCACAGTGAAAAATATCTGAGACAGATATGTAAATATTGGGCACATGCAGCTGCGCATTTTGTTTGGCACCACACAACGGAACCTATTGCTTTATAGCAGGGATATGCAATTAGCGGACCTCCAGTTGTTTAAGAACTACAAATCCCATGAGGCATAACAAGACTCTGACAGCCACAAGCATGACACCCAGAGGCAGAGGCATGAGGGATTTGTAGTTTTGCAACAAGCTGGAGGTCTGCTAATTGCATATCCCTGCTTTTATAGCCTTGTACCAATGCATATTTTAATACTGGCCACTCAGTGGCCAGCCAGGTATCTCTTAAACTGTCAGACCTCTCAGTTCCTGTACTCTGTCCTGGGTTTTTAATATTTTTTTTTTTTTTTTTTTTTAATTATGGATAATGTGACAGCAGTAGCTGGAACAGAACATGGTGGGAGGGAATTATAACCAGAAAATTTTGCAGTTGGGAGTGTCCAAGGCATATCCAATATAAAGCCAGGGGCTTATTTAGCCCACCCAGCTCCTCCTATGGTCAAAATGCTTTTGAAAGAAAGAAAGAAAGGAATCTCCAAACTTAAAATGCATTACTAGCCCATACACCTAATCAATATTGTCTAGGGTGATTTAGGATGACTGTAGGTGTAGAAGCAGTATTTATTTTAGTTTTAAAGCTGGGTTTACACTGGTGTGCTGTGCCATGTCGCATGTGATTGCCTGTGTGATGCGATTTCAGCCATACAGATAGTATGGCTAAATTTGCATCGCATTCGGACAAACTCACGAAGGACCCTTTTTTTTGGTCTGCTCCAGAATCTGATTGCATGGGTGTTCACACCCATGCCATCCGATTCCTGTCCGAAATATCAGTTCGCACTGCCATATGCGAACTGAAATGAGGGTGTCATTAACATTGCACTGACACTCCCAGCAGTAAGCATATGGCAGTGTGAACTTCCTTGCGAGTCAGGCGCGATACTGGAACACGCAGTGGATTCGCAGTGTTCCTGAATCACACCTATTTGAACGGAGACTGAAAATGTAGTTCTTTATGCAAGGCTTTTCTTTTTTGCATCACTATTATTGATTGCTTTTAAAAGCAAGCTCCTTTTAATTGCATTTGCTCTAATTGGGCTTACTAACTCACGTTTAATGTTCTGCTTCTTTATTTAAAAAATAAAATAAAAAATGTGATCTACTCACATAAAATTAGAGAATTCCTTGTATTCATTTTAAAAGAATGAATCACGTGTATTTTCAAAGCTTTGAAAAACCAAACCTCTTTTATATTCGGTAATAAGCCTGTGTCCTTACTAGGCAAGGTAAAGACCCCTATACCAATCATTTCCACCCCAACAGACATCAGCTGCCTACAAGCACATCCTTTCCTTGCAAAATGCCAAACGGGTGTATGGCTTTGATTAGTTGCATTATTCCCTGTTTACTGCAAAGGTTGTAGGTGGGACCTCAGACATTAACCATGCATTAGGCTGCTGCCTAGGTTGCCTTATGGATGATGGCGAAAAGAAGAAATCCAACCTCCAACCGCAGCCAGAAGTACAAACTGACAGATTGTGTTTACATGCCGTATTCAAAGTTAAATTACTAGTCTGGTGCTGTAGAAGTAATGTCCTTCCTCTGAAGGAACTGTGATGACAGCAATAGGATTAAACAAAGTGCTGGTTGTGGTTTTTATGGTATTTGGTGCATTTTACACAAAGCAAAGGTCTTTTTTTTTTTTTTTTATATATAGATTTTTTTTTCTTCCGTGGCAGTAAATGCTATTGGTTATGGTAACAACATACTAGGCCCAGTTTCCCTTTTCTTTTAACTCTTGATGAGGTTACCATCCTGTACTTTGAAGGGAAAGAGCTATAATGTGTACAATTAAGCTTCCGGGGTATGCACATCCCCTGCCCCAGTTATAGGAATTGCCTAGTTCTCCTTTACCTTTGAATTGTCTGTCCTACTTCTTTAGAGATCCCCCTTTATAGATATTCCAAAGTGACCTGTTTTACGTTTGTTTTTTTTTTACTTAGGCTGGATTCACACCTTTTAAACTAACTCAGTTACTTTTATTCTGTCAAATTAAATAGTTCAGGAGAGGTTTTAAAACGTCCCGTGCACATTAAGCCTTATACTGTAGTTGTCTAATTGTAATCACGATTCTCCAAAATCTTACACCAGTTTTGAACTGTGCACAGTTATTTTGAATAATGTGCTATAAGCAATCAATAAATATAGAGAGATATATTCCTAGATAAATATACAGAGATCTATACCTAGATAAATAGAACAATGTATAGAAAAAGATAAATATGCAGAGATATAGCTTGATAAAAAGATGTGTGTGTGTGTGTGTGTGTGTGTATAATAAATTGTACCATGCAAAAGCTTTGAGCAGGTGTGAACCAATGCTGTAAATTAGGAATGCTTTCAGAAATAGAAGTTTTAATCGTTTTTTTTATCTGTTAAAATGGAAAGTAAAGGAACAGAAGAGAAATCCCAATCAAATCATTATTTGAAGTGACCAGTGCCACCCTTTTCCTCCAAAATGGCATCAGTTCTTCTAGGTGCACTTGCACACAGTTTTTGAGGGCTCTCGGGAAGGTAACATCTTGGAGAACTAACCACAGATCTGTGGCTGTAGGCTACCTCAAATCCTTCTGTCTATTCATGTAATCCCATAAAAACTCATTTTGCAATCAAGGCTCTTTGCGTGCCAGACCATCACTTCCAGGACTTTGTTCTTCTTCTTTACACTGAAGATGGTTTTTATTGTCATTGCCTTTATGTTTTGGGGTTGTTGT
Source organism: Lithobates pipiens (assembly GCF_037356315.1). Lineage (NCBI taxonomy): Eukaryota > Metazoa > Chordata > Amphibia > Anura > Ranidae > Lithobates > Lithobates pipiens. The sequence goes on from NW_027507791.1 coordinate 63,970,946, forward strand.
CTTGCTGCAGAATAAATTTGGGGCCAGTCGCACTCCTCCCTGATAGTATGGCATAAGGAATAAATATCTACATCTGTATTTCTCAACATTGAGCACACCATTAATCCTGTCCAAATCTCCAACTCCATTTGTAGAAATGCAGCCCCAAACTTGCAAGAAATCTCCACCATTCTTCACTGTTACCTGCAGACACTCATTACTGTATCACTCCCAAGCCATTTGGTGAACAAACTGCCTCTAATTGCCTACAGCAAAATATTTAAAATTTTGATGCATCAGCCCAAAGCATCACCTGCCATTTTTCTGCACCTCAATTCTTATGTTTTTATGCAGAGGATGTGCAGGCTATGCATGAAAATATAGACACTGGTGCAGAAAAAATGGCAGGGGCTGCTCTGGACCGAGGTGTCAAAATTCTGCACCCCCAAGCACCTTGTCCCTATGTTGATGAGGACAACGCCCTCCTCCCTGCAACCCTGATCGATGGTTGTTGGGGGCTGCGGGTGATGGGCTTGTTGGAATCTGGAAGCCCCTTTTAACAAGTGGGCCCCCAGATACTTGCCCCCCCACACTATATGAAGGAGTATGGGGTACATTGTACCCCTACCCATTCACCAAAAAAGTGTCCAAAATAACAGTACGCAGGTTTGTAAAGTAATTTATTAAGGCAGCTCCGGCGTCTCTTTGGATTTCTTCTTCCCTCTCCGATCCTTCTCTCTCCGCTGTCTTCTCCTTCTGTTCTTCCTCTGATCTTCTCTTGACGCTCTCTCCCGCTCTAATGCTAGGGCTGCCATGTGCCATATGCATGGGGCGGGACCACCAGCTGACCTCGTTCGATGGCCCCCCTCCTGGTGACGTCACCAGCCATCATGCCCCCCGCACTAAAAGATTTCAGTTTGATTTTCAATTGAGTTGTACAGTTTATAGATCACATTAAAGGTGGAAAAAGTTCTGAAATCATTCATCTTTGTCTCATTTTTTTACGCTTTTATCACAGAAACCTGATATTTTAACAGTGGTGTGTAGACTTTCTATATCCACCGTGTACGTATTTGTATATTGGTTGTAATTCCCTTTTTTAGGTGGGTTTGTTCATTCTCTGACAATACTGATAGATCTAGTGGCTGTCGGGGGGGGGGGGTTTATGTCTGCACCTAAAGCACCATCATGAGAATTTGACAGGTCAGTTGGTGAAGTGACAATGAATTCCTAATACATTTTATAACCTGAATCCAAAATAAGGAATTTACTAAAAGTGAAAAACAGTTTCACCTTATTTAGTAAAACAAACTAATTTGATTGTATTTTTTTTTTTCTTTCTCAAGGTATCCTGCAATATATTTAGGACTCTCCCGCCAAGCGACAGCAATGAGTTTGATCCCGAAGAAGATGAACCAACTCTCGAAGCATCATGGCCTCATTTACAGGTATTGGAACACTTTCTTAAAGCGGGATTCCGCTCTTTTTTTTTTTTTTTTTCTTACCTGTGTTACAGGTGGGCGACTGCTACCTTCGCTTAGCATCCACGTCCGCCGTTTTTTTGACCCCCGGCGCGACGATTCTTTTCCTCGGGATGACTTTTAAAAAAGTGCTCTGGCATTTTCCATTTTAAGTGTGGGCGTCTGAAGCCCACAGGCATTTACTTCCTGTATATCGATGACGCTCGGCTCCCAGCATGCTCCGCTCCATCTCGCACATGCTCAGTGTGCAATGGTGGTAATGGCAGATACAGCTGCCTGCCCACTTTAAAAATGGCAAATTCGGACACGCCCTCGTCACGTGACCGGCATCCTAACGAAATCTCACGAGATTTCGCAATTTCATTGTCCCCCCATGGATTCTTGGGAAATTTCCCAGGGACCATTGCGAGGACGATAACCACACCTACTCCCACGGGAGGACAACCCGGAAGTCAGCAGAAACATCTGAAATAAAAGGTAAGTAAAGAATATTTTTTTTTTTCAGGGTTCATTTAGGTAAGTATTCTATCTTGTGATTTTAATAATATGAAGTTTAATTTTTAGGTACCAAACCGCTTTAATACGCTAAGGCTACTTTCACACTAAGGCAGTTTTCAGGCATGTTACTAAAAATAGCGCCTGTAAAGTGCCTGAAAACTGCCTCTCGTGCCTTCCCAGTGTTAAAGCCCGAGTGCCCTTCACACTAGGGCGGTGCGCTTGTGGGACAGGAAAAAAAGTCCTGCAAGCAGCATCTTTTGGGTGGTGTATACACCGCCACTGCCATTGGAATAAACGAGCAGCGCTTCAGAAGCGCTGCAACACAGGTGCTTTTACCCCCTTTTTGGAGGTTAAGAGCCCTGCTAGTGGCCGAAAACCGCTGCTTAAACATGCGGTTAAACTAGCAGCGCTTTACAGCTAACAGACCCGCCACCACCAGTGTTAAAGCAGCCTAAATCATTCAATTTGCATGTCTGCTTTCAGGTATCCCACTTTACACAGCTCAGAGATGTAACTTAACTCTTGAACTAAAAAATGCAACATGTTAAAAACACAATAAGTATGCAGTGAATATAATCCCCAATGTGAAGGGCACAATGTGTACTCTCATGTATGGCCATACAAATGGAAGCAAACCATTTAACCTATCCATTTGTATGGGAAAATGTAGGAAAATCAGCCTTTTTCAATCTACTGAGTGCACAGATCCACAATAGGTAAAGTGCTAAGAGAATTGGAACGAGCTGATGACATGCACCATTTGAGACATTTTAGAGGCGATTTAAAAAGCAGCGGTGCAGCCATACTGCCCCTTAACCACTTTCAGACCGGACCATTTTGCTGGTCAAAGACCAGACCACTTTTTGCGATTCGGCACTGCATCGCTTTAACTGACAATTGCGCGGTCGTGCGACGAGGCTCCCAAACAAAATTGACGTCCTTTTTTTCCCACAAATAGAGCTTTCTTTTGGTGGTATTTGATCACCCCTGCGGTTTTTATTTTTTGCGCTATAAACAAAAAATAGAGTGACAATTTTGAAAAAAACGCATTATTTTTTACTTTTTGTTATAATAAATATCCCCCAAAAATATATAAAAAAACATTTTTTTCCCTCAGTGTAGGCCGATGCGTATTCTACTACATATTTTTGGTAAAAAAAATTGCAATAAGCGATTATTGATTGGTTTGCGCTAAAGTTATAGCGTTTACAAAATAGGGATAGTTTTATAGCATTTTTATTAATAATTTTTTTTTTTTTTTTTTTTACTAGTAATGGCGGCGATCAGCGATTTTTATTTATTTTTTTTTTATTTTATTTTTGTGACTGCGACATTGTGGGGGACCCATCGGACATTTTTGGGACCATTGTCATTTATACAGTAATCACTGCTATATAATTGCAGTGATTCCTGTGTAAATGACACTGGTAGTGAAAGGGTTAACCAGTGGGTGGCAGTGTAGGGGTTAAGTGTTCCTAGGGGTGTGTTACTAACTGTGGGGGGGTTGGGCTTTCATTTAGTGAACACTGATCTCTGCTCCAATTACATGGAGCAGAGATCAGCGTCACTAGTTGCTAGGCAGAATGGAGAAATGCTGTTTACATGGCATTTCCTCCATTCAGCCGTCCCGTGAGACGATCGCGGGGATGCCCGCGGCGATCGAGTCCACGGGTCCCGCGACCGGACTCACGGGGGTCCCGACCAGCGCGGGAGCGCACTGCCGGCGGCGCGCTCCCGATGGCAGGGTGGCATTGAATATATCCTAGGGGTGTGTTACTAACTGTGGGGGGGGTTGGGCTTTCATTCAGTGAACACTGATCTCTGCTCCAATCACATGGAGCAGAGATCAGCGTCACTAGTTGCTAGGCAGAATGGAGAAATGCTGTTTACACGGCATTTCCTCCATTCAGCCATCCCGTGAGACCACGGGTCCCGCGACCGGACTCACGGGGGCGCGCTCCCGATGGCAGGGTGGCATTGAATATTGGACGTACCTGTATGCCAATATGCCTGCCCGTGCCATTCTGTCTACGTAAATCGTCGTGCGCTGGTCGGGAACTGGTTAAAGTGCTTGTAAACCCTTACATATACCCAGTGAAATGACTGGCCTCAGGTGATACATAAATTCTACAAAAAAAACACAATATATCCTGGTGCAAAGTGAGAGATGACTCAAAGGGTAAGAAATGGTTTACAAATAGTGCCAAGATTAGTCCATTAATCCAAAAGTAATATATACATTATGTATGTGTCCATGTGAAATAAGAAATAGGAGGCAGCAGCTATCCTCCCAGTACAGCCATCTCTGCATCAGACGAAAGGGGAAGAAAGGAGGCACCGCCTACCGTAACTGTAGAGGTTAAAAATTTATTTAATAGCACAAGGATTAGGAATTATTTACAGGGTGATGTAATATAAAAGGCTCATCAATGGGCTCCTCAGAAGCAGTAAAGGTGCCATGCCACAGCATCCTCCGGATTCAACACCGTCCACAGGGTATGCAAGAGTGATTTCCAAGTCCCATGAGCATCCTTTGGCCATCAGGAAGCAAACCCGCGTGGAATGTGGGTGGAAGTTTTGTCACCGGACCGCTCTTGTGACAGAGGAATAAAGAGTTTGCTGGGGGGCCAGACAAGTCGTGTAACTGAACGCTTCACCTCTGCGTTAGGCAGCGAGAACTAGTAGGACATACTGTTTACTGCAGCCTTCATTTTAGGAATGGACTGTAGAATGTAGATTGCAGTGTGGAGTGACCTTGCGGTATAAAGCATGTAAGGAATAGCCACTCTATCTTGTATATGGTCCTCCTTAGTTTTGCCATTTTTGACTGCTGAGCTATAAGCTTGCTGTTTAGATAGCTATAAGTAACTTCTTTACTTGTATATTTGACATTGCATTAGGAGTTCTATATATATTTAACCACTTAACGACCGCCCACTGTATGTATACGTCAGAACTTTAAAGATGATTTCCATCTTTTCAGCGGGCGGTTCTGTTTATGATAATGGTGGTCTCGTCCCTGGATTCGCCACAAGATCACCGTTATCGGCGGTGGGAGAGGGGCAGAAAGGATCGGCGAACTGTTCTCTTATTTTTTAATTTAAAAAAGTAAATTTTTTCCAAAAAAAAAGTGCGCTTGTAAGACTGCTTCGCAAATACGGTGTAACAAAAAGTATTGCAATAGAACTCTAGAGTGTTATGCCATGTACACATGACCGGACTTTCCGGAAGACTAGTTCTGACGGTCTTCCCGACAGACTTTCTGCGGAGTTCTGACAGACTTTCCGAACCTACTGATTCAGCCGCACACAATCGCACCAAAGTCCAACGGATTCGACCGTAATGACGTACGATTGGACTAGAATAAGGAAGTTCATAGCCAGTAGCCAATAGCTGCCCTAGCATCGGTCTCTGTCCGTCGGTCTAGCATACAGACTGATTTTTTTTTTTTGACCGGACTTGAGTCTGTCGGAAAGATTTGAAACATGTTCTAAATCTAAACTCAGTCTGATTTTTGGACAGCAAAGGCCAGATGAAGCCCACACATGGTCGAATTGTCCGACGGACCTTTGCCAAAGACCGGCCGTGTGTACACGGCATTAGAGAGAAAAAAGTATGATGATTGGGGTTCGAAGTAATTTTCTATAAAAAAAAATTGTTTTTAACTTGTAAACACAGAGTCTGAAAAACGGGCTCGGTCCTTAAGTACTTATTTTGCTTTTAACACAATTTTTGAGAGTTGGATTACACTTTGGGCAGCGGATGATAAGTTCAAAATAGCAGGTAAGTCGTCAGGTTAAGTGTTCTATGCAGTGCAGTATTTGGAGAATTATACATTTTTTGGTCACAATAATGCAAATACTTGTCTGTCCCCATTTGTTACCATTAGGAGGCAGAGATAGTAACTGTTGAAGGCTGTGCCTGAGCACTTTTCACTATCTGTGGAAGGAATAAAAAAATAAAAATAAAAAATAAATAAAAAAATGCAGCTACAGCCCTGTTGGTGAGATTGTGGCACAAAGGCACAGAATATCCACCGGCCACAAAGAGAACATTACTACTTATACCATGTACAGGGTGTGCACATGCCTGAAGGTCTTTGGTTAGCTAGGCAGAATGATACAGTACAATGATGGTAGTTTGTCGAGTTTATTTCGTATATAAGTGAAGGCAAAAATAGAGCAGGAGTTTTCGCTCCCAGTAACAGCCTTTTGCCATATAAAGCTCCTTGTAGTCTAAACATTGCCATACACTTTGCTGAGTGCTGAACAGGAAGATGGATTAAACTCCCTATAATAAAGTGGCACAAAGATGGGTCTATAGCTGTACATATCATTGTTCCTGTTCCATTTATGGACTTTCTTAACACAATTGTGCAAATTTTAAATGTAAGCAATTTTTTTTTTCTGCTGAGCTCAAACCCAAGAACAAAAATGTAATAAAATGCACAGTTTACCTGTGGCGGCTGCATTGGTTTTCTTTTTTCAGGTTAGAACACTTTTAACAAGTACAGAAAATGGCAGTTGATTGTCCCAGAAATACATTGTCCTTGTTTTTTTTTTTTTTCTGTGCGATAAACTGGAAGCAAAACAAATGTCATCCATTTTATGGAAACCACTAATTCCATCACCTCCCCTTTGTAATGGGGATGAACAAAGGTAGACCTACTTTCTTTCCATAGATACAGTGGATTACGAAGTGTAGCCACCTAGGGGACAGTTTTGTTTGCAGCATTACTGGGTGAAAATAGGGGGAGGGAAAGCTAAAAAGAAAACGAATCCAATTTAAAGACTAGTGAGCTTTTTTTGGGGGGGGGGGGGGGGGGGACTATAAAAGGGGAGAAGACAGGTTCAAACAGCCTTTTTCCACAATGCAGAGGATTAACCCCTTTGGTTCCACAGTGAGTATATCAAGCATGCTTTACTGAATATACAGACTGATTTTACTGTTGTGGGTTTAGTAACACTTTCAATAAATTCTGTATTCCATGCTGTTTATACTCACTCAGTCACTATGGGATTTTTTTTTGTGTCCTGCAAAAAAAGTGTTGATTCTGCAGCTTTCTATTTTCACCTTCTATCCCCAATTCAGCTAGGGATTTTGCAGCTGTGGTGGCAACTCTGCACATGCTCAGTTTTCAATGAGTTTCTGTGCTGAGCATTTCTTCCCTATCGCGTCTGAGCAGCCCAAGTGACACGTGGGCATATACACGGAGGTAAATGACAGCCCACTGACCAGTGAGATGACGAGCCTTGGCATCCCAGATTTTTTGGAACTATGCAGTGATTCTCAACTATGCTGCAGATTGCATGAGAAATGTAGTTATAAAACATCTGGGGTGCCAAGGTTCGCCATCACTGACCCACTCCCTTCGTTCTTCATGCTCACTAACCAGCTGTACACAATGTGGGAGGTATATTACATGTAGATTATTGGAGGTTTCTCTTCCCTGTTATTGTAAGGCACAGACTGGAGGGAAAGACACCACCTGTGACTGGAAGAAATCTGCCCACACCATGTTTTTGCCAAAAAATTGATTTGATTTCAAATATGTTTGTTTGCCAATTGAAGAAAAAAATATTGATATTTATTTTTACTGTTTTTAATCGTTTTTTTGGTGTTTTTTTTAACATGTGACCAGCAGGAGGGGACTAGAAGCTCCTACTTGTTTCCCTGCAGACAAGCTGGGAAAGAGTTGGGTCATGGGACTGATGTAGATCGATTTGAAAAAAAAAATACTTTTTTTTTTTTTTTTTTTTCAAACATTACAGTGCCATCATCCACCAACATAAATAAAAGGGGCAATGTAATTTAAACTGTGTGTTTAGTATGACTTTTGATTACTTTTGACACGCTCTTGATTGGCTACCATGCACAGCTGCACCAGATTTTGCACTCCAGTTTTAGTAAGTCAACCTCAAAGCAATAATGTGCTCTTGTTTTGAAATCTGTGTAAACCATTGTGGTCGGATTTCGGAGAACCTTCAGTTTTCACCCAAAGCAACTTCATTAAACCTTGTGCTTGCAACTTCTTTCACTGCATGATGTATCACCGATCGGTTTCAACTTTGCAAAGCGGGTTGAAGCCTGATTGAGATCTGTTGAGATAAACTTAATGACATTAACACTTTGATTACATTAGCTCTTATGTACAGTATCTCACAACAGTGAGTACACCCCTCACATTTTTTGTAAATGTTTTATTATATCTTTTCATGTGACAACACTGAAAAAATTACACTTTGCTACAATGTAAATTAGTGAGTGTACAGCTTGTATAACAGTGTAAATTTTCTGTCCCCTCAAAATAACTCAACACACAGCCATTAATGTCTAAACCGCTGGCAACAAAAGTGAGTACACCCTTAAGTGAAAATGTTCAAATTGGGCCCAATTCACCATTTTCCATCAATGTCATGTGGCTCATTAGTGTTACAAGGTCTCAGATTTGAATGGGGAGCAGGTGTGTTACATTTGGTGTTATCACTCTCTCTCTCTTACTGGTCACTGGACCTGGCAACTCATGGTAAAGAACTCTCTGAGGATCTGAAATAAATTAATTGTTGCTCTATGTAAAGATGGCCTAGGCTTGAAGAAGATTGCCAAGACCCTGAAACTAAGCTGCAACATGGTGGCCAAGATCTTACAATGGTTTAACATCACAGGTTCCACTCGGAACAGGCTTTACCATGGTTGACCAAAGAAGTTGAGTGCACATACTCAGCGTCATATCCAGAGGTTGTCTTTGAGAAAGATGTATGAGTGCTGCCAGCATTGCTGCAGTGGTTGAAGGGGTGGGGGCTTGGCCTGTTAGTGCTCAGACCATACGCCGCACACTGCATCAAATTGGTCTGCATAGCTGTCATCCCAAAAGGAAGCCTCTTCTAAAGATAATGCATAAGAAAGCCCACAAACAGTTTGCTAAAGACAAGCGGATTAAGGACATTGATTACTGGAACCATGTCCTGTGGTCTGATGAGACCAAGATAAACTTATTTGGTTCAGATGGTGCCAAGCGTGTGTGGCAGCAAACAGCTGAGGAGCACAAAGACAAGTGTGTCTTGCCTACAGTCAAATATGTTGGGAGTGTCATGGTCTGGGGCTGCATGAGTGCTGTCGGCACTGGGGAGCTTCAGCTCATTGAGGGAACCGTGAATTCCAACATGTACTGTGACATATTGGACCAGAGCATGAACCCTCCCTTCAGAGACTGGGCCACTGCCTTGCTAAAGAAGATGAGGGTAAAGGCGATGGACTGGCCCAAGCATGTCTCCAGACCTAAACCCTATTGAGCATCTGTGGGGCATCCTGAAACAGAAGGTGGAGGAGGGCAAGGTCTTCAACATCCACCAGCTCTGTGATGTCGTCATGGAGCAGTAGAAGAGGAATCCATTGGCAACTTGTGAAGCTGTGGTGTACTCCATGCCCAAGAGTGTTAAGGCAGTGCTGGAGAATAATGGAGGCCACACAAAATTTTGACACATTGGGTAAAATTTGGAGCTTTTCACTTGGGGGTGTACTCACTTTTGTTGCCAGCGGTTTAGACATTAATAGCTGTGTTGAGTTATTTCGAGGGGACAGAAAATTTACACTGTTATATAAGCTGTACACTCACTACCTTGAATTGTAGCAAAGTGTCATTTCTTCAGTGTTGTCACATGAAACGGTATAATAAAAAAACATTTACAAAGATGTGAGAGGTGTACTCACTTTTGTGAGATACTGTATGTGGGAAACAGTACAGAGATTGGAACAAAAAAAAACACAGTTCGCAAGAAGGTTTTCCAATTGCTGACAGTGGAGTGCCTGGATCTGTGAGTTGGTTGGCCAGTTTCCCTTGGCGCACTACAGGACTTGGCTTCACCAAGGTTCTCCACTTTGTTCCATACGTTTTTTGTTTTTTTTTAAAGTGTAATTAGATCCATTCAGGTAACGTAGTACACTCAAAGGATGATTGGATTGGACTACCTATGGGCAGTAAGAACTATTCAGCCTTTCCTAAACTTCAGAGGAATGTCCTTTCCCCTGCTCATTTTTCTTATCTCCTGCTACCTGTCATGCTGCTTCATTTGGCATACTCTCCTGCCCAGTAAATCCAGAACTGTCCTGCTGAAACTGTCTCTCATGCCAGCTCCCACTTTGCCCTAATTTTCTCTTGTGTCCTCAGGAAATCTGCTGTCTCTACTGGGTTCTTACAGCCGGCTTTCTGATTATGTAGCCACAAGGTCGGCCCTCCTACTGCTGTATGGATGCCGATGCCCCCTGGGTTGTGTGCCGTACAGTAGATATTCCATGAGGCTGCAGCAGTAGTACACGTAATTCTTGCCTAGGCGATAACTGATTTTTTTTTTTTTTTAAGTCAGCTTCATACATGGGGAGGGTTGGATTAACGTAAACTTTAGTTTTGAACCTTCCTCCTGATAGTTTGAGGCGCCAAAACTCATCTTAGAAAGTTTATATTTTACTGAGAATAGTTGATGCTTGGAATAGACTTCTAGCAAAGGTGGTGAGTCAGTAAACAGTAAGTGGCTTCAAACCTGCTTGGGACAAACCTAGATCTATAGTGCCTTGAAAAAGTATTCATACCCCTTGACATTTTCCACGTTTTGTCATATTACAACTAAAAACTTAGATGTATTGGGGCACGTTATAGTGAAGTGGAAGGAAAATAATGGTTTACAATCATTTTTTTAAATTTTTTTTACAAATCTCAAAGTGTGGCGTGCATTTGTATTCAGCCCTTTACTCTGATACCCCTAACTAAAGTCTAGTGGAACTAATTGCCTTCAGAATTCACCTAAATTAAATGGATTCCACCTGTGTGTAATTTAATCTCAGTATAAATACAGCTATTCCGTGAAGCCCTCAGTGGTTTGTTAGAGAACCTTAGTGAACAAACAGCATCATGAAGGCCACATTACACACCAGACAGGTCAAGAATAAAGTTGTGAAGATATTTAAAGCAGGGTTAGGTTATAAGAAAAATATCCCAAGCTTTTAAAGTGGTTGTCAACCCTTACAAACCACTTTGACCTACAGGTAAGCCTAGATTAAGGCTTACATGTAGGTCCAAAAAATATCTCTTAAACCTACACGGTTTAGGAGATATTTGCCAAAATACAGGCACCACTGTCTACGGCGCAGCGGAGTGCGCCGCTGTCAACGGCGATATGCCGCGAGTGGCGGCCCCCCTTGCGCATGCGCAGGAGTGACGTAATTGCGGCTTCGTCGAATGACAGCGGTGGAGCAGCGAGACCCACGAAAAAGATGGATGCTCCGGACTACAGGGGACAGCGGTGACTTCGCTGGCTCCTGTGTCAGGTAAGTGTCACATAATGGACTACTATGCGATGAATAGTATTCCATTATGCTTTACCTTTGCAGGGAATCAAAGAGGAAGTAAACCCATAAGGGTTTACTTCCTCTTTAACATCTCACAGAGCACTGTTCAATCCATTATCCAAAAATGGAAAGAGTATGGCACACCTGCAAACATACCAAGACATGGCCGTCCACCTAAAGTTACAGGCCAGGCAAGGAGAGCATTAATCAGAGAAGCAGCCAAATGCCCGTGGTAACTCTGGAGGAGCTGCAAAGATCCACAGCTCAGGTGGGAGAATCTGTCCACAGGACAACTATTTTTATTTTTTTTTTAAAACAGAAATGAACACACAGAACATCTATTAGTCGTGCACTCCACAAATCTGGCCTTTATGGAAGAGGGGCAAGAAGAAAGCCATTGTGGAAAGAGAGCCATAAAAAGTTCAGTTTGCAAGAAGCCATGTGGGGGACACAGCAAACATGTAGAAGAAAGTGCTCTGGTCAGATGAGATCAAAATGTTTTTGTTTTGGCCAAAACGCTAGTGGAGGAAATCCAAAACTGCTCTTCACCCTGAACACACCTTGTGAAACGTAGTGGCAGAATCATGCTGTGGGGTTGCTTTTATTCAGCAGGGACAAAATGCAATTCATCTGGAAAGAATTCACGGCGCTTAACTTTTTCCACATTTTGTTATGTTGCATACAGCCTTTTCAAAAATGGGTAAAATTCATTATTTTCCTCAATTCTACAAACAATACCCCATAATGTTAACCTGAAAGAAGTTTGAAATCTTTGCAAATGTATTTAAAAAAAAAATATTGACTATTGGGTGGCTGAATACAAATGCATGCCACACTTTTCGGAAATGTATTTGTACAAACAATTGAAAACCATTTATCTTCCACTTCAGTTATTTGACACTTTTGTGTTGGCCCATCACATAAAATCCCAATAAAACACATTTACGCTTTTGGTTGTAACATGACACAAACTGGAAAATTTGAAGGGGTATGAATACTTTAAGGCACTGTGTACTCAAAGTTCACCAAAAAAGAAAAAAACAAAATACAAAAACATGTATAAAGGGGGAAAAAAAGGAGCAGACTTGATCACTTTTTTGTTATCTCCTTTTTATATTTTTTCTGGACATTTTTAGTGAGATTTGTTTTAGCCAATTACTAGGAGGAGGAGTGGCAAACCATGCACATTTTTAGGCTCTCCCATTTTAAGTCTATAGGGCCCCAAAATGCGCCGCTTTGTCCCAAAGAAGCTCAAAGTCTTTCCGTCGACGGGCTTTAATTTGACACTGAACTCTCTGGTTAAATAAGTCTTTTTTTTTTTTTTCAAGTAGTGCAAAGGTACCTTTTTTATTGCTCTCCGCATCATCAAAGTCTCAAAATGATTTTTTTGTTGCTCAGACTTCTTGTTGGTGGGTGTCTACATTTGTTCTCCAGTCTTACTGTATGTAGGAATGTAGCCGCAATCCGTTGCTTGCTCCTGAAATGGACTAGGGAGTATAGACTATGGAGTATATAGTGTACATAGAACCGTGCACATGGCCGCAACCAACGTGTGCTAAGTATTTTTATTTTTTTTAAACACCTTTACCAATAAAATACAATTTTGAGTTTTTTTTTTTGTATATTTGAGTTTTTTATATATGAATTTGATTCATTCTTTCTTTATAATTGAGCACTTGGGCACTTTTTGAATTGATTGTTTAAAAAGACAGCGCTACATTCTTTGGAGGAAAATCTAAGTATGCACTGCTCATTCCAAACATAAGCAAGAAAAATAGAATACTGGGCCATCAAGTAGTGGATGTGTATAGATTATTTTTGTAGAATAAGGATATAAGTTGTCACTTTGTGACATGACACCAAGGTGTGAATATGCATCATTGAATATAATGGGAATCCTGATGTTGAGCATTAAATTCCTTCAGATCACTCGGGTGTGAATGGAATCTAATAAATTAAAGGCAATTTGGTAAACTGTTGGTGTTCGTATTTTGCACTGCTATTGTTAAATGCTTTCTTCTGTAACCCTTCCCCAGTAGTTGTATTCTAGAATCAGCACAGTAAACACATACAAGTTGATTCACCAATTTTTAATTTTTTCTTTTCAGCTTGTATATGAATTTTTCATAAGGTTTTTGGAAAGCCAAGAATTTCAGCCCAGTGTTGCCAAAAAGTACATAGATCAAAAATTTGTATTACAGGTAAGTTCACTGTTACACCATAAGATATAATTGTGAATATTGATTTCTAACCTCTTGTACACCGTACTTTTCCTGGTTCTAGGACTCTTTGGTGCTTTTCTAAAAGGGTAAATGTTGCCCAGCAAATCTGGGTTCGTGGAAGCCAATCATGTGCCAGAACTTGTATCCATTAACTGTTCCAAACTTTTTTTGTTTTTATTTTATTTACCAAATAAAAATGTGTTCTTGGGTTATTCCTTGTTCAGTCACACTAGGCTTTCTAATATGAAAGCCCAGCACTGCCTTGTTCATTTTTAACTGTCTGTGTAAAGAAGACAGGAGGGTTGTGTCATCTAAATTATTCAGCTGTGTAGCTGTAGTGTAGATCCAAACAGGTGATCAAATAACATGGACTGCCCAGGATAGTTGGGGCACTTTCACACTGGGCGGAGAGATGGTGTCGGCAATAAAGCACCACTTTTTTTTTTTTTTTTAGCAGCTCTTTATAGTGGCTTTAGCGTCGCTTTACTGTTTTAGCTGCGCTTTTTCGGCTGCTAGCAGTGGGCTTTTAACCCCCACTAGCGGCCGAAAAAGCACTGCTTTGGCTGTGCTGTCTGTTGATTTCAATGGGCAGGGGCGCTTTAGGAGCGGAGTACCGCTCCTAAAGCTACTCAGATGCTGCCCTCAGGAAACTGGAGTGACAGGAGAGGCTCTTCGCAGGCACTATTTTTAGCACTATAGCTCCTGTAAAGCACTTCAGCGTAAAAAAGCAGCCTTACAGCATAGCAGTAAATCACTCTGGAAAGCCTCGTGTTAAATGAGCTACAACATCACCTGCTGATTACAAGTAGATTGTCATATTCATCCAAATTGTTTACCTGAGTTAAAAAGAAATGCCTGTTTTAAATTCCTGAATATAAAATATATGTAGAATAATGTTACATTACCTTTATTGTAGTTATAATGTGAGGAGGAAAGGAGAAGAGTAGAAGTCGGTGGCTAGTATTAGTCTGTTTATAAGATTTATCAATTGCCAACGATATAGGTTCCAAGAAAGATGGATATTTTTTAAGTGCAGGCAGATTCAGCTACATATTCTGTAGCTTAACTGGAGCTGTATCAAGGAAAATAAGGATATCCTAATTGGGTTTGCCCTTGCATCGTCGGCTTGTGTGTCCAGCGAAAGGGTTCTACTGTAGTATACTTATACATGAAACTATTTAATAACTCTGAGCCCCTCCTCTTGAATTTGTTGTTGGCGTACTTTTCCAGCCAATTTATTTTTTTATTTTTTCTGGTGAGTAACAGACCTTCCTTCCTGATGAGATTTCCCCTTGTTTCTTTCCTGTTGACAGGTGTCAATGGGACATGAGGCAAGGGTTTTTTTTTTTTTTTTTTTTTCAAATGAAACATTATTCCCCCTTTTTTTTAATATTAAAACAAATTTGACTGAAGCAGCCAAGCAAACCTTGTATCGAAGTAGAGCCAAAGATTTTTTTTTTTTTTTAAAGCTGTACTCCCCTCTATGGGTCACTGGAGTTTAGTTTGTTCTGCACTCCTGTGACCCATTTTCAGCTTACAGCGGGCTAAAGCCTGCTGACAGTTGACATCACAGAGCCGGTCCAAGCGCTGAAAAGATTCCCGACCATATGGCCTACGCAGAAAGCTCCCTCCTGCTCCCTCCACTATAGCGCTGGGCTCTGAGCACTGGAATGGCAGAGCAAAGAGCCAGTTACTGACACCAGCTCTTTGCAGGCCGAAGACTGAGCGATCAGCAATGTTTGATCGCTCATTTCTCGGTCTGGAGCTGTCAGGGGACAGATGCAGCATCCACCTAGGTAATTGTATATATTTTTTTCTTTTCACGATTCCCATACTTTTTTTTTTTTACCAACTTCCTTTCTCAGTCTTACTGGCCCGTTCCTGTTATAAGAGCTGTTCAGTATGTGAGCTTTTCAGTATGTCTAGTAGAGGCCTATATTGATGGGCAAATGCAGCATGCTTTTGACATCAGTTTAAGGACATTTTCAAATAGGCTTGGGTTTTACTCGGCAGCGCATCTGGCCGCTGATCCCCCTGCTGAGCTGAATGCCAGGGCCATGTCTGCTCCGCTTATGAAGAGCAAACACAGACCGAGCCTGCTCTGCTCTGAGTGGCCAGATTTAAATAGACTGGCTGTCCATTTACACCCAACTGCCCTCTATGGCCAGCTGGATCCCCTTCTGTTCTTTGGGGGAGTTCTGTTTTTCTTTTTTTTTTTTTTTTTTTTCCATTGGATCAGCGCCGGAGGTAGCTGGCTGTAAACCGAGTCCATTTGTGTCTGTTTACATCCAACTGGTCAGGTATGGCTGAAAAACAGACAGCTGGACCCTATCGGACCTCTCGTGTGAAAGGGGCCTAAGAGGTTTTAATTATTTTTATGACTGCCCTGTTCTAGCCTAAATGGTTCTAAAATAATTTGATAGCCTGCTTGAGCCTAAAACTACGTCTTACAATTTGATAACTGAATTATACATTTTAAATATGATTTACATTCCAGAGTCAGTTTGGAGTACCCTGACCTCATTATCTCCACAGCAGGTATTTCTAAGAATTATTCCAGGCATGGCTATATTGTACATGGTTGCATCGTCCAGCTTTATTGTATGTATAAACCATACCTGGTTTGACACTGGAAGCTAGAGATCAGACACTGCTTCTCCAGTGATCGCCGCTTGCTTCCAGGTCGGCCACTCAGCATAGGCACTATTCAGAGAATGCTTTGTATTTGCTGAAATAATGCAAAGCTTTTTCTGAATTGCACATGGCGGAGAGGGTGATGTCTCCACCCCATCCAGTCAGACAACGCTTTGCACTCATTCAGAAAATTCAGAGCATTTCTGAATGGCGCATGTGCCTAGCGGCCAACCTCTTGTTTTCAGTAAGCAGGAGTGCTGCTGCACTACCCAGGACCCTCAAGAAAGTGTAGATCACTGATGTAGCGGTGTGGTGTTCAGTGATTTCCAGCTTTCAGGGGCATTAGTCAGGTATAGTGTATACAACATTACATTGGTAAAAAGCTGGACCAATGTACCGTATATACTCGAGTATAGGCCGACCCGAATATAAGCCGAGGCCCCCAATTTACCCCCAAAAAAACTGGCAAACTTATTGACTCGTGTATAAGCCGAGGGTGAGACATGCCTGTCCATCCCTGTGTGTGTGTCCGTCCATCCCTGTGTGTCCGTCCATCCCTGTGTGTCCGTCCATCCCTGTGTGTCCGTCCATCCCTGTGTGTCCGTCCATCCATCCCTGTGTGTGTGTGTGTCCATCCATCCATCCATCCCTGTGTGTGTGTGTGTCCATCCATCCATCCCTGTGTGTGTGTGTGTGTGTCCATCCATCCATCCACCCATCCATCCCTGTGTGTGTGTGTCTCCATCCATCCATCCATCCCTGTGTGTGTGTGTCTCCATCCATCCATCCATCCCTGTGTGTGTGTGTCTCCATCCATCCATCCATCCCTGTGTGTGTGTGTCTCCATCCATCCATCCATCCCTGTGTGTGTGTGTCTCCATCCATCCATCCCTGTGTGTGTGTCTCCATCCATCCATCCCTGTGTGTGTGTGTGTATCCATCCATCCCTGTGTGTGTGTGTCTCCATCCATCCATCCCTGTGTGTGTGTGTCCATGTGTGTGTGTGTGTGTGTGTGTGTGTGTGTGTGTCCAGCCTACCTGTGTCCCGAGCCTCCGTCCCGTGCCTTGCCTCCTTGCCTCCGTCCCGTGCCGTGCCTTGCCTCCGTCCCGTGCCGTGCCGTGCCTTGCCTCCGTCCCGTCCCGTGCCGTGCCTTGCCTTGCCTCCGTCCCGTGCCTTGCCAGGATCGCCGCTCTTCGTTGGCGCCTCGGCGGCCATTCTAAAATTCAAAAGCCGCGCCTCCGCCTTCGCCTGTGATAGGCGGAACACTGAATTTCCCAGCAGCCTGTGTTCCGCCTATCACGGACATCGTCTCATCCTCGTCCGTAGTACGAGGATGAGCGGATGTCCGTGATAGGCGGAACACTGACTGCTGGGAAATTCAGTGTTCCGCCTATCACAGGCGAAGGCGGAGGCGCAGCTTTTGAATTTTAGAATGTCCGCTGTCTGTCTGCTCGACACGCTGATCGAGCAGGCAGACAGCGATGACTCGAGTATAAGCCGAGGGGGGCACTTTCAGCCTCAAAAAAGAGGCTGAAAATCTCGGCTTATACTCGAGTATATACGGTAACTATCTATAATCTAGTTATGCCTGGAATTCTTTATTTCCAAGCAAAATCCATCACATATCTTAAAGTGGTTGTAAACCCTTACAACCAACTTTGGCCTACAGGTAAGCCTAGATTAAGGCTTACCTGTAGGTCCAAGAAATATCTCTTAAACCTACACTGTTTAGGAGATATTTGCCGAAAACGGCGCACTGAGCGTGCCGCTGTCAACGGCGATATGCCGCGTGTGGCGGCTCCCGTGCGCATGCGTGGGAGTGACGTCATCGCGGCTTCGCCGAATGACAGCAGCGGAGCAGCGAGACCCACCGAGAAGATGGATGCTCTGGACTACAGGGGACAGCGGTGACTTCGCTGGCTTCTGTGTCAGGTAAGTGACACATAATGGACTACTATGCGATGCATAGTAGTTCATTATGCTTTACCTTTGCAGGGAATCAAAGAGGAAGTAAACCCATTAGGGTTTACTTCCTCTTTAAGAGGATGGTTAACGAGACTATGAAGCGCTAAAAACCTTGAAGACTTCGATTGGACTTTAGCCTATAGCTGGTCTTGTTTTCAAGCCATCAAACTTTACTCATAAACTTGCTTTGAGAGAGGGGAACAGTGAAGCGCACAATCCCTGTGCAGCACTGCCAAGCACAAAGCAGAGACTACATGTGTAATGAGTAAAAATGGTTTCTCTCATGTAAAGCCAGATTTGCGATCTATGCACAAGGTTGACAGTAAGCCGCTAACCTTAATGTATAACCTTAATGTATACAAGACTATAGCTTCCCCTTGAGCCAGTTATGTCTGGTGATGAATGTTGAACCTGTTCTGCTGCTTATCAGATTTGGAGCTTGGTAATTGTGAATGAACATCTTTGTACTCTAATGCCGCGAACACACGATCGGAATTCCGGCCAGAAAAAGACTGATGAGCGCCTTTCATCGGAAAATGTGACCGTGTATATGCTCCATCGGAATTTAGCTGTCCGAATTTCCGCCAGCCAAAAAATGATAGCATGTTCTCAATTTTCCAGACGGAAAATCTTTCTATTGCAAATTCCGATCGTGTGTATGCAATTCCGACACGCAAAAAATCACGCATGCTCAGATTCAACTACGAGACAGAAGCTATTGGCTACTGGCTATTGAACATCCTTTTTCTAGTCCCATTATACGTGTTGTACTTCACCACGTTATAAACGATCGGAATTTGGTGTGACCGTGTGTAGGCAAGACAGCTTGAGCCGAATTCTGTCTGGAAAACTATCAGAGCTTTTTCCGATGAGAATTCTGATCGTGAGTATGCGACATTAGGTCCATGCACACAGGGCGTTGGCTAACCTGCATTAAACTCCTTTTGTCCACCATGTTTTTGCCGTAAAAATGCATAATGAGTGTAAATGCATTTTAGAAGTGTCAAGCTCTTCGGGCATTAATTCATTGCATTGGTCAGAATTCCGGCCATTAAAATTGACGCTCAAGCATATTGGGCCTATTGTTAATGCGCGATTAAAGATGTTTACATTTTTGTTTGTTTTTTATGCCAATACGCAGCTGCTTTTGGATGATGGACTTGTTGGCAGTGGGTTCCTCCTTATGTGCATGGACACACAGGCCAACATAGAGGGGCATTTAGAGGCAGAGAAAAAAAATGCCAGATGCCCCTAAAAGCAGCATTTAAAATTGTGTGTGTGAGAACCTATGATCTGGAGATGTAGCTTTTGTAGACACTTTGATGTCTGCAGACCAGAAAGCCAGATCTCTTGGCACTTCTTCTCTAAACATGGCTCTAATAAGTGTTTTTCTGTCTCCAAGTGTGTTCATTTTGTCAAGTGGTAGATAGCGATCTCGTAATATTAAGCAGGTTAAATGGGCTTCCTCCTGCCAAGCCAGTTGAGTTTGTTGGAGATCCAGCATGAGACATTTTGTTGCTAAGAGACAAACATTTTAAGAATCTCGTCTAGTGTTTTAGAGATTATAGAGTAACCAGCGCTCACTTTTGTATCCAGTTTTTACTTGGCAAGCTGTAATAAGTATGTAAATTATGTAAACTCTTCAGCCGACATCTTAAAAATAACCTTTCGAATGGTAGGCCGTTGGGTTTCTATGAATCTGTCATCAAGTATTGTTGGAGAGAACTGATTTTCTTCACAAAATTAACCTTCAGGGCTACATCATTAGGATACAACAGCCTGCTGAAAACCGGGTTGTGTTGAGTACACTTGCTTAATTCTCGCAATGTTTATGCTTGGCAGTGCTGGTCTCTTATATTTGGAATAATGCCTTCTAATGTAACTAAAGCTTGGTCATACACTGGTGAGTCTCATTGTATACATAGTCAATTAGACCCTTGGTCAGGCACGTCTTTGCCTCAATTCACAATCTCTATGGCTGTCTACAACCAGTTATCCAAAAAAAAAAAGTCCCTGCATCTTATTTTATGCAAATACAATGCAAGTTTAACCATACAACTGTATGGCTGAACTCGCACTGCACAGACATTGCATGTGATTGGCACTACAGTGAGGGTGCAAATCGCATGTAATGTCTGACATAAGTTCAGTGTGAACCCGGGCTTAGTGCTTTCGAGAGAGGCAAGTAAACACTACAGATATACAGCATCTCACGAAAGTGAGTACACCACTCACATTTTTGTAAATTTTATTATCTTTTCACGTGACAACACTGAAGAAATGACACTTTGCTACAATGTAAAGTAGTGATTGTACAGCTTGTATAACAGTGTACATTTTCTGTCCCCTCAAAATAACTCAACACACAGCGGTTAATGTCTAAACCACTGGCAACAAAAGTGAGTACACCCCTAAGTGAAAATGTCCAAATTAGGCCCAATTGGCTATTTTCCCTCCCTGGTGTCACGTGACTCGTTAGTGTTACAAGGTCTGATGTGGGAATGGGGAGCAGGTGTGTTAAATTTGATATCACTCTCATTTTTGTGAATGGAAAAACTTTACTTGCCATTCTCATATGTTGATGACTTTCAGATATAGGTTTGTATTTGCTCCCTCTAGTGGTTGACTATTACTTCAAGGAATAAACTGGAACTCTATAACCATGTTAGTTTTAGTTAAAGGGGTTTTAAAGGTTCTTGTTTTTTCACCTTAATGCATCCTATACATTAAGGTGAAAAACACCTGGCAGTCACCAGAAAATATATCCAGCCCATATTTGTAAACTGTACTCAAAAAGCCAAATAAAATCCCCTTATGCTGTATAGGCTAATATCCATCCTCCCCTCGGGGAGACAACAGTATGTTTTCAAGAAAGAAAAATATCTACCCGGATGCCCAACACGTTTTGAGACTTGTTCTTCCTCGGGGCAACATAAGGGGCTTTTCCATAAGAGAAGGAAAAACCTATAAGGATTGCAGTTACACTTGTATTTGTACCAGCAAAAATGGCAGTTCAACTTTCAGTTGGTTACACCATGTCCTCAATATCGGCACCATTAATGAGCACAAAAGCCTGTGATGAAGAATTAAAACCAAGGTAACTCATTTGAGAAGATCCACCCCATGGAAGATAAAAGGAGCCCAGCTTAAAGAACGCAGAGATCCCATTAGAGCGGGGGAGGGGGAAGCCACAAAGAATATGTTAAAAAAAAAGGACTGGCCATGTGAGAGTCACCCCTGTGAGCCCACAGATAGCAGTTCAAACCTAAAAAGCTTTTGTAACTGGAGGGTAAACCTTTTTACGTTGGTGACGGATTATAAACCTTATCCGGTTTTTATTGCTGTCTGTGCTCCCATTAGGGATATTCACCCTGTCACCATTTGTTTTGTTCACCATTATTGAAAGCAAAAGAACCCCACATTTTTAGGTGGTCACCAGCACAAGAATAAAGGGGAAATTCCCAATGGGGACACTAGTTCTGGGGACAACCAGATTCCCTCATGAGGCAGAAAACAAGTTCTAGACAGCCGTACTCCGGAATATATAGCCTTTATTTGTAAAAACTTCATCAGATGAAAGCCACTGCAAAAAATGTGACTAAGGACTGATGTGTATCAGACTTTACAGTGCTTAGTTATAGCTATGCTTGCTGTAGGCTTAGCCGTCACCTGGTGTTCCAGTACCAAGGAGAGTTCTATATCCACATTTTCTCCTGGAGCTCCTAGCCTGACCAGACTCCCTCACTTTGGAGGGATTTGCTCTCACGTCCTGTTTTGGCTAGAAAGCAAAGTGAAGGGGGGAAAAAAATAACTGACGGGTCATAACCCTTTCTTAATCTGAAAGAGGGGGGGAAAAAAGGGTTTTGAGTTTTAGTTCTACTTTATTTTCCTCCTACCCCAATGTTGGCCAAACCTTAATATTTTATGGTTGTTGAATTATAATGTAATTCCCCCCCCCCCCCCCCCCCATAACACTTTTCCACCATAACCTTAAAGTGGAGCTTGACTGTATCTGGGCACCACAAACTGAAAACATTATTTAATTTGTTTAAAAAATTAAAAAACTCAACCATCCATGTCTGTTCATTGTCTTGAGAAGTCACTTGGAAAAACACCCCTCTAGCATTTCTAGCCGCTGCCATCTTGAGTAAGGGCTGAGGAATCGTGTAGTGTTTACTTCCTGGAATCTACCTGCCCTTGGCACAGGCATGCAGACACAAGGGTGTGCTTAGCTGAGAGAGCCCATGGTATGTTTAACTTTTACCTAGGCCAGAAACCAGGAAGCAACTTGGGAAATGTAAAAAAAAAAAAAAATCCTGTTTTACAGTTATCATTAAGAAAAAAAGACCCAAATTTGTATTTATCCCCAAAACAGGAATAGAGGGGAAATATCCCAATGGGGATGCTAGTTCTGGTGGTCCTGGTGACACCCGGGTCTTCCCGCACTGTGCAGGAATTTTCTCTTCCTGTAGTGGTTTTGGGACAGGACGTGAAGGGGACAGAATCTCCCCAGTGGGATACAGATGGCAAAAACCCTTCTTTACTCTCTCTCCAAAATGAAATATTTTGCCTTTAGTTCTACTTTAAAGCGGGATTGCACTGTGGAAAAAAACATTAAAGCCAGCAGCTACAAATACTGCAGCTGCTAACTTTTAATAAATGGACACTCACCTGTCCCGGGGTCCAGCGATGCCGAGGCCGATTGATCGCTTGGCTCTCGGCTGCTGCCGTCACCGTTCTAGGTGAGGGAATCAGGAAGTGAAGCGCTGCGGCTTCACTTCCCGGTTCCCTACTGCGCATGCACGAGTCGCGCAGCGCAATAGGAATTGTCCGCGCTGTCTCTGTGACCTGTGTGTGTCCCAGCAGAGAGCGCGCAGGGACAGGAAGAGGCATAGACTCTCCGTGGGAGTCTATGCCCGGAAGTGGGTGTAAATACCTGTCTTTGACAAGTATCTCCACCCCCCTCCCCCCTGAAAGGTGCCAATTGTGACACCGGAGGAGGGGGGGAGGGTTCCGATCAGCGGAAGTTACACTTTAGGGTGGAACCCTGCTTTAAATATACCAAACAGGTTGCAAACTTTTTAAAACAAATAAGCTCTAAAGATTTTGCAACTTAAAGTGAATGTTTCTTTAAAACATGTTGTGTGTATTACAATTCTGTTTTAAAGAGGAAGTAAACCCTGATGAGTTTACTTCCTCTTTCATTCCCTGCAAAGGCAAAGCATAATGGACTACTATGCATCGCATAGTAGTCCATTATGTGTCATTTACCTGACACAGGAGCCAGCGATGTCGTCGCTGTCCCCTGTAGTCCGCCGCATCCATCTTCTCGGTGGGGTCTCGCAGCTCCGCCGCTGTCATTCGGCGAAGCCGCGATGACGTCACTCCCGCGCATGCGCACGGGAGCCGACACGCGCGGCAGCTCCGTCGTTGAGAATGCCGCGCTCCACCGCAGACAGCGGTGCCTGTTTTCGGGCAAATATCTCCTAAACCGTGTAGGTTTAGGAGATATTTCTTGGACCTACAGGTAAGCCTTAATCTAGGCTTACCTGTAGGTAAAAGTGGTTTGTAAGGGTTTACAACCACTTTAATGTAGAACTCCAGGCAGCACTCGCTATAAAGTCATTCATTTGTAAAGCAAATAGATGTTACCCATGTCTGATGTTTGTTTGAGTGTCCCCTCTGGAAGACAACTTTTTCTATACATTTATTACATAGGAAATGTGAAGCCTGTGTTAATAATCATTGTACTATGAGTTCCAGGCAACATAGTAAACGTTTATTGATTGCATTGCAGGTTTAATGGCTGAGAACACCTTTAACCAGCTGTTATGCCACAGGGACACATTTGTGGACTTCTCTAGAGGCAATATTTCCTGGAGATTAATATGGTCTTTCTTTCTAAGAAGTTTCAGCTATTTTAGCTCTAAGATCTAGGTTCAGTCTGCCATCTAGTGTACAGAAGTGTTAGTAACATCCAATTGGTGAAAATACTTGATTTTTGCAGCTACTATGCCATCATTTGTTCATATGTAGCAATTGAGCTTTAAAACGTACTATATTTTTGAGGAAAGTTGCATAGTTAGGTTGAAAAAAATACACCAGTCCATCTAGTTCAACCAATGAAGTCTGCACACTAGTTTGCTGAGTGGTTGCATTTATAATGATGATAATGTTGTGGTTTTGAGTTCATATCATTTATAAGTGGATTGAAATCTTCTTTAAAAAAAAAAACTGCTTTTATAGTGCTTCATCTCAGTGACGTTACTTTTTTTTTTTTTTTTTTTTTTAAGCATTTTATAGAACAGCCTAGCAAAGTTTGCTTTTGACATAAATGTTTGCATCTGTGTGATCCAGCCAGTCTCTAGGTCATGGGTGCTCAACCTGTGGCCCTCCAGCTGTTGCAGAACTACAAGTCACATGAGGCCTTGCAAGGCTGACAGTTACAAGCATGACTCCCAAAGGCAGAGGCATGATGGGACTTATAGTTCCACAACAGCTGGAGGGCCATAGGTTGAGCACCCATACTCTAGCTTATTGTAAACATCTGTGGCACACTTTTATAGCTCTTACCTGGTTATACTACTTATCCTACTTTGCACCAGAGTGTCAAATACTAAAGTTCATCAAAACACAGAAAATGGTGTCCAACAAAAATATAGGCCTGATTTAAAGCTTTAAATAACCAACTGAGCTTTCGGTGTAAAGTTAAATTCCAGATTTTTTATTATTTTTTTTGCATAGTTACATTGGACTTTGCAGGGGTTGTGTTTGACCTATGTAGATAGACCATTGCTTCCACACAGAGAGAAAAGGGTAATTCTCCGCAGCAATGCTGGTAGGGAACACACTTTTTTTGCTATTACTTTCAACAGATAATAGACTATAAATATTTTCTTAACTCCTTTTTGTTTTGATGCACCAGGAATGCAATTAACTAGTTTAAGGTTGTAAGATTTTGACAGAAGCCTCAGCACAAGGGACACATCCTCCAAACTGTAAATTATGCCCTTTAAGCCCCCATACACAGTATTGGGTTTTCTGTAGATTTTTGTCTTCAGATTTACCAAAACCATATAATATGAGGTCAAACCTTAAGAGTTTCAATGTGTATGCAATCGGGCAGGCCCTTGTACTACATGGTTTTGGTAAATCTGAAGACATCAGAAAAACAGAATCTGATAGTATGTATGGGGTCTTTTGCTGGTTTTTCTACTATTTTGACTACAGGTAGGGTGTAAATACACATTGGTTATGGATGGATTTATTGCTTGCCTTTCCTTACATTGCCTGCTCATAGGCTCTACTTATAGGTTAATCTGTGTGTTACAACATAAAGGGGGAAACCTCACCAAAACATGATTTTTGTCTGTATATAAATAAAAGTTTGTGGCCAGTACCAGAATGTAACAAATTAATATGAGGCCACCAACTTCCATTAATTTATCAATAGAAAGCAGTTTTTAGAGAGATTTTGGACTTTATAGGTGCATTACAACATGACTATCACACAATATGTGTTTAGAAAATTATTTTTCTTTACATAAGAATACATTTAAAATCATTGCATACAATACACATGCATGTGGTAGTGTGACTAGGGCACGTTTGTATGATAGATTACTTTTTCCACACTTTATTTTTTTCTACATGTTTCGCCATATGGCGTCTTCAGAAAAAGCGTGGAAACTCATCTACTAAACAAATGAACACCTACATCAATTAAGTACACATACAGGTTTTTATAGTACCTCCAAAAATCACAAAACCTGTAAATACAAAATGGATGCACCCCCCATACATGGCAGATATCCTTGTGTGTTAGTTCCTACCTATGATGAATGAGGATTGAGGCCAGGTTATGAACAAATCGTGAAGGAGAAGTAAAGTCCAATGTCTGAATGCTTACAGCCAGTTGTATGCATTCAGCCATTGGACTTTACTTTTCCTTCACAATTTGTTCATAATTTGTTTCCTGAAAAAGCTGTATGGCGAAACATGTAGAAAAAAATCAAGTGTTGAAAAAGTAATCCAACATCATACGTGTCTTATTTACACTACGGGATGCGATTGTATTGTATGCGATGATTTTAAATTTATCAAGTAAATAAAAGTAATTTTTTTACACACATGGCATTTGCCTGGGTTCTTGTAAGCCTAATAGACCAGATTTTTTAATTTTTTATTTTTTACTGTAGCACAAAAATCAGAAGTGGCCTGTCTGTTATAAACCAACGTCTTGTGTTTTTTTTTTTTTTTTTTTTTTCCCCACAGCTGTTAGAGCTTTTTGACAGTGAAGACCCTCGTGAAAGGGACTATTTAAAAACAGTCTTGCACAGAATTTATGGCAAATTCCTGGGACTTAGAGCATTTATTCGAAAACAGATTAACAATATTTTTCTACGGTAAGTGTGTTTTCTGTTATAATGTCTTTCCTTCTCAATATTGAAAATAATCTTATTTATGTGGCACTTGTATAGGCTGTAATTGTAATCATAGCTGTTTATTTTCCTGTCCTGGTGACCACATGGGAAGTGGCGCTAAAATATCCTCGGCAGGGTTGCAGGCAGAATTATTCTCACCCTTCCCTAATTTGTAGCTACATGAGATTTCCTTTCACACTGTAGTTTTCCCTTCCAGTGAAATTTCAGCTGTTCCATTCCAAAGTGAACCTGTAGATTTGCCCATATGAGGAAAAATAATTTATGGGAGGTACCGCAAATAATTGTTTTTACCCATGCTACACTGGCAGCACAATTTCCCACAAGGCCTCCCATATGAGCATAGAGGACCATGCACTCTTCCCTCCTTCCTACAGTTCAGCCTTCTATGTCTGAGCCCCTAGTGGCATTGTGCATTACCCTTTATGTAATGGTTTGTGGGGAAAGTTAGTACATACTTTTTATAAATATGTCACCTTGCTTACTATGAGCAAAGTTTGAATTCCCTTGAAATCCCCTCCACAGTAATGTTGTCTGGGGCTTAAATAAAACACACAAAAATGAATTATTAAAAAAAAAAAAAAAAAAAAAGCATGGCAATGGATTTATGGTGGGATTTGTTCAGTAATCCTTTCATAGTGTACCCCATGCTAGAGAAACATCAGCTCCGAACCATTGGTAAGCCTTCTATAGGACTGACCACTGAAGTGAGCTGTACAGTGGCTATTAATAGTTTAATAGTGCACTTGATTTAAAAGAAATAAAAAAGCACTCTTCTTACACCATTATTCTAGCTCAAGTAACCCACTTAAAGTGGTGTTCTGCCCTCTGCTGCAAAAATGAAAAGCCAGCAGCTACATGTGCTGCAGCTGCTGGTTTTTAATAGGGCACTTACCTGTCCTGGAGTCCAGCGATGTCGGCACCGCAGCTGATATTTCCGTCAGCTGTTGCGTGCATGCCGCCACCATTGCGGATAAGGAAACCTGGCAGTGTAGCCTTGCGACGTTCACGCCAGGAACCTTACTGCGAGAGGCTCTGCTCCTCTCTCCTCCTGGCTCGGCAGCAGGGGGAGGAGGAGGGAGCCAATCGGTGACGTCATGGGCCGCGGCCTGGACTCCCGCCCCCCCGAAAGGGGGAGATGAGACAAATCAGCAGAAGTTCCACTGTTTAGATTTTGTGTTGTAATTTTACTTTATTTATTTTTTCAGATTTGTTTATGAAACTGAACACTTTAATGGTGTAGCGGAACTGCTGGAAATATTAGGAAGGTAAGTAAACAATGAGTAATGGTACTTTATAGAAGTTTATGGAACTTAAAGTGGTTGTAAACCCTTACAACCAACTTTGACCTAC
This sequence comes from Lithobates pipiens, assembly GCF_037356315.1. Taxonomy (NCBI): domain Eukaryota; kingdom Metazoa; phylum Chordata; class Amphibia; order Anura; family Ranidae; genus Lithobates; species Lithobates pipiens. Next base: position 63,998,862 of record NW_027507791.1, read on the forward strand.
AGGTAAGCCTAGATTAAGGCTTACCTGTAGGTCCAAGAAATATATTTGCCGAAAGACGGGCACCGCTGCCATAGACAGCGGCGCACTGAGCAAGCCGCGGTCAACGGCGATATGCCGCGAGAGGCGGCTCGCAGGCGCGGGAGTGACTTCATCGTGGCTTCGCTGAATGACAGCGGCGCAGCAGCGAGACCCACCGAGAAGATGGATGCGCCGGACTACAGGGGACAGCGGTGACTTCGCTGGCTCCTGTGTCAGGTAAGTGACACATAATGGACGACTATGTGATGCATAGTCGTCCATTATGCTTTACCTTTTGCAGGGAACGAAAGAGGAAGAAAACCCATTATGGTTTACTTCCTCTTTAATAAGGTATACATACTTTTGGAAAAAAATGCTCCTGATCTATCAATTTTTTGCCTGTAATTGAGACCCCCTTTAAACAATAACTTCTCTTTTGGAACATGTTACACCTGTTTTTAGGTTGGGACATATTCCAACAGACAGCTATCCTGAGAGCCTGCAGAAGCTGGATCTGATCACATGTGCAATACTCTACAGCAGGCATGTCCAAAGTCCGGCCCGCGGGCCAATTGCGGCCCATGGTCCGGTTTTGAACGGCCCCGCTGGTCTTTCTCAATTTATTGTGCTGCGGGATCAGGGCTGTCAGATCAGCCGATCCCCGGCACTGTGAGAAGCTCCATGAGCTTCAAAAGTGAAAGTAAAGTGCAGAGGATTGTGCTGTGCTCTCTGCTTCCCCCTACAGTGCAGTACCCGGCTGAATGAGGAAGCTGCAAAGCTACTGTACTACAAGCTAGATTAGTGTTAAAAAGGCCTTTATTCATGTGTGTGTATGTATGTGTATGCATGTGTCTGTATTTGTGTATGTGTATGCATGTGTCTGTATTTGTGTGTGTGTGTGTGTATGTGCACATGTGTCTGTGCACATGTGTCTGTCTGTATGTATGTGTGTGTGCACATGTGTCTGTCTGTATGTATGTGTGTGTGCACATGTGTCTGTATGTATGTATGTATGTGTGTGTGCACATGTGTCTGTATGTATGTATGTATGTGTGTGTGCACATGTGTCTGTATGTATGTGTGTGTGCACATGTGTCTGTATGTATGTGTGTGTGCACATGTGTCTGTATGTATGTGTGTGTGCACATGTGTGTGTCTGTATGTATGTGTGTGTGCACATGTGTGTGTCTGTATGTATGTGTGTGTGCACATGTGTGTGTCTGTATGTATGTGTGTGTGCACATGTGTGTGTCTGTATGTATGTGTGTGTGCACATGTGTGTGTCTGTATGTATGTGTGTGTGCACATGTGTGTGTCTGTATGTATGTGTGTGTGCACATGTGTGTGTCTGTATGTATGTGTGTGTGCACATGTGTGTGTCTGTATGTATGTGTGTGTGCACATGTGTGTGTCTGTATGTATGTGTGTGTGCACATGTGTGTGTCTGTATGTATGTGTGTGTGCACATGTGTGTGTCTGTATGTATGTGTGTGTGCACATGTGTGTGTCTGTATGTATGTGTGTGTGCACATGTGTGTGTCTGTATGTATGTGTGTGTGCACATGTGTGTGTCTGTATGTATGTGTGTGTGCACATGTGTGTGTCTGTATGTATGTGTGTGTGCACATGTGTGTGTGTGTGTGTGTCTGTATGTATGTGTGTGTGTGTGTGTGTGTATATGTGTATGTGTGTGTGCACATGTGTGTGTGTGTGTGTGTGTATATGTGTCTGTCTGTATGTGTGCGTGCATTTGTGTGCTTGTGTCTGTGTGCCTGCATTTGTGTGCTTGTGTCTGTGTGTATGTTACTTTTAATCCGGACCCCCCTCCCCCCCTTCTTATACCATCAAAACTGCTTTTGTAGGGCTTGTGTGTGATATTAGCCAGGACTGCTGCTCCTCTGAAAAGCAACCCATGCACAGATCTCTTTTCAGAGGCACTTGAATGGCGGTAAAGAGGCATTATGTTGCCTCCTCACCACCTGTTTTAAGCCCGTAAATGCAACATCTGTGTGGCTGTGTACTGTGTGTAGGGCAGCCCATTAATTTCAATGGACTTCCCTACTCACAAAAATGCTGGGAAAGAAGTTCCCGAGCTTTTTTTTATTATTATTGCACTGCACCAAAAGCACCCTACATTTTCCAATGTGTGGGGTACCATTAAGAATTAATGGTGCCCCCTAAAGTGCAGAGCATTCGTCTGTGTGTTGGGAACGAGTGCGACAAAGGCAAGAGAATTCATGTTGGGCCGTGTATTGGCGCTCGGATGGACACACTTAGACCGAATTTTCAATGGTTCAAAGAATGTCAGGCAAAATGGTCGGCCCTCAGGCATGTTCACTTCATCAAATCCGGCCCACTTTGAAAAAAGTTTGGACACCCCTGCTCTACAGGCTCCTCTTTATACTTGCAAAAAAAAAAAAATTGCATTTCTTTTTTAAAAAGGTGAACTTATCCTTTTAAAATTCCTGTAACCCTAAAGCCCATACACAAGAGCATCATCAATGGGCACCAAGTGTGTGCCATGAATTTTCGCATGATTGGGACCAAAATTGTATAAACTGAGCCCAATGGCACAGAGAAACCTCTACTATTCCACAATTAAAATGGGCTTCTAGGTCTATCAGCAGCTTTGCTAGTGCCATACAGGTCTCCAGGAGGGCTAGTGTATCTGCTTGCCTGTACATCCCGTGTGGGTAAGCAGATACAATCTGACAGGAAGCACGAATGAATTACCATGGTGTGCCACAGTGCCTTGGTAGCGCTTTGAAAACTACAAGCCGACAGCTGCAAAGGCTGCCAGACCTTGTTGTTTTCTATGGCCAAAACCCTGTCAATCAGTGATGCGGGTGGACGCTCGGCCACCTTTTTAAAAAAAATTTTGACAGCTAGCGGGGAGGGAGAACCCCCGCTAACTGTCACAACGGGGATCAGGGAGAGGCAGGGGGCGTTCTATTTGTAATTTGGTACACCCTGAATGTGGATGTAACGTGTTAAGAAAAGGTGAACTTATCCTTTAAAGCTGAACTTAAGGATAACAAAAAAAATCTTTGTTGTGGCCCTCTCTGCACTGCTAAGGTCAAAGGTTTGTTAAAGTGGAAGTAAAGTAACTCATTGAACAGCAGACAGGCTTTTTATCGCAGAAGGAACATGCAATGTCTCTACTGCAAAGAAACTACACCTACCTGCCTGATCACAGCATGCACAGCTCATCTTACATTGGCTGGCCTGATCCTGTGTTCCTGGAATGACGAGCTCCTGCACATGTGCAGAACTGACATGAACCTGCGCCAGCCATAGAAGGCCAGAAACCGGCACACAGGAGAAGATGCGGGCACCAGAGGGTATCGTTGGAAAGGTATCTGCCTTTAGTTCCACTTTAACTTTAACAGAAAGGCTTGAATACTGCCTTTTTCTCACTAGCAGTATGGGTCCTTCATTGTACCTAATGTGGACCCCAGACAAAGAGCTTTAGAGATGAGGCTTCACAAACTTTTTAACCCATGCAGTGTGAGGGTGCCCCACTATACGGGTCATTTATATTTCCTGCCTGGAATCGGGCTGTAATTGACATCCTTATTTAGCCCTTCTTTGGACTGAACAGTCCAGCACTCACTTTTTTTTGTTATTGGTGTATTACATATAAGTTTTATTATGGTTTCTTTTCTTTTAGTATTATAAATGGCTTTGCATTACCTTTGAAAGCGGAGCATAAACAGTTCCTTGTGAAAGTGCTGATTCCCCTGCATACGGTCAGGAGCTTATCCCTTTTCCACGCACAGGTAAATTTCTTTATTCTATGGAATTGTGAATATATTATGCTGCTTTAACTGTCTTCCTTGTCTGTTCCAGTATACCCTTGTTTGCTTAAAGCGGAGGGCCACACTAAAAAAAATATGCTTTAAAAAAATTTGAAAAAAAACTAAAAAAATTTTCCCTGAAAAACTTACTAAACTTACCTGAAACCGCTGTTGCTAGGCAGTCTTCTTAATCTGCCTCTTCCTATTCCGCGGCGCTTCCTCCTCTTCGAGCGGCCCCGTTGCCTTCTGGGACGTGTGTGTCCCAGAAAACAACAGGGCCATTCACAAAGTGCTGCACGACTTATGTATGCCCAGTAAGAAACGGGCAGTGAAGCTGCAAGGCTCCACTGCCTGTTTCCCTTCATTAAGATGGAGGCACCGGCAGCCGATCCGATGGACAGATCGGCTTGGGGGGGGGGGGGGGGGAGGTGACATCGCGGGCTCGCTGGATAGTTAAGTGTCCTTAAGTCAGCAGCTAGTGTTTGTAGCTGCTGACTTTTAAAAATAAAACATTTTCAGCTGGCCCTCCACTTTAACTGCCTACAAAGGAAATGTTATCCTAGACTAAAGCTGGCCATAAATAGGTCTTTTTTTTTTTTTTTTTTTTTTTTTTTTTTATTCACCCAGCAGGTTACAAAAAAAAAAGTCCCAATTGCCCCATCCACACACTCAATGTAAATACGGGAGCCCTCCCTGCTTCGTTATTGTGTTCTGACAGCAGGGAAACATCCTTTTGTCATCAGAATTAACAGATCAAAACTGCAGTCTATAGCCTGCAGCACAGATTGAGTGAGAAATTACCATCGGGGTCCTTCAACAGTAGTCAGTTGGCAGAAAAACTTTTGTTCAACCACAGTAGCCACACATGGATTTAGGCTAGCCATACATGTATAGATTTCTCTCATTCAGCCCACAACTAACTAAATAAGCTAAATCAAATAGATCTCTCCATCCATGCTACACATGCTGCCAGCTTATCAAAAGTAGCTGCCACACCTGCGGCTGTTTGAAAACCTAAACAGTGATTGCATCTGATTTTGTGCAGTCACTGTTCAGCTAACGTTTCTCCACGGGTGGAAAATTGCTGTTGGGGCCACCCACAGCTCAAATTTTGTCTGATACAGCAGGAAATGGATGAAATTTGAACTGTGTATGGCCAGCTTAAGTTTCCCCAGTAATGCAAAAAATAATATATTGATATCAGCTAAAGAACCCGTTGGGGCACATTCACACTAGAATGCATGTGGTAGGGCCCAAATAAATGTCCAGTAAGAAATCTATTTCATGGCCATCAAACAGGACTTAGATTTCTTTAAAAAGCAGCCACAGCTAACGATCAGAGTGCGCAGTTAGTAACATTAGAATATATCTGTCTCTGTTATGGGCTCTCTCACTGGATACAGCGATGGGTGGCTTTGTATAGCTAACCCCAGTGAAGGCCCTGATGACCGCGGAGGAGCCTCCTTGGCCTGGTCCGTACCTACTCCAGGAGGCCTCTTTTTGTAGGTCGATGGGTGTGGGCTCCTAGCTTCTGTTCACTCACTTTCTTGCTGAGTCTATGTGATGATGAAACGCATGAGGTGTATTGCATTGTTTCAAACGAATAAAAAGTTATTTGCAAAAAAAAAAAGCAGCCACAGCCTAGATAATAAAAAAAAAAGGCCCGTTTCCTGCCAGCATGCCGCAGGGGACAAAGCAGCTGTCCCTTTACAGATATTTCTGGCACAAGGTCCTGTTCTTTGCCCCTGTGACATCACTTTTGATGCAGGGCACCTTCTTTTGTTAGATGCTGATTGGCAGGGAGTTTAACCCATGACATACCTATACATAGCATTGCAACTCTGTATAGCTGCTGAGGGTGACAAGCCGCAATGAATTCACTGCTTTCCCTGCAGTATTGTCCTCCTTCTGGAGGGAGACCTAAGGACTTGCAGGTTCACCCGGTATTTTTTTTTTTAAAGCCGAAACAAGATTTGACCAGTACTTTTTTTTTTTTTTGTACATTTATTTTTCCCTAGGAATGCACATGAGGTATATAATTGTTTTATTAGTGGACTGATTGCTTTCACTTATTGCCTGTAATTTTTCTATCAAAACGTATTCATAAACAGTTTTTATTTTTTTTTATTTTATTTTTTTGTAGCTGGCATACTGTATAGTACAGTTTCTTGAAAAAGACCCCACCCTCACAGAACCAGTAAGTATTGCTGACTTTTTTGCTTTACAGTAAATACCTTGCTCTACGTTCACTGAAAGACACAGCACCCACAGATTCCTGTACTGTATTTGTAGGTGGAAATATACCCATTTGTATAAGTGATTTTGTGTCCCTTGGTGAACATGGAGGGAAAAGGATTTCAATACAACTAAAAAAAAAAAATAGTTTTTGCTTTAAATGTTTTTTTTGTTTTTTTTTTTCTTGCCTTTTTAGGTTATTAGAGGACTGATGAAATTTTGGCCAAAAACGTGTAGTCAAAAAGAGGTAATACATTTTTAGGCGTTTGTCAAACTGATTGTCATAATATCTTTAACTACTTAAGGACCAGCTGCCACAGTTGTACTGCGACAATGTGGCTGCTTCCCGTGAATCTCTGTCACTGTACGTCGGCTCATACACATCGATTTGTGGGCACGTGCGCGCCCACTGGGCAGAGGGTGGGGCGGACTCTATGTCCACTGGCAACCCTCAATCGTTCCCAGTAGTAACAGAACAGGGATCTGCCTGTGTAAACAAGGCAAATGTCCATTCTGACAGAGGAGATCATACAGATCCTGTCTTTCTGCTATGCAGGAAGACGGATCTGTGTTTCCCGAGTCGCACATTCCTCCATACAGTTAGTAAACACATTTAACCCCTTTATCAGGCCTGACTTTAACCCAATTCCCTTCCAGTGTCATTAGTACAATAACAGTGCATCTTTTTAGCACTGATCACTATAATACTGTCACTGGTTCCCAAAAATTTTAGGTGTCAGATCTGTCCGCCCCAAAGCCGCAGTCCTGCTAAAAGTCACTGATCGCTAGTTAAAAAAAAAGACATAAATCTCTTATTTTGTAGACGTATAACTTGTAGACAAACCACTCAATATACACGTATTGCTATTTTTTTTTAAACAAAAATAATTAGAATACATATAGGCCTAAACTGATGAAGACATTTGTTTTTGTTTTTTTGTATATTTGTTATAGCAAAAAGTAAAAAAAAAAATTATTTATTTTTCAAAATTGTCGCTTTTATTTTTTAAATTTTTTTTTAAAGCGCAAAATTTTTTTTTAGCGCAGCGCTTATTGAATACCACCAAAAGAAAGGTCTATTTGTGGGGGGAAAAGAACATCAATTTTGTTTGTTTACAGTGTTGCATGACCGCGCAGTTGCCAGTTAATGTGACACAATGCTGTATCGCAAAAAATGCCTGGTCATTAAGGGGAGAAAATCTTCTGGTCCTTAAGTGGTTAAAGATTATTTTTTTACTTCAGGAATTGTTATAATGAAAAATTGTCACGTTTATTTCAGTATTGTCTCACAATTGTTACTTTGTTAGGAGAAGCTAGGGGGTAGGCAACCCCCAGCACTGGTGCCACAAGCGGCACACAAAGCCTTTTTTTCAGCAGAGCTGCGCAGGGAAGTGTCAGTGAGGCACTAATGCATTCCAATTTCACAATTCTCCACGCGGCACCTGCACTGAGGGGGGAGGCACTGTGTTACACATTGTAAAAGATGGGAAACGTGGTTTCCAGGAGGAGGACTGTCATTGACCACTGCTAAAGCCAATCGCAGTCCTGCTAGCCCCATCCACCATCTGGAGGAAAATTACTTGCTTGGTTGCCACTACCAATCTCGGAAAGAAGGGTTTTCACTGTGATTGAGAAAACCACAATCGGGTCTGGGAACTTTGTTGAAATTAGCGTCTGGGAACTTTGTTGAAATTATTTCTGAACCTTTGCATCACTGAGGCTGGGTTCACACCACAGCGATGCGGGAACGCCGCGAATCCGCTGCGTTTTCCCGCATCGCATGACTCCCGCCGGCAGTTCACACTGTCCTATGCAAACGGCTGGGAGTGTCAATGAAATGTTAATGACACCCCCAGATCCGTCCGCATATCGCAGTGCGATCTGCAGACTCGCACAGGAATCGGATCGCATGGTGTGAACACCCATGCGATCCGATTCTGTTGCGGACCAAAAAAGGGTCCCGTGCGAGTTTGCTGCGGGAGCGATGCGAATTCAGCCATACAATCTATGGCTGAACTCGCATCGCTACGGAGATCGGATGTGATTTGCACTGCAGTGCGGTGCGAATCACATCCGGATCTCCCCCCGCAGCAGTGTGAACCCAGCCTTACTACTGAACCCCTGCACTCTGTGTCCCTTTAAGCCACAGCCGGTATTCAGCGCAATGAAAATCATACCCAAAAGCTTTTTCTCAGCTGTGGGGGGCCCAAATTATGATCCTGCACACAGGCCCACTGCATTCAGAAAATGCCCCTAACCTGAGCTCATCATTGCGCATCCATTCTATATGCTTGTATGTGACATCACATACATTACATACAAGCACATGGGCTGGATGCGAGAAGTGGATCAGTAGGATGAGTGTGCCAGGACAGGTAGATGTGTCTCATCTCTGCTTCCTTTCACCACTCTGCATATCACACATATCATGGGTGAGAAGAGGGTGCAGCGGTGGGAAAAATGAGCAGAAGGGGTTCAGAGGTGGAACAGGAAGGTACAGCGGTGAGGCAGATGTGCAGGGAATTAGTGGTTGAAGAGATGAGCAGGGGGCTTACAGAGGGGCAGATGTGTAGGGGGTTACAGTGGTGGGCAGATGTGTAGGGGGTTACAGTGGTGGGCAGATGTGTAGGGGGTTACAGTGGTGGGCAGATGTGTAGGGGGTTACAGTGGTGGGCAGATGTGTAGGGGGTTACAGTGGTGGGCAGATGTGTAGGGGCTTACAGAGGGGCAGATGTGTAGGGGGTTACAGTGGTGGGCAGATGTGTAGGGGGTTACAGTGGTGGGCAGATGTGTAGGGGGTTACAGTGGTGGGCAGATGTGTAGGGGGTTACAGTGGTGGGCAGATGTGTAGGGGGTTACAGTGGTGGGCAGATGTGTAGGGGGTTACAGTGGTGGGCAGATGTGTAGGGGGTTACAGTGGTGGGCAGATGTGTAGGGGGTTACAGTGGTGGGCAGATGTGTAGGGGTTTACAGTGGTGGGCAGATGTGCAAGGGGGTTACAGTGGTGGGCAGATGAGCAGGGGGGTTACAGTGGTGGGCAGATGAGCAGGGGGGTTACAGTGGTGGGGTAGACAAATTGGGGGGGGGGGGGGGGGGGAGTGATCTGAGGCGGGAGAGTGCAGGATGTTAATTTCTCACTTCAAAAGTAGTTTACAGCATTTACTTTATTTAAAAAAAAAAAATCCCTTTCATGTTTGAGAGCGTGAAGTTTACATTTTTTTTTGTTATAAAATCAGCACGCTCAATTTCTTTGAAAACATTTTTCGGCACACTGCACTCAAAAGGTTGCCTACCCCTGAGCTAGAACATTGAAGACAGATTTGTGCAATTTCTTTCTGGAAACATTGTAGCACCGCGTTGGTGCGCTGCTGTGCCATTTATTCTTGAATTGCACTACAATGCACTGTAAAACAGAACTGTGTGTTGTGGTGGACTGTGTTGCTTAAAATGGTGCACCTGTCTTTTCTGGTGTATTAGACAGCCCATTCACATTAATAATTTAATGTGTGCGTGTGTGAGATGCAAGGTGGAGATGTAAATGGGCACCTAAGGCATTTCTCTCAAATCAAAAGTGATATCCTGTGTGATCGTGCAAAAACAGTGTGTAATCTGAGCACCACCAACCAAAAATGCTTTTTCATTCATTTTTAATATTCAATGCAAACTCTCCCCATCCATCCATGTCTGCATGCTCTTTTACTGAGAATTTTGAAAACCTCCTCCTAGCATTTCTGGCAGTGGCCATGTTGAGTAAGGGCAAATGATTCATTTAGCTTTTACTTTCTTGCATCACTCTGCTCTTAGCTCAGACATGCTCTACAGGAGGGTGTGCTTAGCTGAAGAAACCCCTCCTCAACTCCTGAAGACTCCAAGTAAATATGGTATACTTTCCTAATAAGGATTAAAAATAGACAATATTGATTGAGAGAATGAAGTTCCACTTTAAGGACTTTTGACTTCTGGCTTTTCTGATCGACTTACCCTGTTTCAGGTCATTAAAGCAGTATTAGTCCTAAAAGCAAACATTTATTATATTTCAGCTTAGCAATTCTTAGATGCGATGGCTGCATTCATTTTGTTTTTGTTAGCCTTTCTTTCACCTGGTGATCTGGAATAAGTCTGTTTTTCAACAGAACAAGCTGTTATACAGATGTAGCTGTTAAAGGATTGAGACAAACCATTTATCATTGACAGACGTGCCTACAATGATCAGATTTTATTCAGTTATATAAAACCTTTACCTCAAAAGAAAAAAACAGCTGTAACTGCAATTCGGTAATGTATCTAAATCTGCTGGTGAATCTAACACACCCCTCCCCCCAGAGTAACAATACTGTCAAATGGGGCCCCTGTGCTCGTTCATTCAGAGTGTGGGCACGGTAGTAGCAGGATGTGTGTTACTGGCCAGATCACCAAGGGAAAAGCCAAAAACGATCTAATGCAACCAATGCATCTAATGATTGGTAAGATACAATATATTACATTTTTAGTTTTGGGCTTAAAGGGATTGTAAAGTAAATTTTTTTTTTTTTTGAAATAACAAACATGTTATACTTGCCTCCACTGTGCAGCTCGTTTTGCACAGAGTGGCCCCAAACCTGCTCTTCTGGGTGCCCTCGGCGGCGGTCTCGGCTTCCTCCCGCAGGTACTTCTCACGTTCATGCGAGCTCCCTCGCCTGATGAGAAGCACCCGTGGGCACGCTCCCGTGATACAGCCGGCGGCTATAGCCGCTTGCTGTATCACACGGCCCCGCCCTCCGGTGCTCCGCGTCAGTGGATGTGATTGACAGCAGCGCGAGCCAATTGCTGCACTGCTTTCCATCCATCCACTCCAGCCAATCACCGGCCATGCTGAGTGGTGAAGAAGAACGGCGGGAACAAGCACGGGATTTTTCGAGGGTTGAGGTAAGTAAAACGAGGGGGGCTCGGGATGGAGGCAGTGTCAGATGTTTTTTCACCTTAATGCATAGAATGCATTAAGGTGAAAAAACATTTACCTATACAACCCCTTTAATACCACTTTAACATGGTGTTTTGAAACCAGAGTCTCAGCTTAACACAGGCAATTTCCAAAGGAGATCAGCTATGATGCTCCTATATTTATTACTCATTTAAATTCAATTTAAAATATCCTAAAAAATGATCTCTGGACATGGCTGCTTTAAAAGGTCAGTTCTACCAAAAATAATAATTCAGCTATAGGTGATCTGTTTGGTACGCCACCTGCTGGCTTCATTGAGATTTTATTAGAGAGCTCCATACTCTCTCCTCTCACCTGGGGTGTTCCCAGTACACATTTCCCCCTCCATAATATAAAATAAAAGTCTGAGATAGTTGATCCCTTTGCAATGACAGTAGCAGGTGTGCAGTTTCCTTCCTCTAAGTGATGTAGGAAACTAATGATCCAAAGCCTACAGGTTGGACAGACGCACCCCTTGCCTTGGAGCAGCAACTCTCTCTCTGCATTTTTTTTTTTTTTTTTTATATACTTTTTTTTTTTAAGCTGGTTCAGCCACCTGATGTCTTTGGGTTCTCTTCCTACTACAGCTGTGCTTAGGTTTCCTCTGTGATGTAGAGTAAAGCTGGCCATACATTATACTATTCTCTCATTCTATTTTATTTAGATTTACCTTCAACTATGTAGTCTTGTAGGCCTTCCTGGGTGCAAACAAATTAAGTGTTTAGGTCATCTTTGGCTTTGGTAACTCTAAAGGAAAATTGTATAAAGTATGGCTTTTGTATGGGTCTCAAAACTTTCTAAACAAAGGGCTGCCCTTCAGACTTTAAGGGGGTCAGCTTGTTGCCAGTGGGGATAGAAAATGTCTGGTATCCCATTGGTGGTCAATAGGAGTAAAGAAATTCCATAGCGCCATTGGTCAGTAGGAGGAGGTATAGTGCCCATCATTGGTATTAGTGTGGGCAATAGTGCCTCGTTGGTGTCAATGGGAGTGATAGTGCCCCATCATTGGTGTCGGCAAGAAGAATAGAACCGCAAAAGGCCACATCTGGCCCCTAAACCGCAGTTTGGAGGCCACTTGTGTAGAGAACAGTGTAGCACCCCCTATGACCATCTTCTTAATACCCTGGCAGTTCATTGGAGGTGAATTGAATGATGCGCACCTGTGCAAAATGGTCCCAGTAAGCTGTGCGGAAGCCAGCCACGTTTTTATCAACCGACTGTTGCTAGGATGCAGGCGGCCAAAACGGCACACAGTACTTGTGCAGCTTTAATGCTGGTTTTAAAAAAAACACCAGGCTGGCAGTGCATTAAAACAAGAAAAATGAGCCAGCATGAGAGAAAGTTTAACGTAACTGGCTACATAAGTTGGGGCCTTTTTGCTGTGGCTACTATATTACTACACTACTACGTATATATTTTTTAAATGACTCTGTTGCATTTAACTGTAATTATAACATTTTAAGATTGTGGGGTTTATATTTATTTATTTTTAGGTTATGTTTCTTGGGGAGCTTGAAGAGATCTTGGATGTCATTGAACCATCACAGTTTGTTAAAATCCAGGAGCCTTTGTTTAAACAGATTTCCAAGTGCGTCTCCAGCCCTCATTTCCAGGTGAGCTTTTCTACTATCATTCTGTAAAGGTTTTTGTTTCATTTGTACATGCAAACATCTGGGTCCTGTACTACATCAAGAAAGGGTAGTGTGTGTACTAGGCTTTATATATGCATTTTATTATTTTTTTTCAAACGCGCTTTGCGTTGGATACTGTTAAGTCACCAGTAAGGTGATGAACAAATTCAGTTAGAGGCTGAGGGTTACTTGACCCTTCTATTAATCAAGGAATTATTTTAATTTGTATCTAAAATCACTCTGCTCACATCTGTCTCCATACTTCTATGGCTGTGGCCATGACTGTGCAGGAAGAATAGATTGCAGGAAATGAGGGTTGACATGCCTGGCTATCATGTAGCACCTCAAGGCCTCATTGTGATGGCGATTTTTCCACAACCTATGCTCTATATACTCTGTATAGGAGCCATAACTGCATCTTAAACTAAATCTGTACTGAGTGACATACACCAATCAGCTGTACGTTTTATGACCACTGACCGGTTATATGAATAATTCTGAACATCTTGTTACAATGGCATCTGAAAGTCTGGGCTATACTAAGCAGCAAGTAAACATGTTGTCTCTAAAGTTGATATTTTGAAAGCTGAAGAAATGGGCATTGCAGTTTGTTGTGTATTGGGACAGCGTAGCCACAGACCAGTCAGGGTGACCATGCTGACCCATGTCCACATCCAAGAGCACCTACAATGGGCCCATGAGCATCAGAGCTTAAATACAGAGCAATGGAAGATGGCCTGGTATGATAAATTGTGTTTTCTTTTACATCATATGACTGGCTGGGTGCGATGTGTCGCTTTCCTGGGTAACAGATGGCACCAGGATGCAATATGGGTAGTAGGCAAACTGGCAGAGGCAGCATATGATGCTTTGGGCAAGGTTTTGCTGGGAAAAGTTTGGTCCTGCCAATAGGTAATGTAACTTGACGTACTGCCTTCCTGAAAATTGTTGGTGACCAAGTACACCTCCTTAAAGAGGAAGTAAACCCTGATGAGTTTACTTCCTCTTTCATTCCCTGCAAAGGCAAAGCATAATGGACTACTATGCATCGCATAGTAGTCCATTATGTGTCACTTACCTGACACAGGAGCCAGCGAAGTCGCCGCTGTCCCTTGTAGTCCGCCGCATCCATCTTCTTGGTGGGGTCTCGCAGCTCCTCCGCTGTCATTCGGCGAAGCCGCGATGACGTCACTCCCGCGCATGCGCACAGGAGCCGCCACGCGCGGCAGCTCCGTCGTTGAGAATGCCACGCTCAGTGCGCCTGCGCTCCGCTGTCTACGGCGCATGCGCCGTAGACAGCAGTGCCTGTTTTCGGGCAAATATCTCCTAAACCGTATAGGTTTAGGAGATATTTCTTGGACCTACAGGTAAGCCTTAATCTAGGCTTACCTGTAGGTCAAAGTGGTTTGTAAGGGTTTACAACCACTTTAATGGAGATGGTATTTCCTAATGGCAGTGGCCTCTTTCACCAAGGTAATGCAAGCTGCCACACCGCAAAAATGGTTTAAGAATGGTTTGAGATGTTTACCTGGCCTCCACATTTTTCATATCTCAATCTAATTGAGCATCTATGGGATATGTTGGAAAAATAAGTGATTTATGGAGGCCCCACCTTGCAACATACAGGACTTAAAGCGGTAGTAAAGTATTTTACAATATAGAATGATGTGCCCCCCTGTAGATTTAAGCCATAATGTGCCAGTATATGCACTGCATACTAGCACATTATGACAGACTTGCCTACAAACCGAGCCCTCCAGCAAAGTAATGTCAGGGCTCTCCCCGGTCCCCGACTCTTCCATCTTCACACGCTCTTCGTTCTGGGTTTCACATATCCGGGAGCTTGATTGGCCAAGGCGATGTGACATCACTCGCATCTGCACGGAAGTCACAGCGAGCAGAGCGGGCCATTAATGTGGTCTGAGCTGCGCATGTGTGACTCAGATCACATTACATGCTGACAGGCAGGAGGGACATGTATGATAGAGACCTTCTAGTCTTCTCTTCTATTATAAATAGCCTGCCTGTCAGCAGATTTGAGCAGTTATGAGTTTACTACCACTTTAAAGGATCTGTTACTGACTGGTGCCAGATACCCACGGCATGCCTTCCGAGGTCCATGCCTTGACAGAGCAGGGCTATTTTGGAAGAAAAGGGGGCTGTTTTGGTAGCAAGGGGGGGGGGCTACCCAGTATTTTTTTGGGTGGTCCTGAGGACCACCCAAAAAATACTGCCATCTCATGAAAATGCTAGTCCCCAGCTGTCTTTGGCTGTAGTATTTTTCAGGTGATTGATCCATAGTAAGCATGCAACCAGTCATGTCAGGGAGACTTTAACATACTTGTTGGATCAGTGTAGCACTGTAAGCCTCCTGTACATACTGTTAGATTTTTGTCTTCAGATTTACCAAAACCATTTAGTGCAAGGGCCTGCCTGATTGCATACAAATTGAAACGCTTAAGGTTTGACCTCATTATATGGTTTTGGTAAATCTGAGGACAAACATCTGCAGAAAATCTAATGGTGTGTATGAGGCTTTAGTGTTTAGCTAGCCTTGTGATTCATGTGAGGCTCGGTTCACACAGGGGCGGCACGACTTGCAGCGCCGCGACCTGCACACGATCACCGGCGACTTGCAAAACGACTTCTGCATAGAAGTCAATGCAAGTCGCCTGAAGTCGCCCCAAAGTAGTACAGGAACCTTTTTTCTAAGTCGGAGCGACTTGAGTCGCTCCTATTAGAACGGTTCCATAGTACAGAACGGAGCGCGACTTGTCAGGCGGCGAAGTCGCCCCTGTGTGAACCGAGCCTTAGACAAGAGGGTGACACCTGAAGCTTATTTTACTTTTTCATCTTGCTTATTAGACACCTGCTTATTTGTCATTAGTGTCTTCATACTCCTGGTTAACTATTCATTAAACTGAAATTTTAAAAAGTCTCTCTCTGCATCAGGAAATAGCCATGGTCACATGATAATCATTCCCTCTTCTTTTTACTTCAGTCCTTCTGGTGTCCACATCACGGTCTGTGTAAACTTTCTATTGGTGGAGGCAGCACTTCAATGGCTGGGTGTTTTCCCATAGGCTCCAGTGGCAGGAGAAATCTTCTGGGCCATCGGTCCCCTTTGCTGCTCCCTTGAAAACAAACAGGAAAATGTCTGTTCCCCAGGGCAGGAATATTAGCTTTACTCAGAGGAAACTGTGTGTCTGATCAATTACCCTGCAGGGTAGCTTAGGGAAGAGGCTTTTGAAATAGACTGAGGAGTAATCTAACTAATGCACAATGTGCTATTTAAATTTGTTTCTTAGGCCGCGTACACACGGGCGGACTGTTCGCCCAACCTTGTCCGCTGAACAGTGTTTGGGCGGACAGTCCGCTCGTGTGTGGGCTTTCAGCGGACAGTTTCAGCGGACAGTTGGACGGACAAAGTCTTTCGGAAATTCCGAAAAACTGTCCGCTGAAACTGTGTTTGAGCGAACAGTCCGCCCGTGTGTGGGCTTGTCCGCTGTACTTTCGAAATGAGCGGACTGTTCCCGCTCGGAAAGTCCGCCCATTTCGAGCGCGTGTACAGGTAGGCGGGGCCCGCGAAGAAGACGTCGCGGGCTCCGCCGCCTGGAATGGGCTTAAAGGGGAACCCCAACGCCGAAAAAAATCGGCGTGGGGGTTCCCCCCAAGTCCACACCAGACCCTTGTCCGAGCACGCTACCCGGCCGGCCAGGAAAGGGGGGCGAGCGAGCGCGCCCCCCCTCCTGAGCCGTACCAGGCCGCGTGCCCTCAACATGGGGGGTGCCTTGGGGAAGGGGGGGCCGCGCGGCCCCCCCACCCCAAAGCACCTTGTCCCCATGTTGATGAGGACAAGGGCCTCTTCCCGACAACCCTGGCCGTTGGTTGTCGGGGTCTGCGGGCGGGGGGCTTATCGGAATCCGGGAGCCCCCTTTAAGAAGGGGGCCCCGGATACCGGCCTCCCACCCTATGTGAATGAGTATGGGGTACAATGTACCCCTACCCATTCACCTGTGAACTAAAGTACAATAAAAAACACAACACAGAGAAAAAATATTTTATTGCACAGCTCCGGGGGTCTTCGGGGGTCTTCTCGCCGGACTCCTCCGCTATGTGTGTGTAGCTCTTTTGCTAGCGGAGGAGTCCGGCTTTCTTCCTCCCCGCCGCCGGCCTCTTCTCCCGACTTCGGGGGTCTTGTCCCCCTCTTCGGTTCTTCTGCCGGGCCACCGCGCCTGGTCCGGTGGCCCGGTCTTCTGTCGCCGTCTTCCGTTCTTCTGTCGCCGCCTTCGGTTCTTCTGCCGGGCCACCGCGCCTTCTTGTAGCTCTTTTACAGGCGGTGGCCCGGTCTTCTGTCGCCGCTGTCGTCGCCGCCGCCGCCGCCTTCCGTTCTTGTTCTTCTTCTTGTTCTTCTTCTTCTCCTGGAGATGTTGACTCGACGAGCTCTCCGGCCGGAATGCCAGGGACACGCTCCGCTGCCACTTATATAGTGACAATGGGGCGGTGTCACATGGTATATGTCACATGGGTTGATGTCACATGGGGACTATGACATCGTAAGGGGGCGGGGTCACCATGTGACCAACCCATGTGACATATACCATGTGACACCGCCCCATTGTCACTATATAAGTGGCAGCGGAGCGTGTCCCTGGCATTCCGGCCGGAGAGCTCGTCGAGTCAACATCTCCAGGAGAAGAAGAAGAACAAGAAGAAGAACAAGAACGGAAGGCGGCGGCGGCGGCGACGACAGCGGCGACAGAAGACCGGGCCACCGCCTGTAAAAGAGCTACAAGAAGGCGCGGTGGCCCGGCAGAAGAACCGAAGGCGGCGACAGAAGAACGGAAGACGGCGACAGAAGACCGGGCCACCGGACCAGGCGCGGTGGCCCGGCAGAAGAACCGAAGAGGGGGACAAGACCCCCGAAGTCGGGAGAAGAGGCCGGCGGCGGGGAGGAAGAAAGCCGGACTCCTCCGCTAGCAAAAGAGCTACACACACATAGCGGAGGAGTCCGGCGAGAAGACCCCCGAAGACCCCCGGAGCTGTGCAATAAAATATTTTTTCTCTGTGTTGTGTTTTTTATTGTACTTTAGTTCACAGGTGAATGGGTAGGGGTACATTGTACCCCATACTCATTCACATAGGGTGGGAGGCCGGTATCCGGGGCCCCCTTCTTAAAGGGGGCTCCCGGATTCCGATAAGCCCCCCGCCCGCAGACCCCGACAACCAACGGCCAGGGTTGTCGGGAAGAGGCCCTTGTCCTCATCAACATGGGGACAAGGTGCTTTGGGGTGGGGGGGGCCGCGCGGCCCCCCTTCCCCAAGGCACCCCCCATGTTGAGGGCACGCGGCCTGGTACGGCTCAGGAGGGGGGGCGCGCTCGCTCGCCCCCCTTTCCTGGCCGGCCGGGTAGCGTGCTCGGACAAGGGTCTGGTGTGGACTTGGGGGGAACCCCCACGCCGATTTTTTTCGGCGTTGGGGTTCCCCTTTAAGCCCATTCCAGGCGGCGGAGCCCGCGACGTCTCCTTCGCGGGCCCCGCCTACCTGTACACGCGCTCGAAATGGGCGGATTTGCCTCCGCCTTACGTGGGCGAGTCCGTTCATTTCAAAAGTTGAGCGAACTGTTTGCCCAACCTTGTTCGTCAAACAGTCCGCTCGTGTGTGGGCAAGTCCGCTCATGCAAATTTTGAGCGGACTGTTTGATGAAACTGTTTGCCGAACAAGGTTGGGCGAACAGTCCGCCCGTGTGTACGCGGCCTTAGAGTTGGGCTTTAACAGGCTGTTGACGGAAAGAAAAGCCTTAATTTTTCTGAGTGGTAACTTTCAATTTCTGGTAAACGTAACAGCAAACAGTGTTCCAGATATATCCCTAGAGGGAGCCATATACATATTAATAATTTCAATTAAGAAGTCTGCTCATAGAAAACAAGAATTAAATATTTGGTAAACTGTTCCCACCATTACCGCTCAAATAAATTTGTATGTGGAACGTCCTTACAAGGATTTTAAATTAAAACCTTTTATTAGCTGATATAAAGGCAATCGCAAGCTTTTCAACAGGTAATGAGGTAATAGTTGTCCACACAGGAAGAGAAACAAATGTCTGCACTGTTGACAGTTCAGCTCAAAACACTAGCCCCTCTCCAGGGGGTCAACATTGGTGTAGGAAAGAGGATACAGCAGGTGATGGCAGTTAACAACATTTTAAACACTTTAAGGTTAGAGGAATCAAAAAGAGCTGATGACTGTATGGTCCACCATAGCCTTATGGGTGGTTTGCCATGTGTCCGAATAATCTTTGAGTGGAAGACCAAGGTCCAGATCAGTGGTCCACAAGTGGACTACTGGGGGGGGGGGGGGGGGTGTTGTGCGGTATTTAGCAATGTTGTGCCGAGTATAGAGTATTGTGTGTGGGTCAGATGTAGTTTTCATGGTCATTCATACATGGACGTCACACCAAGGTCCATATCAGACGAGTATGTAGTAGTTTAGTAATGTTTTATTTTGAGATGTTTAAAAATCTGAGTTGGGGGCGTTTATATTGGGCTTGTACAGACAGAAAGAAAGGACTTGGACACCCTTAGATACCACGAGACTGTGCGGTTAGATCAGTCATGTTACGTCCAATGGTGGAGCATGTTTTGGTGCTGTTACTGCTGGGTATAAGGTTGAATTCTGAATAAGAGATGGTTGGGGCCAATGAGGCGAGATAAGGTTAGCCTTGCGGTTTACTGTGTCCCAGATATGTAAAGAGTGCCAGGGGCTTGAGAGAGAGAGGCTTCGCTTGCATGGGTTGATCCAGAGCAAGTTATCTATAGAGTATGGTTCGGTGTCCGAAACCTCAAGTCCAACACAAAAGAGGACTA
Organism: Lithobates pipiens; assembly: GCF_037356315.1. Classification (NCBI taxonomy): domain Eukaryota; kingdom Metazoa; phylum Chordata; class Amphibia; order Anura; family Ranidae; genus Lithobates; species Lithobates pipiens. Next base: position 64,018,368 of record NW_027507791.1, read on the forward strand.
CCTCGGTGGCGTGGTATTTGAGCAGAGCTGCCAATTGTGCTGCCTGGTAATATTTGGAGCAATCCAGAATGCCTTGTTCCCTGGCCTTTTGAGAATGCAAAAGAATCGACCTCGAGAGGTGAGGCTGAAAAGATCCCCAGATAAACTGGGTAACCTTGCATTGTAGATCACAAAAATTACCGAAATTAGTAGAGAATTTTTGGAGCAGAGTAATCTTGATAGCCGTTATTTTACCTATCCAAGATATTGGGAGCGTTGACCACTTGGTAATTAAGTTTGAAAGATTAACTAACATTGGGGGATAATTTACTTTATAAATTGAGTCTGGGTGACTAGTGAAATTCTCTGCTAGGTAATCAATGAAAGGGAAAGAACCTCTGTAACAGTTGATATTTGTCAGCTGATAGTGTAATATTAATTTGCACCAATTAACTTCCAGGCTAGTGATACGAGCAAGAGTCCAGTAGAGTGAGAAGGTTGGGGTCGATGTAAAAAAACAGTACTCGTTAGAAGCATTTTAATCATTCCTCACTCTACTCAAAGCTTAAAGTTTCAGTTAAACTTTTGGATGAGAAAACATTCAAATCTTGTACCATGCATAGGCTTTACTATCAGCTGCACTACGAGTCTAATGTTTGTTAGTTGTAACTCCCTCCGAATTGTTGAGCACTTGAGTTGTGCCTATCTTGTGCTGAACTTTCATTGAGTTTTGGAAGATGAACGTCTGTAGGCAGTTATATTCATTAATTAAAAATCTAAGAATATGAATTTAGGTTTCATTTATGTGTTGTGGTAACACCCATTACCTTTGGTACGTGCATACATTTATTGTAATGGTGCTTTACACTGGCTGTATACACTACTCGTATACTGTACACTGACTTTATAGCCTATGCTGTACTTTATATACTGTCATGGAAGCTACTTTGCTTTAGATGGGGATCACCTGTGTAGCAAGTATGCTCTCTTTCAAGAACAAAAGAGAATGCATATTGCAGTACAGCAAGATGCAACCGGCATATAATATGCATTGCAATCAGAAGGTCAGAGAATATGCCTTGGATAACTTACCAGTACATAAAACTGTAAAGAATTATTTTTCTAAACCAATGCAGTGGCAGGAGTATATAATAGACATTATAGGGCAGTGGAGTAGAATTGGGATCATAATGCAGTTTGGAGTTTTCATCTGATCAAGAGTCTGTCATATACAGCATTGTTTATAAAGCCAAGCAGTGCAGATTATACAATGTACACCACCAATTATACAGAGAAGCAAATTGGAGTATATAATCTATCTCCGTGTGTATGGAGAAGAGCAGTGTGAAGTATACAACACCTTGCAAAATTGGTGCAATGTACAGGTTTAGTGTTTTTAACTATCAGTTTGGATTTTTATTTTATAGATCTCAATACAGTCGCATGATGATAGAAATGCTTTTATCCTCCTGATTTTTTTTTATTTATTCTTTTATAATAGGTGGCAGAGCGGGCGTTATACTATTGGAACAATGAATACATAATGAGTTTAATAGAGGAGAATTCTAATGTGATCCTTCCCATCATGTTTGCAAGCCTCTACAGGATTTCTAAAGAACACTGGAATCCGTAAGTGGAAATTGCTGCTTTTTTATTAATATGAGGCCAAACCTTAAAGCCTCGTACACACGATCGGATTTTCGGCAGGGAATTGTGTGATAACAGACTGTTGGCCTAAAATCCGTCCATTGGTATACTCCATCAAACAATTGTTATCCAACGTTCGGCCAACAAATGTTGGCTGGTAGGCTAGTAAATTTTCAGCGGACAACGGTCTGTTGTCAGATTTTCCTATCGTGTACACAATTCCGTCACACAAAAGTTGAAAGTACAAACACGCTTGCTCAGAATCAATGTTCACCAAATACAATGTTAGCAGAAGGTGCCAAAGGGTGGCGCTCAAGAAATTCCACATAGTACATCACTACATTCGTGTGCAAGACAAATTCACAGCATACGCCCTTCAGACAAAAGTCTGGCGCTCTGTTGGCCAACATTTCGATCGTGTGTACGAGGCTTTAGAATTTCAATTTGTATGCAATCAGGCAGGTCCTTGCGCTACATGATTTTGGTAAATCTGAAGACAAAAATATGCTTAAAATCGAGTAGTGTTTATGGGATCTAAAGCTGCATTCACACCTGAGCGATTGTTTTCAGGCAGAAAGTCGCACGTTTTTTGCTGTGATTTTTGCCGCAATTTTGCAGCGTTCTTGTACAGGTCCAAAGTTCACCAAAGTAAACAGAAAAAAAGCCTGTAATCTGCCCAAAAAGAAGCTCATGTACTTTTTGAGCTTCAGACGTTTTGCTTCAGGTGACAACACGCTCAGATGTGAACAGTTACCATTGAATGAATGGGGTGTTTGCTTGTTAGGTGTTTTTCAGGCATTTTTTTTTTTTTCTCTATCGTTTTACGAGCTGAAAACGCTAAGCTATGAATGCAGCCTAACCTTTCCTGTAGTTTAAAGTATAACTAAAGGCAAACTTTTTCTTTAATTTTGGATAGAGTGAAGAGATTAGAACGCTTGTCAGATTTTATTGATTAGGGAGATTCACCCTCCTGTTAGTCCTGTTTTACCATTCACATTGAAAGTAAATGGAGAATCCCACATTTTGGGTTTTCCCCAGAAAAGTAATAGAGGGGACATATTCCAATAGAGTGACCCAAAGTGTGATGATCTGGGGGGTCCTCTCTTGCTCTACCCAAAAAGCAAAAGAAAAGTTTTGCCTATAGGTCTACTTTAATGATGGGCCACTGGGTTATTACACAATGGTTGCTTTGACGCTAAATTCCAGACCGTTATAGATTTTATAAATATTAAATCACCTGAACTGTGGAATCTGTGCCTGAATCTGTGTCTGATGAAGGCAGAGGGTAAAGGACTAGTCACTAGCGGTGCGTGTGGGCTCCCTGCAGCTGATTTTTGCCCCATTGCTGATTTACCATGTTGCCTTTTACTCAGTGTTGAGACAAGTTAGAGGAGAAACAGGACTATGGGGGTTATTTACGAAAGGCAAATCCACTTTGCACTACAAGTGCACTTGGAAGTAAAGTCGCTGTAGATCTGAGGGAGACATGCAAGGAAAATAAAAACACAGCATTTTAGCTTGGCACATGATTGGATGATAAAATCAGCAGAGCTTCCCCTCATATCAGTTCTTCCACTTGTAGCGCAAAGTGGATTTGCCTTTCCTAAATAACCCCCTTTATGTCAAAGCTCCCCCCTTGATGATTAGTTATCTTATGGCTGATTGAAGAGAGATTCACGTGGCAGTTGATGAGATTTAGAAAGCATACATATTTTTTGAATAAATGCCAGTTGGCTGAACAAAAAAAACTGTATGGCCAGCTTAAATCTTCTCAAAGTGTACTCTGTTCCCATTTTGGGCAATTGTCAACAGAGCATTTCATGTTCCTCCTCGCTTCTTATTTTCATGACCGCTCTGAAATGTAGGGTGTCTTCAGACAGTGATCACAGGACAAATAACGGAATCTCCACAGCAGGGACATAGACTGTAGTAAAACTTGACAAAGTTTAACAGTTTCCCATTCTATCCAAAAGGAAAAGAAAGTTGTTGCCTTTTATGTACATTTTAAGACCTGGACAGTGTTTATTGAGGCAGTCAAAGAAAACAACCCCATTTACTTATTTGTGATCAGAAGTACTGTATATTAAGTCTTTTGTTACATGGGGGTTCCAGTTAGCCCCTCAACTTGATTAGTGCTCAATTCGTCCAAAAAGCATTAATCTTAAACATTTGGTTGCATGAAATACTTATTTGATGAATGGTATTTTCAATATATTCTTATCCACCTATAATGATTAAAGTGTAAAATAACTTTTGTGCTACTCACCACCCAAGGTGTCCTGATGAGGAGCTGTAAAAGAAAGCTAGCCTGAATGCTGCACATTGCTTGACTTGTGCAGAACTGGGCAGCAACTCTATATCCTGGCCTAGGCCAACAAGGCCCAGGCCTAGGGCAGCACGGAAAGAGTCTCCTCTGGCTTGTGCTACACTGTTAATGTAGCGCCAGTCTTATGGGGCGAACTAGGCTGAGAGGCAAATTGGTCTAGTGCCCCCATAAAGTGCAGCGGTCGGCATTCCGCAGCTGTAGGGGCACCGCTTCTCATTTTGACTGCCCTATCATCCTGGACCACAAACCGTCCTCACTGTGCTATGTTTCCATCAAATTTTCCGAAATTTGTGCTTGAAGTAGAACTATAGGCAACACTTTTTTTTTTTTTCTCATTTTGGATAGAATAAGGGAGGGTTATAGCCCCTCTCAGTTTATTTTTTACCATCCCTGTCCCATTGTAGAGATTTCCCTTCACTTCCTGCCCCATAGCCAATCAGGAAGTGAGAGGAAATCTATGCAAATTAAGTGAATCCATTGCCAGGAAGGGTTGGGGCACATTAAACTGGGGGGGGTGGGGGCGGGTTGCGCACAGTTAGTCAGGCCTAGGGCAGCACAAAACCTAAATACACTACTGCTGGGCAGATGCTTACTTTTCAAACTCCTGCATATTCTACAGACTGTACACTTGGCCTTGCACAGTGACCTGGGCACTTCTATAAAGTGTAAGGGTCGTACCGTGTATGAATGCAGAACCACCATATTACTGATGAGCAAAGTAATAAAATGCTACAGTCTTAGTATGAAAAGGGCTGCTGTGTGTGTGTAATAATAATATATAGTTC